>NC_057803.1:619239588-619560353 GCF_018294505.1 Triticum aestivum
GGTCGTTGTCACCCGCGCAACACCTCCAGCTCCTGACCGTAGGCCTCCACCGCTGAAGCAACGATGAAATCAGAGTTACCCACTGCCCTCCCCTTGTTATACACATAGCCAAGTGGAGACGCCACCACAACTGCCACACTACCCACCGCAGAGCCAACTGTTTAGACACACCACCTAGGGCCATCGCCCCATCATCCAAGATGGACCCGCACCACCATCAGAACAAAAAAACATCTGAGAACCTAGCACCAAGAAATAGACAACGATAGAGCGAAACCGCCTTCCGTCGGGCCGGTCATCCTCGATGCTAGCCCACACGCTGTGTCGTGGTTTTGTCACGGCAGATGTCCTAGAGAAAGAACTTAGTCGTGGAGCCATCGCGACGGGTTAGCTTGAAGGGGTTAAGGCGGACACAAGGACGCAAGAGAGTTTATACTAGTTCGGCCCCTTCGATGAAGGTAAAAGCCTACATCTAGTTGTTATGGAATTAATGGGGTTTTGATGACTAGGGAGCAAACAAGCTTCGCCTATGTCTCGAGTTGTTGTCTGTTGTCCTTGAACCGCCGCCGGGTCGTCCCCTTATATACACGGGTGACTTCCGTCGGCTTACGGAGTCCCAATACCGGCTCATAGATATGTCCGGTTTGGTCTCTACTTATTCCTAACTTACAATACAGGTTAACTACTAACGCCGGTTTACGGCTACGGGCCTTGAACCGACCATGGGCCTTGAACCCTCCTCTGTCTTCTTGGGCTTTAACATACTTAACTACTGACGAAGTTAACCCGGCCCATATAGGCCGGTTTATGCCCAGTAGTAATATCCCCAACATTAGGCCCCAGATTGATTTGAACGGGTTCATGTCAATCCTTTAATAAAGCTTCATCTTCAACATCTTTTTATAAATTGGTAAACCGCCATGATGTCATCTTCTCTGACTGCTGTAAACCGGAGTGACGTCACCTATCATAACGAAGCTATCCATTATGCTTCTTTGTTTAATAGATCGGCGGAAATCGAGGCGACAGCTCCGTTTTGTGGCCCCCTTGATTATCGCGCCCGACTCATGTTCTTTCGCCTTATAAATAGGACCGAAGGGTCATTTCTTTTCTCCTTCCGTGCCTTCTTCGTCTTCCTCGCGTCGCCAGCCTCGGAGCTCCGCCGGCGCCGTTGACCTCTGCCTCATCCTTGGCCGCTGCATCAACCTGAGCGCACCAGAACATCGCGGCAACCTTCCCATCTTCCTCAGCTCCGGTAAACCTTCTATCCTTTCCCCCGCAGATCTGGCCTAGGGTTTCGCAGTTCTTCAGTGTTCATCGTCTGCATCTTGCTCATACGATAGATCTTTAGATGAATCCGCAAATCTTTACTCTGTGCAACGATAGTTTGTTTGACCTTCGCCTTCACTTATGCATCTGAAACCATAGATCTATATGAACGTTTTGCTCATTGGTTCGGTACTGCTCCTTTGAACCTCTAAGCATTTCTTTCTGAACTTGCTTCAGATCCAATGCTGTAAAGAAATCTTGTGAAACCTATTTCTGCGTACTTGTCCATCCGCAATCTCAGCTTTTCAATGCTTAGATCAGGCGGTTTAACCTTATAGAAAATTTTCCAAACCGGTATATGCCATTAGTCCCCTTATTGAACCGCCAGATGTTGGTTGCTTCATGAAACTCCGATTCAGATAGTTCTGTCTCTGGTTTAACAGTGCACATACCAACGTACCTTGATCAAATGCATTTTTGAACCGGGATCTTCTACCTTGCAGATTCCATCATGGCCAAGCAAGTATATGAGTGCAATTGGGTTCCTTCTCGCGTCACAGAGGATCAACCGGACGATTTAGTCCTGATTGGCGCTTTAGGCAGCAAAGATACCATCCATTGGAGGGCTCCTGGCAAAGAATGCCCTCCCACACCTCGAGAAGGAGAGGTTGTTGTTTTCGTAGATCACTTAGCCCGGGGCTTTAAGCCGCCCGGTTCTAAATTTTACCGGGATGGTTTAGCCGATTTCCAACTCCATCCGCAAGACACTGGCCCGAACTCTGTTACAAATATGTGTCACTTCCAAGTGCTCTGTGAGGTGTTCTTTCAAGAGGAGCCCACAGTGGAATTGTTCAGAGACCTTTTCCATCTAAACCGCCGTACTGAGTTTACTGATGCCTCTAATACAGAGTTGGGTGGCGTGGCGATTTAGAAAAGGAAAGAGGTCACATACCCTCACGCCAAGCTGCACAGTCACCCCAAGGAGTGGAATCAGACATGGTTCTACTACAAAGACACCTCCCCTGCTGGTGAGAATGAAGGAAATATGCCCTAGAGGCAATAATAAAGTTATTATTTATTTCCTTATATCATGATAAATGTTTATTATTCATGCTAGAATTGTATTAACCGGAAACATAATACATGTGTGAATACATAGACAAACAGAGTGTCACTAGTATGCCTCTACTTGACTAGCTCGTTAATCAAAGATGGTTATGTTTCCTAACCATGGACAAAGAGTTGTCATTTGATTAACGGGATCACATCATTAGTTGAATGATCCGATTGACATGACCCATTCCATTAGCTTAGCACCCGACCGTTTAGTATGTTGCTATTGCTTTCTTCATGACTTATACATGTTCCTATGACTATGAGATTATGCAACTCCCGTTTGCCGGAGGAACACTTTGTGTGCTACCAAACGTCACAACGTAACTGGGTGATTATAAAGGAGATCTACAGGTGTCTCCAAAGGTACATGTTGGGTTGGCGTATTTCGAGATTAGGATTTGTCACTCCGAATGTCGGAGAGGTATCTATGGGCCCTCTCGGTAATGCACATCACTTAAGCTTTGCAAGCATTGCAACTAATGAGTTAGTTGCGGGATGATGTATTACGGAACGAGTAAAGAGACTTGCCGGTAACGAGATTGAACTAGGTATTGGATACCGACGATCGAATCTCGGGCAAGTAACATATCGATGACAAAGGGAACAACGTATGTTGTTATGCGGTCTGACCGATAAAGATCTTCGTAGAATATGTAGGAACCAATATGGGCATCGAGGTCCCGCTATTGGTTATTGACCGGAGACGTGTCTCGGTCATGTCTACATTGTTCTCGAACCTGTAGGGTCCGCACGCTTAAGGTTTCGATGACAGTTATATTATGAGTTTATGCGTTTTGATGTATCAAAGGTTGTTCGGAGTCCCGGATGTGATCACGGACATGACGAGGAGTCTCGAAATGGTCGAGACATAAAGATTGATATATTGGAAGCCTATGTTTGGATATCGGAAGTGTTCCGGGTGAAATCGGGATTTTACCGGAGTACCGGGAGGTTACCGGAACCCCCAGGGAGATATATGGGCCTTAGTGGGCCTTAGTGGAAGAGAGGAGAGGTAGCCAGAGATGGGCCGCACGCCCCTCCCCTCCCTTGGTCCGAATAGGACAAGGAGAGGGGGCCGTCCCCCTTCCTCCTCTCTCTCCTCCGCGAATCCTATTCCAACTAGGAAAGGGGGGGGGGATTCCTACTCCCGGAGGGAGTAGGACTCCTCCTGGCGCGCTTCTCCTGGCCGGCTGCACCCCCCTTTGAGCCTTTATATACGGAGGCAGGGGCACCCCCTAGAAACACAAGTTGATCCACGTGATCATATTCTTAGCCGTGTGCGGTGCCCCCTTCCACCATAGTCCTCGATAATATTGTAGCGGTGCTTAGGCGAAGCCCTGCGACATTAGTACATCAAGATCGTCACCACGCCGTCGTGCTGACGGAACTCTTCCCTGACACTTTGCTGGATCGGAGTCCAGGGATCGTCATCGAGCTGAACGTGTGCTAGAACTCGGAGGTGCCGTAGTTTCGGTGCTTGATCGGTCGGGCCGTGAAGACGTACGACTACATCAACCAAGTTAGCGCTTCCGTTGTCGATCTACAAGGGTACGTAGATCACACTCTCCCCTCTCGTTGCTATGCATCACCATGATCTTGCGTGTGCGTAGGAATTTTTTTGAAATTACTACGTTCCCCAACAGTGGCATCCGAGCCTAGGTTTTATGTGTTGATGTTATATGCACGAGTAGAACACAAGTGAGTTGTGGGCGATATAAGTCATACTTCTTACCAGCATGTCATACTTTGGTTCGGCGGTATTGTTGGACGAAGCGGCCCGGACCGACATTACGCGTACGCTTATGCGAGACCGGTTCTCCCGACGTGCTTTGCACATAGGTGGCTTGCGGGTGATAGTTTCTCCAACTTTAGTTGAACCAAGTGTGGCTACGCCCGGTCCTTGCGAAGGTTAAAACAACACCAACTTGACAAACTATCATTGTGGTTTTGATGCGTAGGTAAGATTGGTTCTTGCTTAAGCCCGTAGCAGCCACGTAAAACTTGCAACAACAAAATAGAGGACGTCTAACTTGTTTTTGCAGGGCATGTTGTGATGTGATATGGTCAAAACGTGATGAGATATAAGTTGTTGTATGAGATGATCATGTTTTGTTGAAGTTATCGACAACTAGCAAAAGCCTTATGGTTGTCTCTTTATTGCATAAGATGCAAGCACCAAATAATTGCTTTACATTATCGCTATGCGATAGCAATAGTTGCAAGAGCAATAGTTGGCGAGACGACCATGTGACAACATATTGATGTAGATCAAGATGATGGAGATCATGGTGTCATGCCGGTGACGATGGAAATCATGATGATGCTTTGGAGATGGAGATCAAAGGCACAAGATGATGATGGCCATATCATGTCACATATTTTGATTGCATGTGATGTTTATCTTTTATGCATCTTATCTTGCTTTGACTGACGGTAGCATTATAAGATGATCTCTCTCTAAATTATCAAGAAGTGTTCTCCCTGAGTATGCACCGTTGCGAAAGTTCTTCGTGCTGAGACACCACGTGATGATCGGGTGTGATAGGCTCTACGTTTAAATACAACGGGTGCAAAACAGTTGCACACGCGGAATACTCAGGTTATACTTGACGAGCCAAGCGTATACAGATATGGCCTCGGAACACGGAGACCGAAAGGTCGAGCGTGAATCATATAGTAGATATGATCAACATAGTGATGTTCACCATTGAAACTACTCCATCTCACGTGATGATCGGACATGGTTTAGTTGATTTGGATCACGTGATCACTTAGAGGATTAGAGGGATGTCTATCTAAGTGGGAGTTCTTAAGTAATATGATTAATTGAACTTTAATTTATCATGAACTTAGTCCTGGTAGTATTAGCATATCTATGTTGTAGATCAATAGCTCGCGTTGTTGCTTTCATATGTTTATTTTGATATGTTCCTAGAGAAAATTGTGTTGAAAGATGTTAGTAGCAATGATGCGGATTGGATCCGTGATCTGAGGTTTATCCTCATTGCTGCACAGAAAAATTATGTCCTTGATGCACCGCTAGGTGACAGACCTATTGCAGGAGCAAATTCAGACGTTTTGAACATTTGGATAGCTCAATATGATGACTACTTGATAGTTTAGTGCACCATGCTTAACGGCTTAGAATCGGGACTTCAAAGACGTTTTAAACGTCACGGACCATATGAGATGTTCCAGGAGTTGAAGTTAATATTTCAAGCAAATACCCGAGTTGAGAGATATGAAGTCTCCAACAAGTTCTATAGCTAAAAGATGGAGGAGAATAGCTCAAGCAGTGAGCATGTGCTCAGATTGTCTAGGTACTACAATCGCTTGAATCAACTGGGAGTTAATCTTCCAGATAAGATAGTGATTGACAGAATTCTCTAGTCACCATCACCAAGTTAGTAGAACTTCATGATGAACTATAATATGCAAGGGATAACGGAAACGATTCCCAAGCTCTTCGTGATGCTAAAATTGACGAAGGTAGAAATCAAGAAAAACATCAAGTGTTGATGGTAGACAAGACCACTAGTTTCAAGAAAAGGGCAAAAGGAAGAAGGGGAACTTCAAGAAGAACGGCAAGCAAGTTGCTGCTCAAGTGAAGAAACCCAAGTCTAGTCCTAAGCCTGAGACTAAGTGCTTCTACTGCAAAGGGATTGGTCACTGGAAGCGGAACTACCCCAAGTATTTGGCGGATAAGAAGGATGGCAAAGTGAACAAAAGTATATTTGATATACATGTTATTGATGTGTACTTTACTAGTGTTTATAGCAACCCCTCAGTATTTGATACTGGATCAGTTGCTAAGAGTAGTAACTCGAAACAGGAGTTGCAGAATAAACAGAGACTAGTTAAGGGTGAAAAGACGATGTGTGTTGGAAGTAGTTCCAAGATTGATATGATCATCATCGCACACTCCCCTATACTTTTGGGATTAGTGTTGAACCTAAATAAGTGTTATTTGGTTTTTGCGTTGAGCATGAATATGATTTGATCATGTTTATTGCAATACGGTTATTCATTAAAGTCAGAGAATAATTGTTGTTCTGTTTACATGAATAAAACCTTCGATGGTCATACACCCAATGAAACAAGTTCGTTGGATCTCGATCGTAGTGATACACATATTCATAATATTGAAACCAAAAGATGCAAAGTTAATAATGATAGTGCAACTTATTTGTGGCACTGCCGTTTAAGTCATATTGGTGTAAAGCGCATGAAGAAACTCCATGCTGATGGGCTTTTTGAATCACTTGATTATGAATCACTTGATGCTTGCAAACCATGCCTTATGGGCAAGATGACTAAAACGCCGTTCTCCGGAACAATGAAGCAAGCAACAGATTTGTTGGAGATAATACATACTGATGTATGTGGTCCGATGAATATTAAGGCTTGCAGTAGGTATCATTATTTTCTGACCTTCACAGATGATTTGAGAAGATATGGGGATATCTACTTAATGAAACATAAGTATGAAACATTTGAAAAGTTCAAAGAATTTCAGAGTGAAGTTGAAAATCATCGTAACAAGAAAATAAAGTTTCTACGATCTGATCGTGGAGGAGAATATTTGAGTTACGAGTTTGGTGTACATTTGAAACAATGCGGAATAGTTTCACAACTCACGCCACCCGGAACACCACAGCGTAATGGTGTGTCCGAACGTCGTAATCGTACTTTACTAGATATGGTGCGATCTATGATGTCTCTTACTGATTTACCGCTATCGTTTTGGGGTTATGCTTTAGAGACGGCCGCATTCACGTTAAATAGGGCACCATCAAAATCCGTTGAGACGACGCCTTATGAACTATGGTTTGGCAAGAAACCAAAGTTGTCGTTTCTGAAAATTTGGGGCTGCGATGCTTATGTGAAAAAGCTTTAACCTGATAAGCTCGAACCCAAATCGGAGAAATGTGTCTTCATAGGATATCCAAAGGAGACTATTAGATACACCTTCTATCACAGATCCGAAGGCAAGACTTTTGTTGCTAAGTTCAGAAACTTTCTGGAGAAGGAGTTTCTCTCGAAAGATGTGAGTGGGAGGAAAGTAGAACTTGACGAGGTAACTGTACCTGCTCCCTTATTGGAAAGCAGTACATCACAGAAACCTGTTTCTGCGACACCTACACCAATTAGTGAGGGAGCTAATGATAATGATCATGAAACTTCAGGACAAGATACTACTGAACCTCGTAGATCAACCAGATTGAGATCCGCGCCAGAGTGGTACGGTAATCCTATTCTGGAAGTCATGCTGCTAGATCATGATGAACCTACGAACTATGAAGAAGCGATGATGAGCCTAGATTCCGCGAAATGGTTTGAGGCCATGAAATCTGAGATATGATCCATGTATGAGAACAAAGTTTGGACTTTGGTTTACTTGCCCGATGATCGGCAAGCAATTGAGAATAAATGGATCTTCAAGAGGAAGATGGACGCTCATAGTAGTGTTACTATCTACAAAGCTAGAATTGTCGCAAAAGGTTTTCGACAAGTTCAAGGTGTTGACTACGATGAGAGTTTCTCACTCGTATCTATGCTTGAGTCTGTCCGAATCATGTTAGTAATTGCCACATTTTATGAAATCTGGCAAATGGATAAACAAAACTGCATTCCTTAATGGATTTATTAAAGAAGAGTTGTATATGATGCAACCAGAAGGTTTTGTCAATCCGAAAGGTGCTAACAAAATGTGCAAGCTCCAGCGATCCATCTGTGGACTGGTGCAAGCATCTCGGAGTTGGAATATACGCTTTGATAAGTTGATCAAAGCATATAGTTTTATACAGACTTGCGGTGAAGCCTGTATTTACAAGAAAGTGAGTGGGAGCACTACAACATTTCTGATAAGTATATGTGAATGACATATTGTTGATCGGAAATAATGTAGAATTATTCTGTAAAGCATAAAGGAGTGTTTGAAAGGAGTTTTTCAAAGAAAGACTTCGGTGAAGCTGCTTACATATTGAGCTTCAAGATCTATAGAGATAGATCAAGATGCTTGATAAGTTTTTTCAATGAGTACATACCTTGACAAGATTTTGAAGTAGTTCAAAATGGAGTAGTCAAAGAAAGTTTCTTGCCTGTGTTACAAGGTGTGAAGTTGAGTAAGACTCAAAGCCCGACCACGGCAGAAGATAGAAAGAGAATGAAAGTCATTCCCTATGCCTCAGTCATAGGTTCTATAAAGTATGCCATGCTGTGTACCAGATCTATTATATACCATACACTGTGTTAAGAGAGGGAGTACAATAGTGATCTAGGAGTAGATCAATGGACAGCGGTCAAAATTATCCTTACTGGAATAAGGATATGTTTCTCGATTACGGAGGTGACAAAAGGTTCGTCGTAAATGGTTACGTCGATGCAAGTTTTGACACTGATCCAGATGACTCTAAGTCTCAATCTGGATACATATTGAAAGTGGGAGCAATTAGCTAGAGTAGCTCCATGCAGAGCATTGTTGACATGGAAATTTGCAAAATACATGCGGATCTGAATGTGGCAGACCCGTTGACTAAACTTCTCTCACAAGCAAAACATGATCACTTTTTGGGTCTTAATCACATAGCGATGTGAACTAGATTACTGAATCTAGTAAACCCTTTGGGTGTTAGTCACATGGAGATGTGAACCAATCACATAAAGATGTGAACTATTGATGTTAAATCACATGGCGATGTGATCTAGATTATTGACTCTAGTGCAAGTGGGAGACTGAAGGAAATATGCCCTAGAGGCAATAATAAAGTTATTATTTATTTCCTTATATCATGATAACTGTTTATTATTCATGCTAGAATTGTATTAACCGGAAACATAATACATGTGTGAATACATAGACAAACAGAGTGTCACTAGTATGCGTCTACTTGACTAGCTCGTTAATCAAATATGGGTATGTTTCCTAACCATGGACAAAGAGTTGTCATTTGATTAACGGGATCACATCATTAGTTGAATGATCTGATTGACATGACCCATTCCATTAGCTTAGCACCCGATCGTTTAGTATGTTGCTATTGCTTTCTTCATGACTTATACATGTTCCTATGACTATGAGATTATGCAACTCCCGTTTGCCGGAGGAACACTTTGTGTGCTACCAAACGTCACAACGTAACTGGGTGATTATAAAGGAGATCTACAGGTGTCTCCAAAGGTACATGTTGGGTTGGCGTATTTCGAGATTAGGATTTGTCACTCCGAATGTCGGAGAGGTATCTCTGGGCCCTCTCGGTAATGCACATCACTTAAGCCTTGCAAGCATTGCAACTAATGATTTAGTTGCGGGATGATGTATTACGGAACGAGTAAAGAGACTTGCCGGTAACGAGATTGAACTAGGTATTGGATACCGACGATTAAATCTCGGGCAAGTAACATACCGATGACAAAGGGAACACCGTATGTTGTTATGCGGTCTGACCGATAAAGATCTTCGTAGAATATGTAGGAACCAATATGGGCATCGAGGTCCCACTATTGGTTATTGACCGGAGACGTGTCTCGGTCATGTCTACATTGTTCTCGAACCCGTAGGGTCCGCACGCTTAAGGTTTCGATGACAGTTATATTATGAGTTTATGCGTTTTGATGTACCGAAGGTTGTTCGGAGTCTCGGATGTGATCACGGACATGACAAGGAGTCTCGAAATGGTCGAGACATAAAGATTGATATATTGGAACCCTATGTTTGGATATCAGAAGTGTTCTGGGTGAAATCGGGATTTTACCGGAGTACCGGGAGGTTACCGGAACCCCCCGGGAGATATATGGGCCTTAGTGGAAGAGATGAGAGGTAGCCAGAGATGGGCCGCGCGCCCCTCCCCTCCCTTGGTCCGAATAGGACAAGGAGAGGGGGCCGGCCCCCCTTCCTCCTCTCTCTCCTCCGCGAATCCTATTCCAACTAGGAAAGGGGGGGGGGGGGTCCTACTCCCGGAGGGAGTAGGACTCCTCCTGGCGCGCCTCTCCTGGCCGGCCGCACCCCCCCTTTGAGCCTTTATATACGGAGGCAGGGGCACCCCCTAGAGACACAAGTTGATCCACGTGATCATATTCTTAGCCGTGTGCGGTGCCCCTTTCCACCATAGTCCTCGATAATATTGTAGCGGTGCTTAGGCGAAGCCCTGCGACATTAGTACATCAAGATCGTCACCACGCCGTCGTGCTGCCGGAACTCTTCCCCGACACTTTGCTGGATCGGAGTCCGGGGATCGTCATCGAGCTGAACGTGTGCTAGAACTCGGAGGTGCCGTAGTTTCGGTGCTTGATCGGTCGGGCCGTGAAGACGTACGACTACATCAACCAAGTTAACGCTTCCGTTGTCGATCTACAAGGGTACGTAGATCACACTCTTCCCTCTCGTTGCTATGCATCACCATGATCTTGCGTGTGCGTAGGATTTTTTTTTTGAAATTACTACGTTCCCCAATAGAGAATCCCTTGCCTGGCTTTCGTCCGGAGCGGCTCAACAATACACACTCTTTTCCTTAAAGATTGACTGCCCAGGAGAGAAGCAAATATGCTCCCCAACTGTCAAAGCTCAGAGCCTTTATGGCCAACGGTTTAACAGGGGTTGATCTCGCTCGCTGTTGGATATCATGGAGCATACTGCCCCTTAGTCAGCGCTCCGGTTTGATGTGCAAGTATACTGACAGTGTTGATGACCCACTGCGACACTCAAAAATCCAGCTCTCTGATGAAGAAATCACAGAGGCTGTGAATAAGATGCTGAATGAACCGGAACACGTCTGCGCTAGAACCAACCTGCTTCCCTTCTGTGCCACCAACAAACTGCCAGCTGTAAGACTTTGATTTTTCTCTTTACTGAATCTGTTATTGATATGTCTGGTCATTGTTTAATATCAGTGTCTGCATAATCAGGGAAATGATCCGTTTTGGAGCAAAAAACTGCCGCAGGAGAAACCAGAAAAACCAGACAAACCGGAAAGAGCAACCCGACAAGAGACTAAAGCTGTGAAGAAGACTGCCCACAGGAAAAGAACCACTGCATCTTCTAATCCGGCCCCTGATGATGATGTGGATAATCCGGACTTTGAGGTAGAGCTTGACTCACTTGGTTTATTTTTCATGCGTCTTATTGATGATGATATTTGTCAGGATGATGCCGAAGCCAGCCACGCAGATGTTGCAGAGGTAATTATTCTCTCTTCCGATTCAGAAACTTTGCCTTCACAAAAAATCCGCCAGGCAAACCGGAAAGTTAAATTTTCTCATCCTCTTGCTTATTTGGATCCTAAATTTCTTATGAAGACCCAACAACACGAAGCTCGTCGCACAACTCGGCACAGCGGCCAGGTAGTTACCTCCGCCGGTTTACCGAATAGTCCGGTTCGGAAACGCCATTCAGAGGTCTCTAATTTGCTTGTCAGTGCTTGTCCTAAAGCGGGCTGCTTTCATCAACCTCTTAATCTGTCTGACTCCGATTACCAGGTTACTTCCCACTCATCTTCTGGCGAGTCATCGGCTACTCAGCTCCCACCGCTTAAAACGGTGCTTGGGTAAGCTATACTTATTGTGATGTTTGCAGTATATCGCCTTAGAACATATGCTGTATTTGATTTATTATTCTTCTCAGGGCCAAACCTAGGCCAAGCAAGAAGGCCCGCCTGGACAAAACGGCCGAAGAAGATGTCGTTCTTGAAGCAGGCAAGACACCCAATGCTGAAGGGCTATTCCTGAGGATATTCCCAATGATCCACCGCAGCCAGATGATGATCTTATTGCTGAAGAGAGACCTACTGATACCTCAGGTCCTAGCCATCAACCCACAGGTTCCATCTGGATTGAAAGCTCCACCGGTCCAGCAAAACCTACTGACAAGCCAACAGCTCCAGTGCAAACCGGTGGTACCAAGGATGATGAGGTTGTCATTACTGGCACTGGCCATACTGAGCCAAGCAATCCTGTCGCTTTATCCAAACATTCTGCCAAGGAAGAATTTGCTGCCTTTGGCAAAGGCAAGTGGAACGCTGATCTGACGACTTACGCTGCTCTGAACGCCCAAGATATCCACTCCGGCTATCTGAATCGGCTGTATACCAGTCGTGACTATGAAGCCGGTCTGGTTAATATGATGAAAGATAAATATGAGGTAACTTCCATATGCTCCTTCCTGCTTGTATGCTTCCATTCTTGCTGACTCTCCTAGCCCCCAAGGGCCAGTTTGAAATATTCTTTCAAACCGGGACTTAATAATATAAATCTTGATGCTTTAAAATTCGCTGATGTAGCCCCCAAGGGCCAGTTCAACTTAGCGTAGTTAAACCGGTACTTTAAGTAATTGAAACTGCCGCATCAGAATATATATGATCAAATAGCCATTAGCCCCCAAGTGCCAAGCTGAATACTTGTATTGATCTTGGGACTTTGTAAACAATTGAAAGATGAAGATCGAATATGCATTAGCCCCCAAGTGCTAAGCGCATAACTTGTTATGTGGTTGGTACTTGAATCCTTATACCGATTTGTTGAAGCATATATCTGTATGCATGCAGGCGGAGCTGAAGACGAAAGAAAACCAAGTCATCGATCTTCAAGAAAACCTGAAAACCCAACAGGCTGAAACCTCCAAAGCAAAAGAGGAATTGGCCAATGCTTTAAGCGCCATGGAACAACTTAAGGAGAACTTCAAGAAGAAACGGGCGGATTGGGCCACTGAAAAGTCCGCTTTGATCAAACGAGCAGAGGATGCCGAGGCTGCACTGAAACCAGTGACGGATGAACTGACCAACATAAAGCGGCACGTGCATGCCATGACCACTGCTATCTTTGGTAAGCCAGCTTGCCTTCTGAATTGGCTCTGCCTTCTTACAGAGTCGCTGGTTATTAACCCTTTATGGTATTTCAGGGACACACATTGGTCACTTGGGGTCAGATGTGCGGAAGAAATTGAAAGCCGCCTATACATTGGTTAAACAATTGTATACTGGTGCCCAGTGGATCATCTGTACCGCGTCTCATAACAAACCGGCGCCCACTTTGATTCAAGATACTCTGATGAAACTGTCAGTGCTTCCTGCCCGGGTTGAAGAGCTGAAGAAATCTGCTGCTCGAACCGGTGCAATCAACGCCTTAATCCGGGCAAAAGCCTGAGTGCCGGATTTTGATCCTATTGAAGCGGCTCAGGGCTATCCCAGCTTGAAGGAAGACGGGTCAGAATTTGGTGAAGCGGATCTGCGAGCAATAAACCGGGAGGTACGTCCGCTAGCTTGTCAGTTGGCTGAGGAAGCATACTTGTCTCATTATCAAGCGCAATATGACAGTCAGAACAAGCGAATAGCTGCACCAATCCATGAATCAGAAAATCTGATCCCTCCAATCCGTAAGCATACTTACGCTCCCGATATTGACCCGTCATTGCTGATCCATGATGAAGCTGTTTTTCAAGCATTAATGGGAATCGACTGGACAACTGTGGATTTCCAGCCACTAGGTAGAGAAACGGAGGCTGAAGCGGCGCAGGATGACCCACAACCATCAGGCCAGGCTGGTGACCAAGCTTGAACTGGAAGCCGGTTTTAAAACTGCCTCTCCTTTGTGAAAAACAATTATATTATTATGGGCACCATGTTGCCTTGTAATAGGCTAGCTAATACCTTTGATGTTGATATGCCTTCGTGCATAATTTGTTCTTCCTGTGGTAATGAATTTTCCAAAACACTTTCTGAAATGAGAAATTCGTCAAGTGCCACCGCGGTTGTACCGTCAGGCGGAATATGATGTCTGTATATATGAAATCAAAACATCCAAAACAAAAATTTAAGTATATGATCAAATTTTTGAGATACATAATACCTGCCATCGTTGAGTGTGAAGTTGGCTTGGCCAATCTTGAAGCAGAGTTTTGCAAACCCACACTGTTGGAGGAGATAACAACTCCTGTATATATATATGACGCTGGTTTACCATGTAAACCGTGCCGGGTTATAATAAACACCGTGCTACTCCATAAGAGGATGTTAACAACAAGGATCAAACCGGGCAAATAGTCTCCGAATTGACGTGAACTGTGTTCCGTCAATTGATTGGTTAAAAACTTTGTCGGTTTAAAAAACGCAATAAAAAGAAAAAACCCCCCCCTTCAAAGAAAAGTGTGAAGCAAAAGCAATGACAAAACCGTTTGCAAAAAAAGGTTTATTTAAGCTGAACAAATGGCGTTACCATGGCCAAACACGACCAAGCTCCCGTTAGGTGTAACTATGGTTCTAGTCAGCCAGGTCCCCAAATGAAACCGTGGCATTTATGCCGACCAAATGACATGGTCATGGTTTTGGTTCGACCAAGCCCCCAAGTGATTCTGTGGCCTTAGGCCGATCAAGAGGCATGACTGGTTTAGACATGACCAAGTCCCCAAGTGATCTGGTGGCTCTCGCCTATCAAGAGGCATGGTATTGGTTCGGACACGACCAATCCTCCAAGTGATATAACACGATGCTTTTAGCAAAGCAAACTCAAGGGGTAAATCGGAAGCCGCTTTAAAACAACTCCGTGTAACCACACATGATGTAAAAGAACTGATACCCCGCTTTAGCTGAGGTTCCGCTTTATTATAGTTGATATATACATCGCTGTAATATGTACATAAGTAAAACCAATGGCTCAGGTATAATAAGGCCGAAGATGAGCTATGTTCCACGGCCTGTTGGTCTCCTCCTCTGATGTACATGAGTCCTTATGTTCTTGAATATCGATCAGATAGTATGACCCGTTGTGCAGATTCTTGCTGACCATGAAAGGCCCCTCCCAAGGTGGGGACAACTTATGCATACCAGTCTGATCTTGGATGAGCCGAAGCACCAAATCTCCCTCCTGAAATGTTCTAGTTCTAACCCGGCGACTGTGATAACGACGAAGATCCTGCTGGTAAATCGCCGATCGGGCGGCTGCGATGTCACGCTCTTCATCCAACCGGTCCAAAGCATCTTGCCGTGCTGTCTCGTTGTCCGCTTCAGTATAAGCCGTTACATGAGGTGAATCATGACGGATATCACTGGGGAGAACCGCCTCCGCTCCATAAACCATGAAGAACGGTGTGTATCCTGTTGATCTGTTGGGTGTTGTATTGATGCTCCATAGCACATATGGTAATTCTTCTACCCAACAACCCGGCGTTCTCTGCAAAGGAACCATGAGCCGGGGCTTGATGCCTCTTAGGATCTCTTGATTAGCTCATTCTTCTTGACCATTGGACTGTGAATGTGCCACTGATGGAACGTCGAGCCGGATGTGCTCCCGTTCGCAGAACTCCCTCATAGCACCTTTGGACAAATTGGTACCATTATCTGTGATAATACTGTGCGGAAAGCCAAACCGGAAAATCACCTTTCTGATGAACTGAACCGCCGTGGCCGCATCACACTTGCTAACAGGTTCTGCCTCCACCCACTTTGTAAACTTGTCAACCGCCACCAGGAGGTGGGTCTTCTTATCTTTGGACCTTTTGAAAGGCCCAACCATATCCAGCCCCAAGTCGCAAACGACCAAGTAATTGGAATCATTCTCAATTCTTGAGCCGGTACATGAGCACGTCTTGAAAACCTTTGGCAACCATCACATCGTCTGACCAGATCCTCCGCATCAGCATGAGCAGTTAACCAATAGAAGCCATGGCGAAACGCTTTAGCCACCAGAGACTTTGAACCGGCGTGGTGACCACAAACTTCTTCGTGGATCTCACGCAAAATTTCACGGCCTTCTTCAGGGGACACGCAACGTTGAAAATCTCCTGATACACTGCAATGATGCAACTCGCCGTTGATGATAGCCATGGACTTGGATCGCCGGATTATCTGCCGGGCCAGAATCTCATCCTCTGGCAACTCGCCCCGGTTCTTGTACGCCAGGTAAGGAAGCGTCCAATCCGGAATAACATGAAGAGCTGCCACCAATTGAGCCTCCGGATCAGGAATATCCAAATCCTCTTCACCAGGGATCTTCACCAACGGGTTGTGCAGCACATCCAGAAAAACATTGGGCGGGACCGGTTTGCGCTGAGAGCCTAGCCGGCTTAAAGCGTCCGCCGCTTCATTTTTCCGTCGGTCCACGTGGTCCACCTGATAGCCTATGAAAAAACCTGCAACAATATCCACCTCACGATGATATGCTGCCATGAGTGGGTCCTTGGAGTCCCAAGTGCCAGACACCTGCTGAGCCACAAGGTCCGAGTCACCGAAGCACTTAACTCGACTTAGATTCATCTCCTTAGCAATCCGGAGACCATGGAGCAAGGCTTCATACCCAGCTGCATTGTTAGTACAAGGGAACATTAAGCGGAGAACATAAAAAAACTTATCACCTCGTGGGGAGGTTAATACAACTCCAGCCCCCGAGCCTTCCAATTGCCTGGATCCGTCAAAATGGATGGTCCAATACGTATGATCCGGCTTTTCTTCAGGTGCTTGCATTTCTGTCCAATCATTGATGAAATCAACAAGTGCTTGAGACTTAACCGCTGTCCGAGGCACATACTTCAAACTGTACGGCCCCAGCTCTATAGCCCACTTGGCAATCCGGCCAGTTGCTTCCCGGTTCTGGATGATATCTCCCAAAGGAGCAGAACTGACCACTGTAATTGGATGCCCTTGGAAGTATTATTTAAGCTTCTGGCTTGCCATAAAAACTCCATACACCAGCTTCTGCCAATGCGGATACCTTTGTTTGAACTCAATGAGCACCTCGCTGATATAATAGACCGGACGTTGAACCGGATGCTCCTTACATGCCTCCTTTCGCTCTACCACAATAGCCACGCTGACCGCCCGAGCATTAGCAGCAACATATAGCAGCAACGGCTCGTCAATGGGAGCAGCGAGCACAGGCGGATTGGCCAATTGCCGTTTTAAGTCCTCAAATGCTTCATCAGCAGCAGAACTCCAGACAAACTGATCCGTCTTTTTCAACATTTGATACAAAGGGATTGCCTTCTCACCGAGGCTACTGATAAACCGGCTTAACGCAGCAATCCGGCCTGCCAAGCGCTGAACATCATTGATACACTTTGGTTTAGCGAGGGAGGTGATGGCTGCGATCTTCTCCGGATTAGCCTCAATTCCCCTATTGGACACCAAGAAGCCTAATAACTTGCCCGCCGGTACACCAAAGACACACTTGTCCGGATTAAGGATCATCTTGTATGTCCTCAGGTTATCAAAGGTTTCCTTCAAATCATCAATCAGAGTCTCCTTCTCCCTGGATTTAACCACGATATCATCCACGTAAGCATGTACATTACGGCCAATCTTCTTGTGAAGACAATTTTGTACACACCGTTGGTAAGTCGCTTGGGCACTCTTGAGCCCGAAGGGCATAGACACATAGCAGAAGGCTCCAAAGGGAGTTATAAATGCCGTCTTCTCTTGATCCTTAACTGCCATTTTGATCTGATGATAGCCAGAATACGCATCCAAAAAACTTAAACGCTCACAGCCCGCCGTAGCATCAATAATTTGATCAATACGGGGGAGAGCAAAAGGATCTGCTGGACAAGCCTTATTAAGATCTGTGTAATCCACACACATGCGCCAGGTGCCGTTTTTCTTGAGGACCAGCACCGGATTGGCAAGCCACTCAGGGTGAAAAACTTCAATAATAAAGCCAGCTGCTAAGAGCCTGGCTACCTCTTCTCTAATTGCCTTGCGTCTTTCTTTGTTAAACCGGCGGAGGAACTGTTCCACCGGTTTATATTTAGGATCCACATTAAGTGTGTGCTCACGAGTTGCCTCGGTACACCTGGCATGTCAGAGGGCTTCCATGCAAAAATGTCCCGATTCTCACGGATGAACTCGATGAGCGCGCTTTCCTATTTCGGATCCAAGTTGGCACTGATGCTGAATTGCTTGGACGAATCACCAGGTGCGAAGTCAACAAGCTTAGTTTCTGCTACCGATTTGAACTTCAGGGCCGGATCATGCTCCGTAGTTGGCTTTTTCAACGGAGTCATGTCCGCCGGATCAACATTGTCTTTATAGTACTTCAACTCCTCGGTGGCACAAACCGACTCTGCATAAGCCGCATCTCCTTCCTCGCATTCCAAAGCGATTTTGCGGCTTCCATGAACCGTTATTGTCCCCTTGTGACCTGGCATCTTGAGCTGCAAATACACATAACAGGGCCGAGCCATAAACTTGGCGTAGGCCGGTCGCCCAAACAGGGCATGATATGGACTTTGGATTTTCACCACTTCAAACGTCAATATCTCCGACCTGGAATCATGATAATCCCCAAAGGCCACTTCCAGAGCTATCTTACCAACGGGATATGCTGATCTGCAGGCACTACACCGTGGAATACTGTATTAGACGGTTTGAGATTCTTATCTGTTAGTCCCATACGACGGTAGGTCTCATAGTACAGGATGTTAATGCTGCTCCCTCCGTCCATGAGCACCTTGGTGAACTTGTAACCTCCCACCTGAGGCGCCACCACCAAAGCCAACTAACCCGGATTATCGACCTGGGGAGGGTGATCTTCTCTGCTCCATATGATTGGCTGTTCAGACCAACGTAGATAACGGGGTATGGCCGGTTCAACAGAGTTGACCGCCCGCCACTGAACTTTCCGGTTTCGCTTGTCCAAGCTAGTGGTGAAGACATGGTACTGCCCATTACTCAACTGCTTTGGGTTGCTCTGGTAACCTGACTGTTGCTGCTGTTGGTTGTAACCACCCTGGTTGTTCTGACTATTTTGACCATTATGTCCGCCCGGATTACCATTGAATCCTGAACCGGAACTTCCTCCTCCGTAACCCGGCCCGGATCCCGAGCCACCGCCAGATTCGTGATCATACCGGAAATTATTAGAATTCTTGAACTCCTGCATAATAAAGCAATCTTTCCAAAGGTGGTTTGCCGGCGCCTCCTTCGTCCCATGTCTTGGACAGGGATGGCTTAGCAGATAGTTTAGGCGGTTTGGGTTAGGGTTGGGCGCTCCATTACGATTTTTCGGCCTACCCTTGCGTCGCTGGCCATTATCCTGTGCGTTGGTATTAGCCACAAGGTCCATGTTACCATCCGCCTTACGCTTGCCTCCTCCACCATTGCCTGCCCAGTGATGCTGCTGACCTTTGGAGCTGCTGTTCTTCTTCCCTTTCCCTGTCTTGTCATCATCAGATTCGGGATCCTTGGTACTATTAGAATCAGCATATTTCACCAGCGGCCATGAGGGTCCCCATGTCGGTGCAATGAAGCTTCATCCGTCCCAACTTCAGCTTCAGGGGTCCAAACCGGCAGTTGCCTTCTAGGGTTAATACTACGGTGTCAGCGTTGATGCGGTCTGACGAGTGCAATACTTGTGAAACTCGGCGCACCCAATGAGTCGTTGATTCTCCTTCCTCCTGGACGCATGCAGATAAGTCCACTATCGACATAGGCTGTTTACAGGTATCTTTGAAATTGCTGATAAACCGGGCTCGTAATTGGGCCCATGAACTGATAGAATTAGCCGGCAAGCTTTTTAACCAAGTGCGGGCCGTTCCTTCGAGCATCATGGTGAAGTATTTCGCACACGCCGCGTCATCCACATCAAGCATCTCCATGGCCATCTCATAGCTCTCCACCCATGTCTCTGGAGGTTGATCCACCGTGTAATTTGGTACCTTGCGTGGGCCTTTGAAATCCTTGGGCAGGCGCACGTTGCGTAAAGCGGGGATAAGGCAAGGCACCCCCAAAGAACTAGAAGTAACACCAGGTTCAGCCAAGGTGATTGGACGAACCGGCGTGAGCTGCCGAGCCTGATGCTGTGTGGCTAACTCGGCCTCCCTGTGCGCGCGGGCCCGGTCCACCACTCCCTGAGCGTCATCAGCACCACCCGCCGGGTTGTTGTCACGGGGTGCCCCATGTCGTTCATTACTCGACACTGCCGGTTCATCCATGTGTCTACTATAGCTCCGGCTTGGACGGGGGGTCGAGTGGATTCGGTCACGGCTGTACGAGTACGCTTCCTGTTGGGCCAAAGCTGTCCTCAGAAGTTCCTTGACCCGTCGCGTCTCTACTGCCTGCGGCGAGTCACCTTCAATTGGAATGGCCTCCAGCCGTGCAGCAGCGGCAACAAGATTGTCCATTGGGTTGGAGTAGTGACCCGGAGGTGTTAAAGCAGCCTGAGGTACAACGGTGTTTTGACGAGGCGGGTCCATCTGACGAGGCTGAAGCGGTGCACCGATCCCAGGGGCTTCTGCCCGGTTTCCCTCTAGCGAATTGCCGGCTCTTGGTCCTGGAGTGTTGAAAAGGTCTCTGGCCTCGAAAACCGGAGGCAAGCGGGATCGGTGCTTCCTCCTCATGACTTCATGCGACACGCTCTGGTCCAACATAAGCTTGTAGGCCTGTGCATCTAAAGCGGCCCGCTCTGCGGCCATCCTGGTGTCCTCAGCCGCCAGATCCGCCTTGGCCTGGGTGATCTGTTCCTTTACCTTTGCAATCTCCGCGTTGTGAACGTCTTGATCCGGCGGATTAACTTCCGCCATAAGCACATTCAACACATTAAATAGTTTTGATAGAACCTGAGCCGGCGGGCGCATAGGGCCTCCTGCCCCGGCAGCCGTCGCCGCTGCTGAACCGGAGACTGTTGCCGTAGCTGTCGAAGAATGAAGCGCTGCTTGTGTTCCGGCCATGAATATTCCAACCCGGTTGGGCAGATCAGAGGGGTCCGGCATACTATCGCCATCGGAACAACTCCCAATCCGGCCATCTTGTAGCTGATAAAGAGATTCGGTTTCTCCGGTCGAAGATTCGTCACCGGAACAAACGATGGTCGCGCCGCAAAATTCTGATCCGTCCTCATAACTTCCTCCATGGATGACTCCCACGAAGGCACGCTTCATGGTCGGTTTAACCCGGGCGGATCGCACATGCTGAGCCGTCTCGACGAGGTTGGTGCAGATGTCCGGCTCAGGGCCCGGCTCACCGATCTTGCCAATGAAAACGTGAATGCTACCAAAAGGGACCCGGTACCCGTACTCAACTGAGCCGGCCTCGGGGCCCCAGCCTGCGTCGTCGATGTAGAGCTTACCGCGATGACTCTTAGTCATCCGGCCTACAGCGTAGCCCTCGAGTCCTTCAAAGCGGCCCTCCAAGAACCGGAAACCATCGTGCGACAGCCCCACGGTGGGCGCCAACTGTCATGGTTTTATCATGGCAGATGTCCTAGAGAAAGGACTTAGTCGTGGAGCCATCGCGACGGGTTAGCTTGAAGGGGTTAAGGCGGACACAAGGACGCAAGAGAGTTTATACTAGTTCGGCCCCTTCGATGAAGGTAAAAGCCTACGTCTAGTTGTTATGGAATTCATGGGGTTTCGATGACTAGGGAGCAAACAAGCTTCACCTATGTCTCGAGTTGTTGTCTGTTGTCCTTGAACCGCCGCCGGGTCGTCCCCTTATATACACGGGTGACTTCCGTCGGCTTACGGAGTCCCAATACCGGCTCATAGATGTGTCCGGTTTGGTCTCTACTTATTCCTAACTTACAATACAGGTTAACTACTAACGCCGGTTTACGTCTACATGCCTTGAACCGACCATGGGCCTTGACCCTCCTCTGTCTTCTTGGGCTTTAACATACTTAACTACTGACGAAGTTAACCCGGCCCAGATAGGCCGGTTTACGCCCAGTAGTAATATCCCCAACACATTGGGAACCCGTCTGGTTTGGGGGCATGCATCATTGGGCCAGCCCTCAAAGAGGGGCCAGCGAAGCGACGAGACTCGATGAGCCGAAATTGGTCCAGCCCACGAGGCCCACAACAACCTAACCCAAGATCTACCACACCACTAGTCCTGCACGCCTGGATGGTCATTGATGGCTATAGCCTAGCTCGAGCACTCCTACTCCAGCTCATTGAGGAGAGTCCATATGCACCGCCCACTTATGCCAGCACACTAGATGGAACCACACGACTGTCGGAGGGGAGGGCATAGCAAATCTGGCGCCGACCCTAGCACGAGCACACATGAGCTCCCTTGCAGCACCACCATGAGGAACTCAACAATCCATTGCCGCCATTGAGCCCAACCTAGCCGCCACCCGCCACCCTGTATACACGCGGGGTCGCCACGGGACCAGCTCGGAGAACTGCCTACATCAGATCCTCTTAGTAGGACCATGCATCGGAGTGCCGCCATGAGCCTGTCAGCCACCTCGCGTCGCAAGCATGCATACCATTGAGATGACAGCTCGTGCCGTGCCACCGAGACCCACTCTAGCTCAAGGCCCCCACTCAGATGTGCCACCCCGTGCCAACCATCTGCGTATGAAGGAGGGCGGGGCCCACCGCAAGCCACCACTAGGAGCTTTTACCAGGCGGTTCTGTCTGGCGACGGCGGCCTGGGAGAGTGGGAGCGAAGGTGAGGGTCGGGGTGAGCACACCATCGGTTACACTTTGATCCAAAGGTTATCCAGATAGTTCAAGTTGATTGTGTTTGTTTAAGTGTTATGGACAACAACTACTGCACCATCTTTAGTTGGAATGCCAAAGGTTTCAATAATCCTGCTAGGTGAAAGGTTTTGCTTGATCTAGTGCTGCAAAATAGAGCCAGTGCTGCCTACTTGCAAGAGTCCAAGCTCAATGTTGTTGATCAGAGGATCATAGTTGATACTTTGGGCAATGCACTTTGTGATAGCTTCAGATTCCTCACGGCTGATGGAACCTGGGGAAGCACGATCCTTGCCGTCTCAAGTGACTTCTTCTCCATTGATAGACATTCAATTACTTTGAACACAATTTCTTCCAACTTAACCATGCCAGCAACTAGGGTTTGTTGGAGCCTGACTACGGTGCATGGCATGCAGTCTAACAAAGACAAAGATGATTTTCATTAATGATATCAAAGATATTAAGGCAGCTTTTATGCCATAATGGTTCTTGATTGGGGATTTCAATTTTTTGTATCGTGCTTCTGACAAGAGTAACAACAACATCAATTGCATGCTACTCAACTCCGTCAGAGATGCTATCAACCCGCTGGAGCTTTTTGAGCTCCGTTTGCACCACCACCATTTCACTTTCACGTGGACAAGCATTTGCCACCAACAAACGCACACAAAAATCGATTTATGCTTTCTGCTCCGGTGATTGGAATGTCATTTTCCCGCAATGCCATTGTTTTTTTGCGAAGACAATGCCACTATTAGGAATAAGTCACGGTGGTGGTGATCAGTGTGCGTGCTGGTCGAGCTGGGCACTGGTTCATGGCCGTGCCATGTCCGTAGGCGTGCATATGTGCGTGTGTATGAGTCTTGGTTGAGTCTGCCGATGTGTGGCCGTGGTCGTGTTCAGTCCGAGTCGAGCCGGTCTATGGCCAGGCTTGTAGTCGAATGGCGACGGAATAGTATGCAGTAGGCACAACGAGGCAACCCGATATCCAGGTCGTGTAGACGAGAAGTCCGAGCTCACGTGTTAACATCTATTGTACCTGTGTATATAATTGTATTTGTGTTCCTAGATTACAGGATCATGGAGCACGCCCTGGCCTGCGTGCCACTTCTTTCGGGCCCATTGTTATGGCTCCTCACTTGTATATCATGTAACGTGTGTGGGTGAATGAATGCAAGAGAAGTTCTATCGTCCAGTTTGGTATCAGCGACCAGGTCCCTCCCCATGGCTACAGACTCCAACTCCTCTGCCTCCTCCCCGACCACTAGCTCGGCCACCTCGCCGGGGATCTTCTCCTCCACGAGCACTAGCTCGGCCCTCGATGCCAGCACCACCACCATCGCCACCTCTTCCCCTCCCTTCATCTTTGAGACTACCCCGTCTCTCCACAGCGGATCTTCCCCCCTCCCACCATCTAGTTTGCACCCTTGTTCTCCTCCACGGCGCCGTCGCCCTCCTCCTTGACTCCCCTGCCCGCAATTCCATCTTCGATTGAAGCATCCACAACCACATCAAGTTTTTCCTTAACCCCGACGAACACAATTATCACAAGTGGAAGTCGTTCTTCCTGCTGGTTCTGATCCTCTACGGCGCCACCCAATTCATCGAACAACCCCTTCCAGCCAATGCCACTGCTCTACAGCGCGAGCTCGATGCCCATCTTGTGCTCTGGATCAACGCCACCCTCGCCGATAACCTCGTCGATCATGTCATCAGGTTCACCACTACCTATGACCTCTGGAACCGCATCCATGATTACTTACTCGTGAACCAGGCGGCCCAGTAAAGGATGCTCAATAAGCAGTGTTAGAAGGGAGAGAGGGATTTGGTGGAATAGTTGTTTTATTGCTTGAGCCTCATGGGCATATATATATATAGGAGTACAATGATCAACTTGGAGTACAAGACAAGCCAGAACAAATCCTAGTCTATCTCTTCTTTCCTAATAATCAATATACTCAACATACCCCCGTAGTCATAGCGGTAGCGATGCAGACGATGAGACTGGAGATACCATGTTAGAAGGGAGAGAGGGATTTGGTGGAATAGTTGTTGTATTGCTTGAGCCTCATGGGCATATATATAAGAGTACAATGATCGACTTGGAGTTCAAGACAAGCCAGAACAAATTCTAGTCTATCTCTTTTTTCCTAATAATCAATATACTCAATAGGCAGTATCATAACCTCAAGCAGGGGGATCTCTCCATCGCTGAGTAAGCTCGCCGTATGAAGCTTCTCATCGCTGGGCTTGCCGACATCGACCACGCCGTCACCGAGGTGGATCTGATCACCTAGTTTCTTCACGGCATCGACAAACACCTCGACACCATCCGCGTCGTGTTGGGGGACATGGTTCCTCTGCCGCCGTTCAAAATGGTGTTCTCTCACCTGAAGCTTGCCGAGGAGAACCTCGCTTACTGCGTGGCCACTTCTTTCGGGCCCATTGTTATGGCTCCTCACTTGTATATCATGCAACGTGTGTGGGTGAATGAATGCAAGAGCAGTTCTATCGTCCAGCTCCACAATCGGATGACCGGATCGCCAGGGAGAGTCCGTGAGTGCTAAGTCTTTGGCTAGCTACAAAAAGGACAGTGCATTGAGTTTATTAGCGTGTGGTTCATCCAGATAAAACGTGAAGAAAGGATCAGGCATTTGAGCGATGGGTGGTATACGTCGGCAGAAACAAGCTCGAGTCTCCTGCATGTTATCGTCTACCTTTAGTCCCAGCAAGCTAACGTTAGACCCAACATCCACCTTGCCACGATCACATAATCTATGTCGGGTCACCGTGCCTTCTTTCTGTCTAGCCAAGTTGTACGTACACAGAAAGTTTAGGGGCTTCCGTCTCGAGAATTATTGGCTGAGTCTGTGTGACTTTCACGAACTGGTCTCCACCAATCACTAGTACAGGAAAATCTACCAGCGTTGGTCAAAAAAACGTTGTTAGTGGCGCCTAGGTCCTATGCCACCAGTATGACGCCACTAACAAGGCGTCACGAGTGAAATCGGCTGCGGCTGCCGCTAGTAGATAAAGATTAGTGACGTTGGGACCGAACGTCACTAATACCTAACAAATTGGTGGCACGGTCCTCCAGACGTCACAGATAAGTAGTCAATTCGTGGCGTCGCTTACATATACTCATCGTTAGTAAATAATTTACCAGTGACACGACACTTCTCGGCCATGCCACTACTAATTGTTGACAAAACAATATTATCATGACAGCATTTTGTTTAATTAATCCACATTCCGAGGACAAGTAGCATCACATATATATTTCCAACAGATGATTATTCTCCCCCTAAAAAGATGATTATTCTGTGGACGAGAGGACCCTAATGCGAGCATGGAAGACGTTGATCCTAATAGGAAGTGAGGCTCATAATAGATTGATCCGTTGGTTGCTGGTGCTGTTAATCCGGGAGGTGCTCCGCCTGAAACTGATCTTGTTACAAGGAACAAGTCGGGTGTTTTGGCACACCCTCCACGGATTGTTCCTCCTAGTCCACATGCTAAGAAAGATCCTAAGAGGGCTAAGACATTTACTGTAGAAAACAATAGCGGCAAGAAGTAAGGGGTTTCTGGAAAAAACTCTAAAAATGACACACGTTCAGCGGGCTCCTGAGAGGAGTACCGCCGGGCACAGTGAATCTGTTGTGCTGGACTTGTCATGGTGCTGGTAAAGCTGCAATAATTCGAGAGCTTCTTGACCTCATGAGACAATATGCCTCTCTTGTATTGTGCATAGTTGAAACCCTCTCTAATCCCAGGGTTGAAAACTTATGTAGTACATTAGGCTTTGATAATTCGTATGCTATTAGTAATAATGGAAGAAGTGAGGGCTCGGTCTCTTTTGGAACAATTCAATAAACTTGAAGTATCTGGTTACTCGAAGTATCACTAGAAGCTAGAACGTATGGATGGCACATCCACCTTGGGTACTACCGAAGATGGACAAGATGGCAACAAATTTTACCATAATATTTTCACCTCCCAAGGAACAACAGTTATGCAGCGAGTGACACAATGCCTAGGTAAGTGACCAATCTGATGAATGACAGACTAAGTGTACATAACAGAGGACGTGAAGGAAAATAGCCGGAGGAAAAGAAGTTTTAATCAAGTCTGTGGCTCAAGCTATTCCAGTATATTCCATGGGATGCTATAAACTTCCAAGAGGACTATGTCTCATATTAATTCAGCAATCAGGAACTTCTAGTGGGGTAGCAAAATTGGCAGAAGGAGTTTTTTTGTCATGGGAAGTGATGATGAGACCAAAACACTTAGGAGGGTTTGTCTTTAGGGACATTGGACTTTTCAATCTTTCTCTACTTGCTAGGCAGGCCTGGCGACTTCTGCAACAACCAGAGACATTAAGTGAAAGAATTTTGAAGGCTAGATATTAACTCAATACTAACATTCTCCATGCTCAGCTTGGCAGGAACCCTTCTCAGATCTAGAGGGCTATCATTGATGGAAGAGATGTACTTTCTCAAGGTTTAATCAAGAGGGTGGGTGATGGTGTTGACGTATAACTGTATTGCCTAGTCTCTTTCATCAGATCGGTCTTTTGGTTGCATTGACTGCAGAATGCACTTCTACATGGTATCAGAGCCAAGAGGTCTTGAGTTCAAGACTCGGTTGGCGCAATTATATTGCAGCCCACTTTCGGTCCACGTTTGGGCCTAAAGGAGCCACATGTGAGGGGGAGTGTTGACATATAAATGTATTGCCTAGTCTCTTTCACCAGATCGGTCTTTTGGTTGCATTGGCTAGAGCATGCACTTCTACAGATGGTAAAACAATAAATATACGTGAACAAAAATGGTTACCACGTGAGTCTTCGATTTGCCCATATGCTTGTTTGTCCCCGGATCCACTCCAGTTTGTGCCCGAACTTATACTCGGAAGCACGGCAGCATGGAATAAGACCAAGATCACAAAAACTTTCCTGCCTATTGATCTTGATGCAATCCTCAACATTTCTCTAAGTACTGTGAAGCTAGATGATTTCTGGGCATGGGGACATGAAAATAAAGTTTTTTTAATGTTTGGCCCGCTGATAGGATACTTGTCACAACAAAGCTATAGAGAGAAGCTTGGCTCAAAGGAGGTGGATCTTTTGATCCTATAGCCAAACGAAAATCATTGGACCCTGGTAAGTGCCACACGTTGATGTACCTACAAATATCAAGGTGTTTATTTGGTACCTTGCCCAACAATCTTTGCCAATAACAGATTTACTGAACCACATAAATATGTCAACATCACGCACTTGTTAGATTTGTGGAGCAGAATTTTTATGCCTTCGTTCTTTGGTACAATGCACACATGCTTGGTGTGTTTGGTCCCTTGCTGAGGACGATATGTTGCATCATCTTCTAGCAACTGCCAAACCCATTGGAAGAAATTGGCTCTTTTTGATTTTAATCTTTATCACATGCTCAACTCAGTAAACTAGTTGTGTCCTTGTGGGCTATATGGTTAGCGAGGAGCAAGCTTATACATGAAGGAGAATACTAAAGCATGCTTGCTACACACTTGTTTATCAAAAGGTTTGTTGAGAAGCTGAAGATGATCAATAAACCATGGTGCAACGAACTGTCAATCCAACCTCAGCTTCTACTGCTCCTAGATGGATCCCACCTTCACTCGGATTCTCTAAAATCAATGTGGATGGTGCAGTTTCCAGGAATGGTGCAAAGATTCATTTATTGTTGTCTGTCGAATGAGTCAGGTGAACATATGGGCTCCTCTACGGTTATTATAGAGGGCCCAACAGATCCAGAAATACTCGAACCTATAGTGTGCCATGAAGGTTTGGCACTAGCATCGGACCTCAGTCTGACTCATATCAAGCTAGCCACTAATTGCAAGAGTTTGGTTACTGATTTCAGTAAAGGCTCGAATGGAAACAACGCCACCATCACCATGGAGATACAACACCGTATTATGGCATTCAACTATTGTTCTTGGGTTCACAAAGGTCGCTTATCAAATGTAGAGGCACACTCTTTGGCTAAACATGCTCTTTCTCTTTCACATGGGCGTCATGTCTGGTTCTTGAGCCCACATGACCCTAATGTAATTCATGTTAAAACTTCTATTGAGCAATAAAGTGAGCATGTTTACCCCTAAAAACCCAACTTAGTGTCTAGATCTAGAAATGTCTCCCGGTTCTTCAAAAACTTAAACTACTCTAATCAATATTTATTGGTGAATGTAAGTGCATCTAGTGCCACCCCTAGTTGGTTTTGGAGTATTGACGACAAACCTAGTTGAGGGACTAATGTGTTTGTGAGAATTGCAGGATAACTCAGGTAGAAGTCCCTCATTGATTCGGTTTTTCTACCAGAGATGACCCCTAAAAATGTATGAAGACATTGATGTCAAAGTGGTATACGAAGATATTCACATTGAAGACTATGACAAGAGAAGACATCGCATGAAGCCTATGGAGCTCGAAGACTTAGATATTTCGTAGTTCTTTTTCTTCTTTGTTGAGTCATAGGAACCACCGTACTGTTAAGTGGGGTCCAAGAGAACCAGTCAGAATGACTGAAGTGATGCTTAACCAAAACCTATGTCTTCGAGTGAAGACTATGAGAGCGAATCTTGTCCAGAGTCGGACAAGTCAGCTTTGCTTGTAGCCCAAGTAAAGTTGCCGTGTGTGTTTGAAATCTAACCGTTGGAACACGTGTCAGTTCCTTAGTGACCCAGGGTCATTTCGGACAAATCAGGTCGGGTTGCCTAGTGGCTATAAATAGCCCACCCTCTACAACCATAAACGGTTGGCTGCTCAGAGTTAGAGTATGGCTTTTGTCGTTTGAGAGCAACCCACCTCGAAGCCTTTGAGAGAGAATTCCTTGCGAGGATAAAGCCCTAACCACCCAGAGCCAAAGAGTGTTAGGCATCACTTAAGTCTTCTTGTCTGCGTGATCTGAAGACTTATTACACTTGAGGACTGTGAATCCTCCAGCCGGTTAGGTGTCGCGTTCTGAGCATACAAGAGACATTGTGGATCGCTGGTGAACGAAGTCTGTGAAGGTTTGGGAGTCTACCTTGAAGACTTACCAGAGTGATTGGGCGAGGTCTGTGTGACCTTAGCTCAAGGGGAATACGGTGAGGACTGGGTGTCCTGAGCTGCGTGTTCAGGACTGGGTGTCCGGGACTGTGTGTCCTCAGGTTTAAATACCTAGCCTCCCTAACCAGACGTATAGTTGTCACAACAACTGGAACTGGTCCAACAAATCATTGTCTTCAACGAGTCACTGGTTTCATCCTCCCCTTCCCTTTACTTACTGTTGGTCCTTGTGAAGTCATTGTATGATTGCACTATCTTTTGTCTTCACTGAGTGACTGCGTGTTCTGTTTGGCTTCATAATATCTTCCTACCTGATCCTTACTACCTAGCTGCTATTAGTCATTGTGCTTTCACTTCATTGAATACTTGACTATGGTTTGCCTAGTGTAGTCTACCTTCCGCTGCATGGTAATAGGTTTATTTCTATCGTTTGTCTTCGAAACTTCCACGTTTTGAAGACTTTCATAAAAATCGCCTATTCACCCCCCCTCTAGTCGATATAACGCACTTTCAATTGGTATCAGAGCAAGGTACTCCCTTGTTCCGTGTGATTCGGTTTAACCACCTGGAGTTTTAGCTATGTTGACTGCAGGGATAATCAAAGTCTCCGCTGCGTGCCCCGTCTTCGATGGAACTGAATATCCCTACTGGAAGAATAAGATGCGCATGCATCTTGAAGCCATTGACGTCGACCTATGGTATGTCGTCAAGAACGGCGTTGCCAAGGCTGGAGAAGGTGTCACTGCTGCTGACGTCAAGAAGTTCGTTCAACTAGACTCTACTACCAAGAATATCATCTGTGGTCATCTGACCAAAGGACAGTATGGCCGCGTGAGTGCTTTGGAAACATCTAAGCTAGTCTGGGACTGGCTTTCCAAGGTCAACGAAGGCGTCTCAACCCAGAGAGAGCAGAGAATCCGTGTCCTTCGCAACCTCTTCAACCGCTTCAAGAGAAATGACAATGAGAATGTCCAGCTCACGTTTGATCGACTCACTGACATCACAAATGAGCTTCAAGCCCTCGGCGCTACTGAGATCACCAAGCATGAAGTCGTCAAGACACTCCTGAGATCACTTGACATTTCGTTTGACACCCTAGCCCTGATGATTCAAGAACGTCCTGATTTCAAGACACTCGATCCATCTGACATACTTGAGAGGCTCAACACACATGAGTTTTAGCTTTCTGAGAAAAGAGATATCTACGGTCCCAACTATGGGCGAACTCGTGCCTTGAAGGCAAAAGCTGTCTCCTCATCTGAAGAAGAATCCGACAGCAGTTCTGATGATCCTGAAGACATTGGAAAGTAACTTGCTATGCTTGTGAAGAAGTTCCAAAAATTCACTAAGAAGAAAGGCTTCAGAAAGTCTTCATGATCAAGCTCAAGGAATGATGAAGCTTCTGCTCATGACTACAAGAAGAAAACATGCCACAAGTGCAAGAAACCTGGCCACTTCATCTTTGAGTGTCCGCAGTGGGACAATGAGAACAAAAAGAAGAAGAAGAGCAAGGAATATGACTCTAACGACAAGAAGAAGAAGAAATACTCAAAGTCTTCTTCCAAGTCTTCCTCAAAGTCTTCATCACACAAGAAGAGCTCATCTGGCAAGGCACGTGCGTTTGTTGGCAAGGAAATGGACTCAGAGGAGGAGTCCACTTCTGAGGAGGCGGAGGTGGAGTCTGAGGAGGAATCCGATTCTGGCGTTGCAAGTCTGGCTACAGCATACGTTGCCAAGTCCATCTTCAACACTGAAGACAATGACTTCATCACCAACACCGATGCAAATGACAAGGACTACTCTGCTCCTACCTACTGCTTCATGGCACACGGTGCCAAGGTAAACACACGCACTACTCACTATCAAACATCTAGTGAAGATGACTCTGATTGTGGTTCAAGACCCAGCTACAAAACACTTGCTAAAATTGCAACTGAACAACAGAAAGCTATGGAACATATTCAAAAACTGTTAGACAAAAGCGATGATCTGTTAGACGCTGAAATGACTCGATCTGAATCCTTAATTGAAGACATAAAAAATCTTCACGTTAAGTATGAGGAACTTGAAAGTCGTCATGAAACGCTCTCAACAACTCATGAAAAGCTTTCCTATGATTACCTTCAAAGGAAGCAAGATCTTGAGAAATTGAGAGCGGCTCATGAAGATCTTCAAAAGGAAAATGAGTCACTTCGCGCCGAACAGATCAGTTCTGCCCAGGAAGGATTTGAACCACCATGTCTTAAATGCATTGAGCGTGATAATGCTACTTCTGTTGCTGAATGTTCTACTGCTGCTACTGTTGCAATATCTTCAACTGTTGATGTGGGAACTAACCCCTCTGCTGAGGATACCACTGCTATTGCTGATGAGAATGCTAGGTTGAAGACATTGATTGAAACAGGGATGTACAAAAGTCTTAAAGGGCATCAGACACTATGTGATGTCCTCAAAAGGCAGATCCTGAACCGAAACCCGAGGAAAGAGGGTGTTGGGTTCGTAAGGAAAATGAATGCTGATGGCTCTTACTGGAAACCTGAGAAGTACCCCAAAACCACATGGGTTGCTGCAAAAGAACCTTCAGCAGATCCATCCACTCTATCTGGATTCACTTGTGCTAACCCCATTGTCATTGATGAATCCTTTGATGCAAACTATAAACTGTTTAAGAATCAGAATGGCGAAGTGTTTGCCAGGTACATTGGTACTAACTGCAGGAATGGACCACCTATGAAGAAGATCTGGGTGCCGAAAAAGTGTCCAGAGAATCTTCCTGTGAATGTCATCATGACACCACAGGTGAAGAAGACAAACCCCAGACCATAGGATTCATACGGTCCAAAGGCTTCATACAGACAGAGGACTCACCTGAGTCGCACTAACGCAAATGTTTTTCAGGAAAACCATACTCAAGCCTATGAATATGAGTGCGGTTCATCAAACCGTCATGTTCATAAGACCAAGAACTATTCTGCTTATTCTTATGAGTACTATTATCCGCCTGCAAGACTGTTTGCTAGGGCTCCAAATCCAAAGTTCTCAGATGCTGCACTTAGACTTATTGCTTCTAAGCCACCCTTGAAGATGTGGGTGGCTAAGAAAGCTTAACTCTCTTTTGCAGGGAAGGGTCTCCAGCAGAAAACCAAAATCGCCTGACGCTATTGCTGGGGACCTTAAACATCTTGTAGGGTGCAAGATCAAATGCCCGAATGGTCTTATTATGTACTTCGTTCCTGAATCACTTGCTACTCTCCCTATCAGTCCTAATCTGGATCTAAGCTTTCATAACTCACTAGTTCGTCAAATGTTTTTGCTTCACAATTCTCTTCGTGAAGCCTATCCCCCTAACTGCACTGTAGGGTACGACACCAGCGTCTTCAGAATGAATTATTGATAGTGGGTGTACCAATCACATGACTGGCAAAAGAAGCCTTCTTATGGACTCAACCTTATGTCCATCCGACAAGAGTCACATCACATTTGCTGACACTGGTAAAAGTAAGGTATTGGGTCTAGGTAGAGTTGCAATCTCAAAGTATCAACACATGGATAAAGTCATGCTTGTTGAATCCCTTGGCTTCAACTTAATGCCTGTCTCAATGCTTTGCGATTTAAACATGATCGTAATGTTTGGAAAATATCGCTGCCTTGTTCTAATGGAATCTGGCAAGTCTCTAGTGTTTGAAGGGTATCGGAAAGATGATTTGTACGTGGTAGATTTCTCAGCAGGACCACAACTTGCCGTATGTCTTCTAGCAAAAGCTTCAGAATGCTGGCTCTGGCATCGGAGGCTAGGGCATGCTGGCATGAGGAACCTCCACACCCTTGCAAAGAAGAAGCATGTCATAGGCATCGAGGGCGTCAAGTTCAAGAAAGATCACTTATGCGGTGCCTGTGAAGCAGGAAAGATGACAGGGCCAAACATCCCTCGAAGACAATCATGACAACAACTCGACCCTTCGAACTCCTCCACATGGATCTTTTCGGTCCCACTCATTACACAACTCTTACTACTACTGCTTGTCTCTATGGTTTTGTCATTGTTGATGATTATTCTAGATATACTTGGGTGCACATAATCCTCTACAAGACTGAAGTGCAGGATGTCTTCAGGCGCTTCACAAATCGAGCAATGAACAACTATGGCGCCAAGATAAAGCACATCAGAAGTGACAATGGCACTGAATTCAGGAACACTGGCCTTGATACATATCTTGATACTTTGGGCATCACACATGAATTCTCAGCTCCGTACACGCCACAGCAGAATGGCATCGTCGAACGCAAGAATAGAACACTCATTGAGATGGCCCGAACGATGCTAGATGAATACAAGACTCCAAGAAAATTCTGGCCTGAAGCCATTGATACTGCATGCCATACAATCAATCATGTTTATCTTCACAAGCTTCTGAACAAGACATCTTATGAGCTCCTTACTGGCAAGAAGCCAAATGTCAGTTACTTCAGAGTATTTGGAGCCAGGTGCTGGATCAAGGATCCACATCACACTTCAAAATTTGCACCAAAAGCACATGAGGGTTTTATGCTTGGATATGGAAAGGATTCGCACTCCTACAGAGTCTTCAATCTATTTCATTATAAAGTGGTTGAAACAGTGGATGTGCGGTTCGATGAGACTAACGGTTCACAAAGAGAGCACCTGCCAAATGTGCTAGATGAAGTTCCATACAGTGAATTGATCAAACTAATGGGAACTAGAGAAATCATTGAAGGAAATATGCCCTAGAGGCAATAATAAAGTTATTATTTATTTCCTTATTTCATGATAAATGTTTATTATTCATGCTAGAATTGTATTAACTGGAAACATAATACATGTGTGAATACATAGACAAACAAAGTGTCACTTCTACTTGACTAGCTCGTTAATCGAAGATGGTTATGTTTCCTAACCATAGACATGTGTTGTCATTGATTAACGGGATCACATCATTAGGAGAATGATGTGATTGACATGACCCATTCCATTAGCTTAGCACCTGATCGTTTAGTATGTTGCTATTGCTTTCTTCATGACTTATACATGTTCCTATGACTATGAGATTATGCAACTCCCGTTTGCCGGAGGAACACTTTGTGTGCTACCAAACGTCACTACGTAACTGGGTGATTATAAAGGAGCTCTACAGGTGTCTCCAAAGGTACATGTTGGGTTATCGTATTTCGAGATTAGGATTTGTCACTCCGATTGTCGGAGAGGTATCTCTGGGCCCTCTCGGTAATGCACATCACATAAGCCTTGCGCATTGCAACTAATGAGTTAGTTGCGAGATGATGTATTACGAAACGAGTAAAGAAACTTGCCGGTAACGAGATTGAACTAGGTATTGAGATACCGACGATCGAATTTCGGGCAAGTAACTGAAGGAAATATGCCCTAGAGGCAATAATAAAGTTATTATTTATTTCCTTATATCATGATAAATGTTTATTATTCATGCTAGAATTGTATTAACCGGAAACATAATACATGTGTGAATACATAGACAAACAGAGTGTCACTAGTATGCCTCTACTTGACTAGTTCGTTAATCAAAGATGGTTATGTTTCCTAACCATAGACAAAAGAGTTTTTATTTGATTAACGGGATCACATCATTAGTTGAATGATCTGATTGACATGACCCATTCCATTAGCTTACCACCCGATCATTTAGTATGTTGCTATTGCTTTCTTCATGACTTATACATGTTCCTCTGACTATGAGATTATGTAACTCCCGTGTGCCGGAGGAACACTTTGTGTGCTACCAAACGTCACAACGTAACTGGGTGATTATAAAGGAGCTCTACAGGTGTCTCCAAAGGTACATGTTGGGTTGGCGTATTTCGAGATTGGGATTTGTCACTCCGATCATCGGAGAGGTATCTCTGGGCCCTCTCAGTAATGCACATCACTTAAGCCTTGCAAGCATTGCAACTAATGAGTTAGTTGCGGGATGATGTATTACGGAACGAGTAAAGAGACTTGCCGGTAACGATATTGAACTAGGTATTGGATACCGACGATCGAATCTCAGGCAAGTAACATACCGATGACAAAGGGAATAACGTATGTTGTTATGCGGTCTGACCGATAAAGATCTTCATAGAATATGTAGGAGCCAATATGGGCATCCAGGTCCCGCTATTGGTTATTGACCGGAGACGTGTCTCGGTCATGTCTACATTGTTCTCGAACCCGTAGGGTCCGCACGCTTAAGGTTTCGATGACAGTTATATTATGAGTTTATGAGTTTTGATGTACCGAAGGAGTTCAGAGTCCCGGATGAGATCGGGGACATGACAAGGAGTCTCGAAATGGTCGAGACGTAAAGATCGATATATTGGACGACTATATTCGGACATCGGAAAGGTTCCGAGTGATTCGGGTATTTTTTGGAGTACCGGGTAGTTACGGGAGAAGCAATGGGCCTTGATGGGCTTTAGTGGGAAGAGGAGAAAGGGCCAAGGGGCTGCTGCGCCCCCCTCCCGTCTAGTCCGAATTGGACTAGGGAAAAGGGGGCCGGCCACCTCTCCTTCTCCTCCACTTCCTTCTCCCTTCCTCCCCTCTTGGTGGACTCCTACTAGGACTTGGAGTCCTAGTAGGACTCCACATCCTGGCCGCACCTAGCCTTGGCCGGCCTCCTCCTCCTCCATCCTTTATATACTGAGGCAAGGGGCACCCCATGAACACAAGTTGATCCACGTGATCTTATTCTTAGCCGTGTGCGGCGCCCCCAGCCACCATAGTCCTCGATAATATTGTAGCGGTGCTTAGGCGAAGCCCTGCAGCAGTAGTACATCAAGATCATCACCACGCCGTCGTGCTGATGGAACTCTTCCCTGACACTTTGCTGGATCGGAGTCTGGGGATCGTCATCGAGCTGAACGTGTGCTAAAACTCGGAGGTGCCGTAGTTTCGGTGCTTGATCGGTCGGGCCGTGAAGACGTACGACTACATCAACCAAACGCTTCCGTTGTCGATCTACAAAGGGTACGTAGATCACACTCTCCTCTCGTTGCTATGCATCACCATGATCTTGCGTGTGCGTAGGAATTTTTTTGAAATTACTACGTTCCCCAACAGTGGCATCCGAGTCTAGGTTTTTATGTGTTGATGTTATATGCACGAGTAGAACACAAGTGAGTTGTGGGCGATATAAGTCATACTGCTTACCAGCATGTCATACTTTGGTTCGGCGGTATTGTTGGATGAAGCGGCCCGGACTAACATTACGCGTATGCTTACGCGAGACCGGTTCTCCCGACGTGCTTTGCACAAAGGTGGCTAGCGGGTGACAGTTTCTCCAACTTTAGTTGAACCGAGTGTGGCTACGCCCGGTCCTTGCGAAGGTTAAAACAGCACCAACTTGACAAACTATCATTGTGGTTTTGATGCGTAGGTAAGATTGGTTCTTGCTTAAGCCCGTAGCAGCCACGTAAAACTTGCAACAACAAAGTAGAGGACGTCTAACTTGTTTTTGCAGGGCATGTTGTGATGTGATATGGTCAAGACGTGATGAGATATAAGTTGTTGTATGAGATGATCATGTTTTGTTGAAGTTATCGGCAACTAGCAAAATCCTTATGGTTGTCTCTTTATTGCATAAGATGCAAGCGCCCAATAACTGCTTTACTTAATTGCTATGCGATAGCAATAGTTGCAAGAGCAATTGTTGGCGAGACTACCACGTGACGACACATTGATATAGATCAAGATGATGGATATCATGGTGTCATGCCGGTGACGATAGAGATCATAACAGTACTTTGGAGATGGAAATCAAAGGCGCAAGATGATGATGGCCATATCATGTCACATATTTTGATTGCATATGATGTTTATCTTTTATACATCTTATCTTGCTTTGATTGACGGTAGCATTATAAGATGATCTCTCACTAAATTATCAAGAAGTGTTCTCCCTGAGTATGCACCGTTGCCAAAGTTCGTCGTGCCCAGACACCACGTCATGATCGGGTGTGATAAGCTCTACGTCCATCTACAACGGGTGCAAGCCAGTCTTGCACACGCAGAATACTCGGGTTAAACTTGACGAGCCTAGCATATGCAGATATGGCCTCGGAACACGGAGACCGAAAGGTCGAGCGTGAATCATATAGTAGATATGATCAACATAACTATGTTCACCATTGAAAACTACTCCATTTCACATGATGATCGGTTATGGTTTAGTTGATTTGGATCACGTGATCACTTAGAGGATTAGAGGGATGTCTATCTAAGTGGGAGTTCTTAAGTAATATGATTAATTGAACTTAAATTTATCATGAACTTAGTCCTGGTAGTATTTTGCAAATTATGTTGTAGATCAATAGCTCGCGTTATTGCTTTCATATGTTTATTTTGATATGTTCCTAGTGTCGGGTGGTAGGTGCGACATATGCCAATGGGTGGCTTATCATTGTGGGAGCCAGTAAGACATCGCCGGTGCCTGGAAACGGGATAAGGCGAAGACATGCATGCCGGCGGATCTTACCCAGCTTCGGGGCTCCCTATGGAGATAACACCCCTACTGCTGCTCTGCGGGGTCTCCGCATGATCACTAGATGAACAAGTAGCTACACAATGCTCCTTGAGCTGTTTGGTGGGAGGAGGAAGAAGGACACGGCTAGCCTGCTTCTTCTTCTTGTGTGGTGTCTAGGACTAGCTGGGGGTCCAACCCTTTGCATGGGTGCCCCAGGGGGTTTATATAGGCCTACCCCCCGGGGGTACAATGGTAATCCGACTGGGCGCGGGGCCCAGCCGTCTGTGACCGCGCTCGCCGGCTTCTGCGCCGACTGCTGGGGCCCGCCGGCTGGTGGGTCCCGCCGGCTACCAGCTCCTTGGCAACAGGCAGGCCCCACTGCCAAGGGTCTTCTCGATGGCTGGTTACTGTTGCCTCATCCTGATGACGAGGGCTTCGTCAAGGTAAGCGTGGCTACAGTGCCGCCGTCCGGTGGGCGATTACCGTAGCCTTACCGCGTCTTGTCTCCTTAATGGGGCGTCTTCTTCGAGGGGGAAGTGAGCCGGCTGCGGGGAGCCGGCCCCGTCTCGGGCCGACTGGGGGAGGCCAGGCCGCCTTCGGGTGTCTCTCTGCCCGAAGGGGCCCACCGCCCGTGGGCCGTACTGGTAGCCCGTCGTGGATGACATCAGGGTCAACATGGCAACAGTGGCGCGCCGGACGGGTCATGGCCACTCCGTATGGCGCACTGGGCCAGGCGTGCTCCGGGATTCGGGGGTGGCAGGCTTTACTGTAGCCACGCCCCGTCTCATCGCCGCTAGGTGGATGCAAACTTTGAGGGTACGGTCTCGACCGCTTTATGGGAGCCGGCTTCTTGGAGTCGGCCTCCTCATGGCCGGCTTCTTGAGTCGGCATCTTGGAGCCGGCTTCTTCGAGTCGGCCTCCCATGGTTTTCTTCATGAGGGGTAAAGTCGGGCCGCCTTCTTCGAGCTGGCCTGGGTGACAGCCAGCAAGGGGAAGGCGGCCCCACGTCTTGGATTCCTGAGAGCCGGACGGGCTCGTAATTTTTTCAGAAGGGCCAGGGGAAGCCGGCTAGGCTACCCATGGCTATTTACTCCGATAGTAGTCCCCGAAGCTGATCGAGCTTCGAGGCGGACAGAGGGACGAGAAGCTTGGTCAGCTTCCTATCCTGAAGAGCCGGCTTTGCTTGTGCACGCCGACTTCAGAGAGCTCCGGTTCTCGTAGGCGGGAACGCGGACCACGTGGCGAGGAAATCCTGCCAACGCACGCGCGCGACGGGACGTCGCCGCAGGCCCGGGCCCGCCACTCGCAGGCCTCGGTCCGAGCGCGGATCTTCCGTGGCCCACATGGGCCGCTCGCCTTCCCGCGGCGGTTTTATTCCGCCATCATGGCACAGTAATCGCGGGACGTGGGGGAGTGGGCACGATCGATCCCCACGCTTCCCCACGCCGCGCCTCCTCGGTTCCGCCACGCGAGCCTATAAGTAGGGGGAGGAGGGGGAGCGACAGAGGTTCGCACGCTCTCTCTCGCTCCGCCCCTTCTCGTCCTCCTCTCTTCCTCTCGTTGCCGCCGCAACCTCCCGTCTCAGCGCCGCCGCGCCGCCACATCGTCTTGCTCCCATGGCGCTGTCGAGCTCATGGGACGGCTCCAACGTCCATGAGGACCATGTTGCGTTCCTCCGCCAGACTCGGCGCCTGCCCGACGCCAACCTCGTGCGGGTCCGCCTGGCGCCGGAGACGGAGATCTCGCCGGCACCGGAGGAGGGCGAGCGGGTCGTCTTCCGCTCGCACTTCCTACGCGGCTTCAGCCTTCCGGCGAGCGGATTTCTACGCTCCTTCCTTGAGTTCTACAACCTTCAGCCGCATCACCTCACGCCCAATGCGGTGATGCTACTGTCGGCCTTCGTCTCCCTCTGCGAAGGCTTCTTGGGGCTGCTCCCCATGCTGGAGCTCTGGGGGGAGTTCTTCCAGAGCAAACTCGGCACCGTCGTCGCCGGCGTGCCCGCCCCCTGCGGGGCCTTCGTCGCCATGAGGAGGGCGGGCGAGAACAACCCGTTCCCGCCCATCCCCCTGATCCAGTCGGTGAAGATCTGGCAGAAATCATATTTCTACGTGAAGAACGTCGCCGAGCAAGGGGATCACGTCAACCTGCCGGCTGGGAGGCAGCCCTCATGGAGTTTCCGGTCCCGGTCACTGTCTCAGGCCGGGAACTCCGCCGCCTCCCAGCTTCGGGTGATGATCCAGTCGGGAAACCTGAACGGGGCCGACTTGGTGGCCGCCTTCGTGGAGCGCCGGATATCTCCTCTCCAAAGCCGACCCCACATGATGTGCCAGATGAGCGGCCGGTTCGACCCATGCCGGCTGAGCACCAGGGAGATGCCTCATGCGGAGGTATCGTACATGGTAAACTACATCTCCAATTGCAAGCTCGCCGAAGACTGGCGATACGGCAAGGCGCCGTATTCTCACGCCAACCCTCCGCCCGTGGTAAGTTTTATTTTCTTCCTTCTTTTCGTTGGTAGCCGGCTTTATGACAGCCGGCTTCTGATCAGTCGGTTCTTCTTAGCAGAACCCCCTTCTCCCGCCGACGACCGGGTTAGTGGGGATAGAACGCCAGTATGCCCCCGACCGCACGGCGGACGACGTTGACGACCCGGACTTGGGGGCGGCTGCCATGGAAGACGCCGTCGTGGGGGACGACGCCGAGCCCAGGGGCACAAGGCTCACCGCCAGCTTCGAGGACTGGCCGGATGATTTCGAAGCCGAAGTCGCCCTGCCTCGCCAGCCGGCGGCCGACCATCAGGGCGCGGGCTCGTCCATCGCGCCGGCTGCCGGCGGCGGTGCACAGAAGCGCCAGGCCGCTTCAGGCCTCTTCGGCAATCGGCCGAAGAAGTCCAAAGCCTCCACCACGGCGACCAAGCGAGACGAGGCGGCTGCGAAAGCGGCCCGCTTCCGCAAGGCGGTGAAGCAGCCTCAGGCGGTCTCAGCGTAAGTCGTCAATTGCCTTGTGGCATGCTCTACATCATTCTCTTCTTGTTCGAGCATTCTTCTTAATTTCTTCCGCTTGCTGGACAGGGCGCCGCTTTCCCTTGAGCGTGGTCCGGGCGGCTCCGTAGTTGGGCCGGCTGGAGGTTCTTCAAGCTCCCGCTGCGTGGACCCCCGCGCCGACCTCAGGGAGGCCACAGAGCGTAACGCCCGTGAAGCGCGGGAGGAGCGCGAGGCGGCGGAGAAAGCGGCTGCCTAGGCGGCGAGGGAGCAGGCCGACGCCGCAGCCAAGGCCCAGACGGAGGCGGCGACCGCGGAGCCAGAGGTGGAGGGTTCGCGCAACCAGCCTCCGCTGCTCGCCATTCCCCTCCGAGCCGTGGCCCCCGACACCCCATTGCCCTTGGCGGAGGAGATCGTCCAAGACCCGCCACTGATGGAAAGGGGGGAGGACCCCGTGGCCTTTGCGAGGAAAGCGCCGCCAGCAGCGCCAACCGGAGCGGGCCAAGGCGGCCAATCGTCAGCGGCACCAAAGGGGCCGACCGGGGGTGAGCCGGAGGACAGAGCCGGCCTCGAGGTGCAGCCGGCGACGGGCCAGCGCGTAGGGGGAGGCGCCTCTCCGCCGGAGTTGCGCCGAGTCATGGGCGCAGGCCAGTCGGCGGAAGATCTGGAGGCGGCCAGCACTGCCACGTCCGAGTGGACTCCCAGCGGGGGGACTGGCGAGCTGAATGTGGCGGCTCAAGGGGTCCGGAGCCGGCTGCAAGCTCAGGCCGCCCTGCTGCAACAGTTCACCCAGGAGTTCTTGTCGACGCGAGCCACCATCCGGGTGAGTCCTTCGTTCTTGGCTGCTTTGCTCTCTTAATTTCTTTCGTGGGGGCGCGTCAGCGCACCCACTGGATGTAGTCCCCGAGATTCGGGCTGACTGCTGCGTAGTCGGGTCGGATCTTTCTTGACGGCTACCTTATTTTTGCCTCTTGTCTGAATTTCCAGGAATATCACAACCTCCGTGCTGCCGCCTTCAACTCCCAGGCTCGGGAGTTGAGCCGGAGGACCGACGACCTGGCCGACAGCCGAAGTAAGTACTCGATCTTGTCTGTCTCCTGTGGGGGCGCGTCAGCGCACCCACTGGGTGTAGTCCCCGAGATTCGGGCCGACTGCTGAGCAGTCGGGTCGGATCTTTCTTGACGACTCTTTCCTTATTGGTTTTTCTTTTTCTTTGTCTTCAGGGGCCAACGCCGACTTGAGGAAGGAGCTCGGCGAGGCGAAGGCCGCCCTTCATACCAAGGATGCCGAGTACGCTGCCTTGGTCCAGGAGCGTGATCGCCTGGCCAAGAAGCTGGCCGACCAGGAGAAGAGCCACAAGGCGGCCCTGCAGGCGGCGCAGGATAGCGAAGCCGCCCTGAAGGCAGAGTATGAGACCGAGGCGGCGAGCTGGGCTGAGACCCGGCGAGCCCTGGATGAAGGCTTCGGCCGGATCGAGGATTTGATCGACGGTAAGCCGCCTTCCTCGCCCCTCTCCTGCCCCTTGCCGCCTGGGTTTTTGGCTTAACTTGAGCTGCTGCTTGTTTTTTGGTGCAGACTACTTCCCCGGCTATTCCGCCTTCACCGCCCAAAGCATTGAGGCCCATCGCGAGGCGCGTCGTCAGGCGGGGGCCAACATCGCGCCGGATGCGAACCGGACGCTTGAGGAGCAGCTCTTGGCTGTCCAGGCGCGGTTGCAGCCGGCTCATCGGATGCTTCGCCGGCTCCAACGTGCCGGGGCGCAAGTGTTGGCCGCCCTCTGGCCCGGCGAGACGATCCCCCGCACCCCAAGCCGAACTGCCGACTGGCTAGAGGTCGCAGTCGGTCGCTTTGAGGCTTGGAAGGCGTCGGCGGCCCGCCTCAGAGCCGGGCGGGCGTTGGAGTTCGTTCGGGCTTGGTACCCAGGGCTGAACCTGGACCAGCTGCGCACTTGGCGGATGGAGGCCGACGCGCGGCTGGAGGAGGTGAGGCCGGCTATCGCCCAGCGAGCTTCGACGATCGCCGAGTGCACCGACATCAGCGTTTTCGCACCCGAAATCGATGATGACGGTGTTGCTCAGCCGGAGGAGTGGTTCGGGCTGAACCCGGCGGTGGGCGAGGACTCGGCGGAGGAGATTGCCTCCAGCGACGAGGGCGAGGATGACGAAGAGGAGGACGGCGAAGACGTCGAGCCAGCTGGTGGAACAACCGGCCGACCTCAGGCCGACCGTGCCTCAAGCAACGAGGCGCGTGGAAGCGCGCCCTCTACGGGAGGCGGTGACCAAGCCGAAGTTCGCCAGCCGGCCGCTCCTTCAGCCGGCACGACCATCTCCGCCAACCAGTCCGGCTCGTCGGTCGCTCCGCCAGCTTGACCTGCCGTCTTTATCTTTCCTGCTTGTTGTCTTTTGAACAATCTTCATTAAGTTTTCGCAGTTCCACCCACTGGGGGTGTATCCAAACTATGTTGAATGCTGGCCTCTCGGAGGTCTTTTATGTAAATATTGTTATGTGCATGTTTGGTTTCCATTCGCGTATGCTTTTTATCCTTAGGCCTTTTCCTTTGCCGCCTTCCCTCTTTGGGGAGGCAAGTACTTGAGCTTTCTTGGATTGAAGTGAAGTGAATGGAAACCGGCCGGCCGGCTACTCTGGTAGCCAGTCGGCGGTGGGAGAAAAAACCGGCTTTTGTTATATTAGTCCGTTAGTCCCTAGCCGTTTTTCGTGTGGGCGCCCGTTCCTGCCTTTAACTCTTGCCAGCCGGACAGCCGGTTCTTCGAACTGCGACTTTTGGCAAGAGAAGGCTTGGGAGCCGGCACACTACTTGTCTGACTGCGGGTAGGACTTCTAATATAACTCCAGTCGGCCAGTCCCCGAGCCGACTAGTCGAACCCGGTGCCGGACGGAACAAGTAAATGAAATGACAAGGTCATAAGCATGATACTTTTCATTCATAGATAAGGGATGGCAGTCCCCGAGCCCTCCTCGGGGGCCTATTGTCTCGTACTTAATACAAAAGTTAGCGTGATACATACTGCATTTCAACTGTAAAATCTTCGAAGGAGGTTGGCGTTCCATGGTCGTTCCGACTCCTTGCCGGAGTCGTCTCTCTTGCGTGCCTTCGGCTTCTGTGCGTCGATCAGGTAGTAGGAGTCGTTGCCTAGAGCTCTGCTGATGACGAAGGGGCCTTCCCAAGGGGCCGAGAGCTTGTGCTGGCCGGCTGTTCGCTGGATCAGCCGGAGCACAAGATCGCCCTCTTGGAAAGATCTTGGCCTGACCTTCCGGCTGTGGTAGCGGCGCAAACCCTGCTGGTAGATGGCAGACCGGCTGAGGGCTAACAGCCGGCTTTCTTCCAGCAGGTCGACGCCGTCTTCTCGTGCTTCCTTGGCCTCCGCTTCCGTGTACATGGTTACTCGAGGCGAGTCGAACTCGATGTCAGTTGGGATGACCGCCTCGGCACCATACACAAGGAAGAAAGGGGTGAAGCCGGTTGACTTGTTTGGTGTAGTGCGCAGACTCCAGAGGACAGCCGGCAGCTCATCGAGCCAACAGCCGGCTGAACGCTCCAGAGGTACGACCAGTCGGGGCTTGATGCCGGAGAGGATGAGGCCGTTGGCTCGCTCGACCTGGCCGTTTGACTGCGGGTGGGCGACGGACGCTAAGTCCAGCCGAATACCTTGGGCTGCGCAGAAACGTGCCAAGGCTCCTTTGGCAAAATTCGTGCCATTGTCGGTGATGATGCTGTGTGGCACGCCGTACCGAGTTGTTATGTCTGCGATGAATGTCACAGCAGTCGGCCCATTCAGCTTCTTGATCGGCTTTGCCTCAATCCACTTGGTGAATTTGTCCACGGCGACGAGCAAATGCGTCATGCCGCCGCGCGCCGTCTTGAATGGGCCCACCATGTCCAGTCCCCAAACGGCGAAGGGCCAGGTGAGGGGAATGGTCTTGAGTGCCGAAGCCGGCATGTGTTGCTTGGAGCTGAAAAGTTGGCACCCTTGCAATGTTTAACTAATTCTTTGGCGTCATCCAAAGCAGTCGGCCAGAAGAAACCATGGCGGAAGGCTTTGGCGACAAGTGATCTTGAGGCCGCATGGTGGCCGCATTCTCCTTGGTGAATGTCTCTGAGGATTGCAATGCCCTTCTCTTGCTCGACGCACCGTTGGAGGATTCCAGTGACACTGCGCTTGACTAGTTCTCTGTTGACGATTGTGTATGCTCCGGCTCGACGTTGGACTTGTCTTGCTTCTGTTTCGTCAGCCGGCAGATCTTGGTTTACTAGGAAGTTGAGGATGGACTGAGCCCATGATGGAGCCGCGACTTCTTCTACTGCCAAAGTGGCTACCGCCACCAGGGTGGGCGGGCTGGGTGGTGAGATGCTGGAGTCGGTCGCCGGCTGTTGTGCTGGTGCAGTCCCCGGGCCGGCTACCGCAGTCCCCGAGCCGGGTGTGGCAGTCCCCGAGCCGGTTGCCGAAGTCCCCGGGCCGGCTGCGGGAGTCTCGGGGTCGCCTGCTAGGTTCTTCGAGCCGGACCCGGCCGCATCGGGGTCAGGCGGCACGAAGATGGAGTCGGACTCTGGAGACGGCTTGATGGTCGGCTTGAGGAGGCGTTGTAGAGCGACGCCGGTTGGAATTGCTTGCCGAGTGGAGCCTATTCGAGCCAGGGCATCGGCTGGCTCGTTGTCGGCTCGCGGTACGTGGAGGAACTCGCATCCTTCAAAGTATCCGCTGAGTTGTTGAACCAGGAAGCGGTAGCTCGCCATGTTTGCGTCCTTGGCATCCCAGTCGCCGGATGATTGCTGGACCACCAAGTCCGAGTCGCCATAGCATAGGATCCGGCGAATGCCGAGTTCTTTGGCAAGCCGGAGCCCGTGTATGAGCGCCTCGTACTCGGCCACGTTGTTGGAGGCGGCAAAGTGGATCTGTAGCGTGTATCTGAGCTTGTCGCCTTTGGGAGAGGTAAGGACGACGCCGGCTCCCAAGCCGGTGCGCATCTTGGACCCGTCGAAGTGCATGCGCCAATGGGTGGAGTCGGGAGCCGGCGGCAGGTACTGGGTCTCGGCCCAGTCGACGAGGAAGTCGGCCAGTGCTTGGGACTTGATGGCGGTGCGGGGCTGGTAGAAGATTGTGTAAGGGGCCAGCTCGATGGCCCATTTCGCCACCCGGCCGGATGCGTCCCGGCTGCCTATGATCTCGGCCAGCGGGGCGGTGCATACGACCGTGACGGGATGCTCTTGAAAGTAGGGCTTCAGCTTCTTGGCGGTGAAGTACACGCCGTAACACATCTTCTGGTAGTGCGGGTAGTTCTGCTTTGAGGCGGACAGCACCTCGCTCAAATAATACACCGGCCTTTGGACCGGCTGGGCTCGGCCTTCTTCTGGGCGTTGGACTACGATGACGGTGCTGACCACCCGGCTGGTTGCGGCGATGTAAAGGAGCATGGGCTCTTTCTCAGTCGGCGCCGCGAGGACAGGCGGCGTGGCCAGCATCTTCTTCAGCTCGTGAAAAGCTTGGTCGGCCTGGTCGTTCCACTCGAAGTGAGTGCTCTTCTTCATGAGGCGATAGAGGGGGAGAGCTTTCTCTCCGAGCCGGCTGATGAAGCGGTTCAAGGAGGCCAAGCACCCGGTGAACTTTTGAATGTCTCGAAGCTTGGTGGGGATCGCCATTCTCTCGATGGCCTTGATCTTCACCGGGTTGCATTCGATGCCGCGTTCGGAGACCAGGAAGCCTAGGAGCTGGCCGGCTGGCACTCCGAACACGCATTTCTCGGGGTTGAGCTTGATTTGGAACCGGCGTAAGTTCTCAAATGTTTCCTTGAGGTCTCCCAGCAAGGTGTCGCGCTTCTCCGTCTTCACCATGATGTCATCCACGTAAACGTGAGCGTTTCTGCCGAGTTGCTTGAGGAGGCACTTCTGCATGCAACGCTGAAAAGTGGCACCGGCATTTCTCAAGCCGAATGTCATAGTCAGGTAGCAGAAGGCTCCAAATGGCGTGATGAAGGCGGTCTTCAGGCGGTCGTCCGGATCCAGCTTTATCTGGTGATATCCGGAGTAAGCATCCAAGAAACTCAACAGCTCGCATCCGGCTGTGGAGTCTATCACTTGGTCAATCCTTGGCAGGGCAAAGGATCTTTGGGACAGGCCTTGTTGAGGCTCGTGTAGTCTATACACATGCGCCACTTGTTATTCTTCTTTAGCACAAGGACCGGGTTGGCAAGCCATTCTGGAAAGAAAACTTCCATAATGAAGCCGGCTGCCAGAAGCCGGGCTATCTCCTCTCCCACAATCCTGCGCTTCTCCTCCGACAGTCGGCGAGGGGTTGTTTGACTGGCTTTGCGTCTTCTCGGACGTGTAGTTTGTGCTCGGCGAATTTCCTCGGAACACCCGGCATGTCCTTGGGGGACCATGCAAAGATGTCCCGATTCTCACGGAGGAAATCGGCGAGCTCGCCTTCCTATTTGCTGTTCAGGTTTGCCCCGATGACGGCAAACCTCTCTGGATGCTCGGGGTCAAGAGGTATCTTCTTCGTCTCCTTGGCCGGCTGGAAGGATCCTTGAGCATCGTGCTCCTTGGGGTCGGGGGACACGGCCGACTGCTTGCCGGCTATGGCAACGACTCGGTCCAACATCTTCTTTTCTCGGCAATCACAAGGGACTCGGCCAGCCGGCTGCTGGCTGCCGCGCACTCAGAGGACTTCTTGTAATCACCGGCTATGGTGATGACGCCTTTGGTGCTTGGTATCTTCATCTTGAGGTATGCATAGTGGGGAACTGCCATGAATTTGGCCAAGGCAGGTCGGCCAAGCAATGCATGGTAAGGGCTCTCCAGGTCCACCACTTCAAACCAGACCGCTTCCCGGCAGAAATGCTCCTTGTCCCCAAAAAGTACATCGATCTTGATCTTGCCAATGGGGGCGCAGGATAAGCCGGGTACGATGCCATGGAACACTGTTCGAGTTGGCATGAGCTGCTTCGTCTTGACATTTAGCTTCTCCAGGGTATCACGGTACATGATGTTGATGCTGCTCCCGCCGTCTATCAGCACGCGGGAGAAGCGGGCAGCGCGTCTGTCCGTCGCGAGGGTGGCTTCCAGGACCAGGCATAAGAGCCGGGAGACGGCATCACCTCTGGATGGTCGGCCCGGCTCCAGCTGATGGGCTTTTCTGACCAATGCATGTGTCTGGCGGGGTCGGCAGCGACCACGCTAACTTCCTGGTGCTCTCGGCGTTTGCTGCGCCGGTCTTCGGGCTGGCTTGTAAAGATGATGTAGGTTGCTTGCTCGTCAGGGAACTCGTCATGCACGGCTCCGACCGCGGGCCGAGCTGCCGGAGGCGGCGGAGGCGGAGGCGGCGGGCCGGCAGGCGGAGGCGGCGCGAGCCCCTCGCCTTTGGAGATTCGGGTGAGCCAATGGCACTTCCGGGTTGTGTGGTTGGACGGCTTCGCGCCGCTGTGGAACTTGCACGGGGCGTCGAGAGTTTGCTCGTAGGAGAAAGCCGGCTGCCAAGCCGGCCGGCCGCCCTTGGGTTTCTTGGGCGCGGGCCGCCCTTCAGGCGGCACGTCTTCAACTGTGGCCACCTGCCGACTGGCGGGAGGCGGCGCGGGGCCCTTGCGCTTGTGGTCGTTCGAGTGGGGGCGTCGGCCGGAATCCCCAGCCGGCGTCTTGGGCGCCGGGTTGAGTACCTTTCCGGACGCGTCTACCCGAAGCTCGGTCTTCATCGAGGAATCGGCGGTGGCGTACTTGTCCGCTATGTCCAGAAGCTCGTCGAGGGTAGCCGGCTCGTCGCAGAGGAGCTTGTGCTTGAGGAGGGTGCCTTCTCGGCATCCGGCTGTAAAGTACTCGATGGCTTGCACCTCGTGCACCCCCTCGCAAGAATTGCGGAGCTCGGCCCAACGCGTGAGGTAGTCGCGAGTGGACTCGGCGGGGCCTTGTACGCACAAGGAGAGCTGTCTGGGCTTGGGAGCCCGCTTGTAGGTGCTGGTGAAGTTGCGGATGAAAGCTTCGGTGAAATCTAGCCAGCTGTTGATGCTGAGAGGCTTGAGGCTGTTGAGCCAGGTTCGCGCCGTGCCTTGCAGCATGAGGGGCACGTACTTCATGGCAACACGCCGGTTGCCGTTGGCTATGCTGACCGCCGTGGAGTAGTCAATCAACCAATCTTCCGGCTTCACGGAGCCGTTGTACTTGGGCGTGTCTCTTGGGAGCGAGAACCCTTTGGGGAAAGGCTCGTCGCGGATGCGGGGGCCGAAACAAGGCGGGCCGACATCGTCTTCTTCTTCCAACGCCAGGGATCGCGCCAGGCGGTCGATCCGATGGCGGGCGTCGTTCTCGCCGACTCCTTCGCGGCGACCTAGTCGGCCGCTGAGAGTCGGGTGTGCCACTGGCGGCGGGGTGGGATATCTCTCTCCACGGGGTCGAGGCGGAGGCGGGTTGCCCCGCCATTCCATGGCTCGGGGATGGCCGTCCGCGTCTCGCTCGATGGAGATTCGGGTCCGGCTTCGGCTGGCAGCCGGCTCTTTCTCGCGCCGCGCGCGGGTGTTGCTCGTAGTCGGTGTCCGGGACGTCGCGCCGTGATCTCGGCGCGGGGGAGGGCTTCCCGCGCGGGCGTCTGCTTCATGTCGCTGCGCGGCTGCGTCAATCAGTTGCTGGATGCGCCGGGTCATGTGGGGGAGGTCTTCGGCCTCCAAGCCGTCCAACTCGTCTACGGCCGCCTGGGCGGCACGCAAGTTCTCGAGCGGAGTGGCATAGACCGGGCGGTCGACTCCCAGTGTGTCGGCGATGACGGCGCCGCGTTGCTTGACAAGGCCGGCCCGGCTTGGCCCGCCCGGGGCCGTCGTGCCGAAGGCGGCGCGGTCAGCTTCGCGCTGATAGGCCTCTGTGAGGCGTCTCACGGAGGCCAGCCTCCGGCCCTCTGCGAGGAGGGCGAGGCGGCGTGCCTCCAGTGCTTCGTCGTCGGCATTGGCCGGGAGGGGGGCGGACAAGTCGTGGGCGCTCTCGTCGGCCGGGCCGCCGTGGCCAACAACCATCACTTCGGTGGTGACAGCATCGCAGCCGTCGGCTCGAGGAAGCGGGTCGTTGTAGATCGTGACGTTGGTGGGGAAGGTGTCGTAGGAGGCCGTGTCGGAGTCGACAGGCATCGGGTCGGTGGAGCCAACCGACTCCAGATCCGCAGCGGGCTCGCTGGAGACATGGAGCTGACCGAGAAGGTTGGCGAGGTGGTCGGTGCCCGCATCGGAGGCGAGCTCGTCGGAGATGAGGGTTTCGTCGGGAGATCGGCGAGGCTGCTCGCCGCGCGGATGCTGGTGACGCCTTGCAGCGCGTCGTGGCAAGCGCCATCGGGCGTGCCGGGCTGGCTACGCTCGCTGGGGAGGAAGAAGGTTCCCGTCCAGAATAGGTCTCCGGACGACGGTGCACCTGGCCCCACGGTGGGCGCCAAATGTCGGGTGGTAGGTGCGACATATGCCAACGGGTGTCTTATCATTGTGGGAGCCAGTAAGACATCGCCGGTGCCTGGAAACGGGATAAGGCGAAGACATGCACGCCGGCGGATCTTACCCAGCTTCGGGGCTCTCTGTAGAGATAACACCCCTACTACTGCTCTGCGGGGTCTCCGCATGATCACTAGATGAACAAGTAGCTACACAATGCTCCTTGAGCTGTTTGGTGGGAGGAGGAAGAAGGACACGGCTAGCCTGCTTCTTCTCCTTGTGTGGTGTCTAGGACTAGCTGGGGGTCCAACCCTTTGCATGGGTGCCCCGGGGGGTTTATATAGGCCTACCCCCGGGGGTACAATGGTAATCCGACTGAGCGCGGGGCCCAGCCGTCTGTGACCGCGCTCGCCGGCTTCTGCGCCGACTGCTGGGGCCCGCCGGCTACCAACTCCTTGGCAACAGGCAGGCCCCACTGCCAAGGGTCTCGTCGATGGCTGGTTACTGTTGCCTCATCCTGATGACGAGGGCTTCGTCGAGGTAAGCATGGCTACAGTGCTGCCGTCCGGCGGGCGATTACCGTAGCCTTACCGCGTCTTGTCTCCTTAATGGGGCGTCTTCTTCGAGGGGGAAGTGAGCCGGCTGCGGGGAGCCGGCCCCGTCTCGGGCCGACTGGGGGAGGCCAGGCTGCCTTCGGGTGTCTCTCTGCCCGAAGGGGCCCACCGCCCGTGGGCCGTACTGGTAGCCCGTCGTGGATGACATCAGGGTCAACATGGCAACAGTGCCGCGCCGGACGGGTCATGGCCACTCTGTACGGCGCACTGGGCCAGGCGTGCTCCGGGATTCGGGGGTGGCAGGCTTTACTGTAGCCACGCCCCGTCTGATCGCCGCTAGGTGGATGCAAACTTTGAGGGTACGGTCTCGACCGCTTTATGGGAGCCGGCTTTTTGGAGTCGGCCTCCTTATGGCCGGCTTCTTAGAGTCGCCATCTTGGAGCCGGCTTCTTCGAATCGGCCTCCCAAGGTTTTCTTCATGAGGGGTAAAGTCGGGCCGCCTTCTTTGAGCTGGCCTGGGTGACAGCCAGCAAGGGGAAGGCGGCCCCACGTCTTGGATTCCTGAGAGCCGGACGGGCTCGTAATTTTTTCAGAAGGGCCAGGGGAAGCCGGCTAGGCTACCCATGGCTATTTACTCCGATACCTAGAGAAAAATTGTGTTGAAAGATGTTAGTAGCAATGACGCGGATTGGATCCGTGATCTGAGGTTTATCCTCATTGCTGCACAGAAGAATTATGTCCTTGATGCACCGCTAGGTGACGGGCCTATTGCAGGAGCAGATGCAGACGTTATGAACGTTTGGCTAGCTCAATATGATGACTACTTGATAGTTTAGTGCACCATGCTTAACAGCTTAGAATCGGGACTTCAAAGACGTTTTGAACGTCATGGACCATATGAGATGTTCCAGGAGTTGAAGTGTCAAGCAAATACCCGAGTTGAGAGATATGAAGTCTCCAACAAGTTCTATAGCTAAAAGATGGAGGAGAATCGCTCAACTAGTGAGCATGTGCTCAGATTGTCTGGGTACTACAATCCCTTGAATCAAGTGGGAGTTAATCTTCCAGATAAGATAGTGATTGACAGAATTCTCTAGTCACCATCACCAAGTTAGTAGAACTTCGTGATGAACTATGATATGCAAGGGATAACAGAAATGAATCCCGAGCTTTTCATGATGATGAAATCGATGAAGGTAGAAATCAAGAAAGAGCATCAAGTGTTGATGGTTGACAAGACCACTAGTTTCAATAAAAGGGCAAAGGGAAGAAGGGGAACTTCAAGAAGAACGGCAAGCAAGTTGCTGCTCAAGTGAAGAAGCCCAAGTCTGGTCCTAAGCTTGAGACTAAGTGCTTCTACTGCAAAGGGACTGGTCACTGGAAGCAGAACTGCCCCAAGTATTTGGCGGATAAGAAGGATGGCAAAGTGAACATAAGGTATATTTGATATACATGTTATTGATGTGTACTTTACTAGTGTTTATAGCAACCCCTCAGTATTTGATACTAGTTCAGTTGCTAAGATTAGTAACTCGAAACGGGAGTTGCAGAATAAACAGAGACTAGTTAAGGGTGAAGTGACGATGTGTGTTGGAAGTGGTTCCAAGATTGATATGATCATCATCGCACACTCCCTATACTTTCGGGATTAGTGTTGAACCTGAATAAGTGTTATTTGGTGTTTGCGTTGAGCATGAATATGATTTGATCATGTTTATTGTAATACGGTTATTCATTTAAGTAGGAGAATAAATTGTTGTTCTGTTTACATGAATAAAACCTTATATGGTTACACACCCAATGAAAATAGTTCGTTGGATCTCGATCGTAGTGATACACATAATCATAATATTGAAACCAAAAGATGCAAAGTTAATAATGATAGTGCAACTTATTTGTGGCACTGCCGTTTAGGTCATATTGGTGTAAAGCGCATGAAGAAACTCCATGCTGATGGGATTTTGGAATCACTTGATTATGAATCACTTGATGCTTGCGAACCATGCCTTATGGGCAAGATGACTAAAGACTCCGTTCTCCGGAACAATGGAGCGAGCAACTGACTTATTGGAAATAATACATACTGATGTATGCGATCCGATGAGTTGAAGCTCGCGGCGGGTATCGTTATTTTCTGACCTTCACAGATGATTTGAGCAGATATGGGTATATCTACTTGATGAAACATAAGTCTGAAACATTTGAAAAGTTCAAAGAATTTCAGAGTGAAGTGGAAAATCATCGTGACAAGAAAATAAAAGTTTCTACGATATGATCGTAGAGGTAAAATATTTGAGTTACGAGTTTGGCCTTCAATTAAAACAATGTGAAATAGTTTCACTACTCACGCCACCTGGAACACCATAGTGTAATGGTGTGTCCGAACGTCATAACCGTACTTTATTAGATATAGTGCGATCTATGATGTCTCTTACCGATCTACCACTATTGTTTTGGGGTTATGCATTAGAGACAACTGCATTCACGTTAAATAGGGCACCATCTAAGTCCGTTGAGACGACACAATCTGAACTGTGGTTTGGCAAGAAACCAAAGTTGTCGTTTCTTAAAGTTTGGGGTTGTGATGCTTATATGAAAAAGTTTCATCCTAATAAGCTCAAACCCAAATCGGAGAAATATGTCTTCATAGGATACCCAAAGGAGACTGTTGGGTACACCTTCTATCACAAATCCGAAGGCAAGACTTTTGTTGCTAAATTCGAAGTTTTTCTAGAGAAGGAGTTTCTCTCGAAAGAAGTGAGTGGGAGGAAAGTAGAACTTGATGAGGTAACTGTACCTGCTCCCTTATTGGAAAGTAGTTCATCACAGAAATCTGTTCCTGTGACTACTACACCAATTAGTGAGGAAGCTAATGATGATGATCATGTAACTTCAGATCAAGTTACTACCAAATCTCGTAGGTAAACCAGAGTGAGATCCGCACCAGAGTGGTATGGTAATCCTGTTCTGGAAGTCATGTTACTAGACCATGACGAACTTGCAACTATGAGGAAGCGATGATGAGCCCAGATTCCGCGAAATGGTTTGAGGCCATGAAATCTGAGATATGATCCATGTATGAGAACAAAGTATGGACTTTGGTTGACTTGCCGATGATCGGCAAGCCATAGAAATAAATGGATCTTCAAGAGGAAGACGGACGCTGATAGTAGTGTTACTATCTACAAAGCTAGAATTGTCGCAAAAGGTTTTCGACAAGTTCAAGGTGTTGACTACGATGAGATTTTCTCACTCGTATCTATGCTTAAGTCTGTCCGAATCATGTTAGCAATTGCCGCATTTTATGAAATCTGGCAAATGGATAAACAAAACTGCATTCCTTAATGGATTTACTAAAGAAGAGTTGTATACGATGCAACTAGAAGGTTTTGTCGATCCTAAAGGTGTTAACTAAATATGCAAGCTCCAGCGATCCATCTATGGACTGGTGCAAGAATCTCGGAGTTGGAATATACGCTTTGATAAGTTGATCAAAGCATATAGTTTTATACAGACTTGCGGTGAAGCCTGTATTTACAAGAAAGTGAGTGGGAGCACTACAACATTTCTGATAAGTATATGTGAATGACATATTGTTGATCGGAAATAATGTAGAATTATTCTGGAAAGCATAAAGGAATGTTTGAAAGGAGTTTTTCAAAGAAAGACCTCGGTAAAGCTGCTTACATATTGAGCATCAAGATCTATAGAGATAGATCAAGACGCTTGATAAGTTTTTCAATGAGTACATACCTTGACAAGATTTTGAAGTAGTTCAAAATGGAACAGTCAAAGAAAGAGTTCTTGCCTGTGTTGCAAGGTGTGAAATTGAGTAAGACTCAAAGCCCGACCACGGCAGAAGATAGAAATAGAATGAAAGTAATTCCCTATGCCTCAGCCATAGGTTCTATAAAGTATGCCATGCTGTGTACCAGATCTATTGTATACCCTACACTGTGTTAAGCAAGGGAGTACAATAGTGATCTAAGAGTAGATCACTGGACAACGGTCAAAATTATCCTTAGTGGAATAAGGAAATATTTCTCAATTATGGAGGTGACAAAAAGGTTAGTCGTAAAAAGTTACATCGATGCAAGTTTTGACACAGATCTGGATGATTCTAAGTCTCGATCTAGATACATATTGAAAGTGGGAGCAATGAGCTAGAGTAGCTCCGTGCAGAGCATTGTTGACATAAATATTTGCAAAATACTTACGGATCTGAATGTGACAGACCCGTTGACTAAGATTCTCTCACAAGCAAAACATGATCACACCTTAGTACTCCTTGGGTGTTAATCACATAGCGATGTGAACTAGATTACTGAATCTAGTAAACCCTCTGGGTGTTGATCACATATCGATGTGAACTATGGGTGTTAATCACATGGTGATGTGAACTATTTCTGTTAAATCACATGGCTGTGTAATCTAGATTATTGACTCTAGTGCAAGTGGGAGACTGAAGGAAATATGCCCTAGAGGCAATAATAAAGTTATTATTTATTTCCTTATATCATGATAAATGTTTATTATTCATGCTAGAATTGTATTAACCGGAAACATAATACATGTGTGAATACATAGACAAACAGAGTGTCACTAGTATGCCTCTACTTGACTAGTTCGTTAATCAAAGATGGTTATGTTTCCTAACCATAGACAAAAGAGTTGTTATTTGATTAACAGGATCACATCATTAGTTGAATGATCTGATTGACATGACCCATTCCATTAGCTTAGCACCCGATCGTTTAGTATGTTGCTATTGCTTTCTTCATGACTTATACATGTTCCTACGACTATGAGATTATGTAACTCCCGTGTGCCGGAGGAACACTTTGTGTTCTACCAAACGTCACAACATAACTGGGTGATTATAAAGGAGCTCTACAGGTGTCTCCAAAGGTACATGTTGGGTTGGCGTATTTCGAGATTGGGATTTGTCACTCCGATCATCGGAGAGGTATCTCTGGGCCCTCTCGGTAATGCACTCACTTAAGCCTTGCAAGCATTGCAACTAATGAGTTAGTTGCGCGATGATGTATTATGGAACGAGTAAAGAGACTTGCCGGTAACGAGATTGAACTAGGTATTGGATACCAACGATCGAATCTCAGGCAAGTAACATACCGATGACAAAGGGAACAACGTATGTTGTTATGTAGTCTGACCGATAAATATCTTCGTAGAATATGTAGGAGCCAATATGGGCATCTAGGTCCCGCTATTGTTTATTGACCGGAGACGTGTCTCGGTCATGTCTACATTGTTCTCGAACCCGTAGGGTCCGCACGCTTAAGGTTTTGATGACAGTTATATTATGAGTTTATGAGTTTTGATGTACCGAAGGAGTTCGGAGTCCCGGATGAGATTGGGGACATGACGAGGAGTCTCGAAATGGTCGAGACGTAAAGATCGATATATTGGACGACTATATTCGGACATCGGAAAGGTTCCGAGTGATTCGGGTATTTTTCGGAGTACCGGGTAGTTACGGGAGAAGCAATGGGCCTTGATGGGCTTTAGTGGGAAGAGGAGAAAGGGCCAAGGGGCTGCTGCGCCCCCCTCCCCTCTAGTCCGAATTGGACTAGGGAAAAGGGGGCCGGCCACCTCTCCTTCTCCTCCACTTCCTTCTCCCTTCCTCCCCTCTTGGTGGACTCCTACTAGGACTTGGAGTCCTAGTAGGACTCCACATCCTGGCCGCACCTAGCCTTGGCCGGCCTCCTCCTCCTCCATCCTTTATATACTGAGGCAAGGGGCACCCCATGAACACAAGTTGATCCACGTGATCTTATTCTTAGCCGTGTGCGGCGCCCCAGCCACCATAGTCCTCGATAATATTGTAGCGGTGCTTAGGCGAAGCCCTGCAGCAGTAATACATCAAGATCGTCACCACGCCGTCGTGCTGACGGAACTCTTCCCCGACACTTTGCTGGATCGAAGTCCGGGGATCGTCATCGAGCTGAACATGTGCTAAAACTCGGAGGTGCCATAGTTTCGGTGCTTGATCGGTCGGGCCGTGAAGACGTACGACTACATCAACCAAACGCTTCCGTTATCGATCTACAAAGGGTACATAGATCACACTCTCCTCTCGTTGCTATGCATCACCATGATCTTGCGTGTGCGTAGGAATTTTTTTGAAATTACTACGTTCCCCAACAGTAACATACCGATGACAAAGGGAACACCGTATGTTGTTATGCGGTCTGACCGATAAAGATCTTCCTAGAATATGTAGGAGCCAATATGAGCATCCAGGTTCCGCTATTGGTTATTGACCGGAGACGTGTCTCGGTCATGTCTACATTGTTCTCGAACCCGTAGGGTCCGCACGCTTAAGGTTTCGATGACAGTTATATTATGAGTTTATGAGTTTTGCTGTACCGAAGGAGTTCGGAATCCCGGATGAGATCGGGGACATGATGAGGAGTCTCGAAATGGTCGAGACGTAAAGATCGATATATTGGACGACTATATTCGGACATCGGAAAGGTTCCGAGTGGTTCGGGTATTTTTCGGAGTACCGGGGAGTTACGAGAATACGGGAGAAGAAGTATATGGGCCTTATTGGGCTTTAGGGGAGAGGGAGAGGCAGGCCGCACACCCCCCAAGGCCTAGTCCGAATTAGACTAGGGGGAGGGGCTGCGCCCCCTCCTTCCTTCTCTTCCCTCTTCCCCTTCCTTGTCTCCTACTCCTACTACATGGAAGGACTCCTAGTTGGACTAGGAAAGGGGGAATCCTACTCCCGGTGGGAGTAGGACTCCCCTAGGGCGCGCCATAGAGAGGGCTGGCTCTCCCCTCCTCCACTCCTTTGTATACGGGGGCATGGGGCACCCCATAGACACACAAGTTGATCCACGTGATCATATTCTTAGCCGTGTGCGGTGCCCCCTTCCACCATAATCCTTGATAATATTGTAGCGGTGCTTAGGCGAAGCCCTGCGACAGTAGTACATCAAGATCGTCACCACGCCGTCGTGCTGACGGAACTCTTCCCCGACACTTTGCTGGATCGGAGTCCGGGGATCGTCATTGAGCTGAACGTGTGCTAGAACTCGGAGGTGCCGTAGTTTCGGTGCTTGATTGGTCGGGCCGTGAAGACGTACGACTACATCAACCGCGTTGTGCTAACGCTTCTGCTGTCGGTCTACAAGAGTACGTAGATCACACTCTCCCCTCTCATTGCTATGCATCACCATGATCTTGCGTGTGCGTAGGATTTTTTTTTGAAATTACTACGTTCCCCAACAGTGGCATCCAAGCCTAGGTTTTATGTGTTGATGTTATATGCACGAGTAGAACACAAGTGAGTTGTGGGCGATATAAGTCATACTGCTTACCAGCATGTCATACTTTGGTTCGGCGGTATTGTTGGACGAAGCGGCCCGGACCGACATTACGCGTACGCTTACGCGAGACCGGTTCTCCCGACGTGCTTTGCACATAGATGGCTTGCGGGTGACAGTTTCTCCAACTTTAGTTGAACCGAGTGTGGCTACGCCCGGTCCTTGCAAAGGTTAAAACAACACCAACTTGACAAACTATCGTTGTGGTTTTGATGCGTAGGTAAGATTGGTTTTTGCTTAAGCCCGTAGCAGCCACGTAAAACTTGCAACAACAAAGTAGAGGACGTCTAACTTGTTTTTGCAGGGCATGTTGTGATGTGATATGGTCAAGACATGATGCTAAATTTTATTGTATGAGATGATCATGTTTTGTAACCGAGTTATCGGCAACTGGCAGGAGCCATATGGTTGTCGCTTTATTGTATGCAATGCAATCGCACTGTAATGCTTTACTTTATCACTAAGCGGTAGCGATAGTCGTGGAAGCATAAGATTGGTGAGACGACAAAGATGCTACGATGGAGATCAAGGTGTCGCGCCGGTGACAATGGTGATCACGACGGTGCTTCGAAGATGGAGATCACAAGCACAAGATGATGATGGCCATATCATATCACTTATATTGATTGCATGTGATGTTTATCTTTTATGCATGTTATCTTGCTTTGATTGACGGTAGCATTATAAGATGATCTCTCACTAATTATCAAGAAGTGTTCTCCCTGAGTATGCACCGTTGCAAAAGTTCTTCGTGCTGAGACACCACGTGATGATCGGGTGTGATAGGCTCTACGTTCAAATACAACGGGTGCAAAACAGTTGCACACGCGGAATACTCAGGTTATACTTGACGAGTCAAGCATATACAGATATGGCCTCGGAAAACGGAGACCGAAAGGTCGAGCGTGAATCATATAGAAGATATGATCAACATAGTGATGTTCACTAATGAAACTACTCCATCTCACGTGATGATCGGACATGGTTTAGTTGATTTGGATCACGTAATCACTTAGAGGATTAGAAGGATGTCTATCTAAGTGGGAGTTCTTAAGTAATATGATTAAATTGAACTTAAATTTATCATGAACTTAGTCCTGGTAGTATTTTGCAAATTATGTTGTAGATCAATAGCTCACGTTGTTGTTTCCCTGTGTTTATTTTGATATGTTCCTAGAGAAAATTGTGTTGAAAGATGTTAGTAGCAATGATGTGGATTGGATCCGTGATCTGAGGTTTATCCTCATTGCTGCACAGAAGAATTATGTCCTTGATGCACCGCTAGGTGACAGACCTATTGCAGGAGCAGATGCAGACGTTATAAATGTTTGGCTAGCTCAATATGATGACTACTTAATAGTTTAGTACACCATGCTTAACGGCTTAGAATCGGGACTTCAAAAGACGTTTTGAACGTCATGGACCATATGAGATGTTCCAGGAGTTGAAGTTAATATTTCAAGCAAATACCCGAGTTGAGAGATATGAAGTCTCCAACAAGTTCTATAGCCAAAAGATGGAGGAGAATCACTCAACTAGTGAGCATGTGCTCAGATTGTCTGGGTACTACAATCGCTTGGATCAAGTGGGAGTTAATCTTCCAGATAAGATAGTGATTGACAGAATTCTCTAGTGACCATCACCAAGTTAGTAGAACTTCGTGATGAACTATAGTATGCAAGGGATGACGAAAACGACTCCCGAGCTTTTCATGATGATGAAATCGATGAAGGTAGAAATCAAGAAAGAGCATCAAGTGTTGATGGTAGACAAGACCACTAGTTTCAATAAAAGGGCAAAGGGAAGAAGGGGAACTTCAAGAAGAACGACAAGCAAGTTGCTGCTCAAGTGAAGAAGCCCAAGTCTGGTCCTGAGCCTGAGACTAAGTGCTTCTACTGCAAAGGAACTGGTCACTGGAAGCGGAACTACCCCAAGTATTTGGCGGATAAGAAGGATGGCAAAGTGAACAAAGGTATATTTGATATACATGTTATTGATGTGTACTTTACTAGTGTTTATAGCAACCCCTCAGTATTTGATACTAGTTCAGTTGCTAAGAGTAGTAACTCGAAACGGGAGTTGCAGAATGAACAGAGACTAGTTAAGGGTGAAGTGACGATGTGTGTTGGAAGTGGTTCCAAGATTGATATGATCATCATCGCACACTCCCTATACTTTCGGGATTAGTATTGAACCTAAATAAGTGTTATTTGGTGTTTGCGTTGAGCATGAATATGATTCGATCATGTTTATTGCAATACGGTTATTCATTTAAGTAAGAGAATAAATTGTTGTTCTGTTGACATATATGGTTACACACCCAATGAAAATGGTTCATTGGATCTCGATCGTAGTGATACACATATTCATAATATTGAAACCAAAAGATGCAAAGTTAATAATGATAGTGCAACTTATTTGTGGCACTGCCGTTTAGGTCATATTGGTGTAAAGCGCATGAAGAAACTCCATGCTGATGGACTTTTGGAATAACTTGATTATGAATCAGTTGATGCTTACGAACCATGCCTCATGGGTACGATGACTAAAACTCCGTTCTCCAGAACAATGCAGCAAGCAACAGATTTGTTGGAAATCATGCATACTGATGTATGTGGACCAATGAATATTGAAGCTCGCAGCAGGTATCATTATTTTCTGATCTTCACAAATGATTTGAGCAGATATGAGTATATCTACTTGATGAAACACAAGTCTGAAATATTTGAAAAGTTCAAAGAATTTCAGAGTGAAGTGGAGAATCATCGTAACAAAAATAAAAGTTTCTACGATATGATCGCAGAAGTAAAATATTTGAGTTACGAGTTTGGCCTTCAGTTAAAACAATGTGAAATAGTTTCATTACTCACGCCACCTGGAACACCACAGTGTAATGGTGTGTCCGAATGTCATAATCGTACTTTACTTGATATGGTGCGATCTATGATGTCTCTTACAGATTTACCGCTATTGTTTTGGGGTTATGCATTAGAGATAGCTACATTCACGTTAAATAGGGCACCATCTAAATCCATTGAGATGACACCATATGAACTATGGTTTGGCAAGAAACCTAAGCTGTCGTTTCTTAAAGTTTGGGACTGTGATGCTTATGTGAAAAAGTTTCAACATGATAAGCTCGAACCCAAATCAGAGAAGTAAATCTTCATAGGTTACCCAAAAGAAAATGTTGGGTACACCTTCTATCATAGATCCGAAGGCAAGTTATTCATTGCTGAGAATGGATCCTTTCTAGAGAAGGAGTTCATCACGAAAGAAGTGAGTGGGAGGAAAGTAGAAAACTTGATAAGGTAATTGTACCTTCTCCCTTATTGGAAAGTAGTTCATCACAGAAATCTGTTCTTGTGACTACTACACCAATTAGTGAGGAAGCTAATGATGATAATCATGTAACTTCAGATCAAGTTACTACCGAATCTCGTAGGTAAACCAGAGTGAGATCCGCACCAGAGTGGTACGGTAATCCTGTTCTGGAAGTCATGTTACTAGACCATGACGAACTTGCGAACTATGAGGAAGCGATGATGAGCCCAGATTCCGCGAAATGGTTTGAGGCCATGAAATCTGAGATATGATCCATGTATGAGAACAAAGTATGGACTTTGATGGATTTGCCCGATGATCGGCAAGCCATAGAAAATAAATGAATCTTCAAGAGGAAGACGGACGCTGATAGTAGTGTTACTATCTACAAAGCTAGACTTGTCGAAAAAGGTTTTTGACAAAGTTCAAGGTGTTGACTATGATGAAATTTTCTCACTCGTAGCGATGCTTAAGTATGTCCAAATCATGTTAGCAAGTGCCGCATTTTTATGAAATCTGGCAAATGGATAAACAAAACTACATTCCTTAATGGATTTAAAGAAGAGTTGTATATGATGCAACCAGAAGGTTTTGTCAATCCTAAAGGTGCTAACAAAATATGCAAGCTCCAGCGATCCATCTATGGACCGGTGCAAGCATCTCGGAGTTGGAATATACGCTTTTATAAGTTGATCAAAGCATATAGTTTTATACAGACTTGCGGTGAAGCCTGTATTTACAAGAAAGTGAGTGGGAGCACTACAACATTTCTGATAAGTATATGTGTATGACATATTGTTGATCGGAAATAATGTAGAATTATTCTGCAAAGCATAAAGGAGTGTTTGAAAGGATTTTTTCAAAGAAAGACCTCGGTGAAGCTGCTTACATATTGAGCATCAAGATCTATAGAGATAGATCAAGACGCTTGATAAGTTTTTTCAATGAGTACATACCTTGACAAGATTTTGAAGTAGTTCAAAATGGAACAGTCAAAGAAAGAGTTCTTGCCTGTGTAACAAGGTGTGAAATTGAGTAAGACTCAAAGCCCGACCATGGCAGAAGATAGAAAGAGAGTGAAAGTCATTCCCTATGCCTCAATCATAGGTTCTATAAAGTATGCCATGCTGTGTACCAGACCTATTGTATACCCTGCCCTGAGTTTGGCAAGGGAGTACAATAGTGATCTAGGAGTAGATCACTGGACATTGGTCAAAATTATCCTTAGTGGAATAAGGATATGTTTCTCGATTATGGACATGAAAAAAAAGATTCGTCGTAAAGGGTTACGTCGATGCAAGTTTTGACACTGATCCAGATGACTCTAAGTCTTAATCTGGATACATATTGAAAGTGGGAGCAATTAGCCAGAGTAGCTCCGTGCAGAGCATTGTTGACATAGAAATTTGCAAAACACATACGGATCTGAATGTGGCAGACCCGTTGACTAAACTTCTCTCACAAGCAAAACATGATCACACCTTAGTACTCTTTGGGTGTTAATCACATAGCGATGTGAACTAGATTATTGACTCTAGTAAACCCTTTGGGTGTTGGTCACATATCGATGTGAACTATGGGTGTTAACCACATAAAGATGTGAACTATTGCTGTTAGATGGCATGGCGATGTGAACTAGATTATTGACTCTAGTGCAAGTGAGAGACTGAAGGAAATATGCCCTAGAGGCAATAATAAAGTTATTATTTATTTCCTTATTTCATGATAAATGTTTATTATTCATGCTAGAATTGTATTAACCGGAAACATAATACATGTGTGAATACATAGACAAACAAAGTGTCACTAGTATGCCTCTACTTGACTAGCTCGTTAATCGAAGATGGTTATGTTTCCTAACCATAGACATGTGTTTTCATTTGATTAACGGGATCACATCATTAGGAGAATGATGTGATTGACATGACCCATTCCATTAGCTTAGCACCCGATCGTTTAGTATGTTGCTATTGCTTTCTTCATGACTTATACATGTTCCTATGACTATGAGATTATGCAACTCCCGTTTGCCGGAGGAACACTTTGTGTGCTACCAAACGTCACAACGTAACTAGGTGATTATATAGGAGCTCTACAGGTGTCTCCAAAGGTACATGTTGGGTTGGCGTATTTCGAGATTAGAATTTGTCACTCCGATTGTCGGAGAGGTATCTCTGGGCCCTCTCGGTAATGCACATCACATAAGCCTTGCAAGCATTGAAACTAATGAGTTAGTTGCGAGATGATGTATTACGAAATGAGTAAAGAGACTTGCCGGTAACGAGATTGAACTAGGTATTGAGATACCGACGATCGAATCTCGGGCAAGTAACATACCGATGACAAAGGGAACACCGTATGTTGTTATGCGGTCTGACCGATAAAGATCTTCGTAGAATATGTAGGAGCCAATATGAGCATCTAGGTTCCGCTATTGGTTATTGACCAGAGACGTGTCTTGGTCATGTCTACATTGTTCTCGAACCCGTAGGGTCCGCATGCTTAAGGTTTCGATGACAGTTATATTATGAGTTTATGAGTTTTGATGTACCGAAGGAGTTCGGAGTCCCGGATGAGATCGGGGACATGACGAGGAGTCTCGAAATGGTTGAGACGTAAAGTTCGATATATTGGATGACTATATTCGGACATCGGAAAGGTTCCGAGTGGTTCGGGTATTTTTCGGAGTAACGGGGAGTTACGGGAATATGGGAGAAGAAGTATATGGGCCTTATTGGGCTTTAGGGGAGAGGGAGAGGCAGGCCGCGCGCCCCCCCAAGGCCTAGTCCGAATTGGACTAGGGGGAGGGGCTGCGCCCCCTCCTTCCTTCTCTTCCCTCTTCCCCTTCCTTGTCTCATACTCCTACTACATGGAAGGACTCCTAGTTGGACTAGGAAAGGGGGAATCCTACTCCCGGTGGGAGTAGGACTCCCCTAGGGCGCGCCATAGAGAGGGCCGGCCCTCCCCTCCTCCACTCCTTTATATACGGGGGCAGGGGGCACCCCATAGACACACAAGTTGATCCACGCGATCATATTCTTAGCCGTGTGCGGTGCCCCCTTCCACCATAATCCTCGATAATATTGTAGCGGTGCTTAGGCGAAGCCCTGCGACAGTAGTACATCAAGATCGTCACCACGCCGTCGTGCTAACGGAACTCTTCCCCGAAACTTTGCTGGATCGGAGTCCGGGGATCGTCATCGAGCTGAACGTGTGCTAGAACTCGGAGGTGCCGTAGTTTCGGTGCTTGATTGGTCGGGCCGTGAAGACGTACGACTACATCAACCGCATTGTGCTAACGCTTCCGCTGTCGGTCTACAAGGGTACGTAGATCACACTCTCCCCTCTCGTTGCTATGCAACACCATGATCTTGCGTGTGCGTAGGATTTTTTTTTGAAATTACTACGTTCCCCAACAATCATACCCTCTGAAGCTCAACCTGAAGTGGAACTTATCATATCCGCACCTGATCAACCTGAAGACAATGCTCAGCCTGTAGACAATCCTTCTAACAATGATAATGATCAGCAAGAGCAAAATCTTCGCCCTGTACATCCTCGTGTTGCCAATGAAGTGCAAATTGAGAGAATAATTGATAGCATCAATGCACCCGGTCCGCTCACTCGTTCAAGGGCAACTCAGCTAGCAAATTTCTATGGGCACTTCGCATTCGTCTCAATAACAGAACCCAAGAAAGTTGAAGAAGCCTTCATGGAACCTGAATGGATTCAAGCTATGCAAAAAGAGCTTCAACAGTTTGAGCTGAATAATGTATGGGAACTGGTTAAGCATCCTAACCCTCGGAAGCACAATATAATAGGCACCAAATGGATATACCGCAACAAGCAAGATGAGCATGGTCAAGTTGTCAGAAACAAAGCTCGTATCGTTGCTCAAGGATATACTCAAGTGGAAGGGATTGACTTCGATGAAACATTTGCTCCCGTGGCTCGACTTGAAGCCATACGCATACTGCTGGCCTATGCAAATCATCATAACATACTTCTATATCAAATGGATGTGAAGAGCGCTTTTCTCAATGGCAAGATTGAAGAAGAAGTGTATGTTGCACAACCGCCTGGCTTTGAAGATCCAAAACATCCTGCCATGGTATACAAGCTCAACAAGGCACTGTATGGCCTCAAACAAGCCCCTCGGGCTTGGTATGACACACTCAAATACTTCCTGAAGAGCAAAGGCTTCATACCTGGTTCCCTCGACCCCACTCTCTTCACGAAGACATATGATGGTGAACTGTGTGTGTGCCAAATATATGTGGATGACATCATCTTTGGCTGCACCAATCAGAAGTACAGTGAAGAGTTTGGATATATGATGCAAGAGCAATATCAGATGTCCATGATGGGTGAGCTGAAGTTCTTCCCCGGTCTTCAAATACGACAGCAACGCAACGACATCTTCATATCTCAAGAGAAGTATCTCAAAGATTGCCTGAAGAAGTTCGGTATGCAAGACTGCAAAGGCTTCACGACGCCAATGCCAGCCAAACATCATCTGGGTTCCGACGACAATGGTAAAGAGTTCGATCAAAAGGTATACCGCTCCATGATTGGTTCTTTACTTTATCTATGTGCATCTAGGCCAGATATTATGCTTAGTGTTTGCATGTGTGCTCGATTCCAAGCGGCACCAAAGGAGTCGCATCACTTAGCTGTGAAGCGAATTCTTCGATATTTGGCTCACACCCCAACTCTAGGATTATGGTATCCAAAGGGCTCAGAGTTTGATCTGGTTGGATTCTCGGATGCTGATTATGCTGGTGACAAGGTTGATCGCAAGTCTACATCAGGCACATGTCATTTTCTGGGACGATCACTTGTTTGTTGGTCTTCAAAGAAGCAGAACTGTGTATCACTCTCCACTGCTGAATCTGAATACATTGCTGCTGGATCTTGCTACGCTCAACTTCTATGGATGAAGCAAACACTCAAGGACTATGGCATTCATCTGAAGCAAGTGCCACTCTACTGTGACAACGAAAGCGCCATCAAGATTGCCAACAACCCAGTTCAGCACTCGAAGACAAAACACATTGAAATTCGTCATCACTTTCTCAGAGATCATGTTGTGAAGGAAGACATTGATATCATACACGTCAACACTAAAGAGCAATTGGCAGATATCTTCACCAAGCCCTTGGATGAGAAGAGATTTTGCAAGTTACGATGTGAGCTAAATATCTTGGAATCCTCAAATGTCCTGTGATCAGGCACACATCCTAACCCTTATGCATATTGATGACTTAGATGTGCAACACACGAAGTAAAGTATATCTTCAATCAATGAAGACATACATTCTAAGTGTGAATATATTAATGTGGAATTTGACTTCGGAGCGCCACGATAATTGTGCGCCATGTCTGGGTCTAATACTTCCTATTCGGTGGGTAACGCCACCACCAAATGTTCTGTTCGAAGTGTTTCACTCATGGCGTTACATTTGACATTTGGTTTGGCTTTAATCTCAACATGTCTTCATGATTATCTTCACTATGTTGAATATATATATATATATACTAGTGTTCTGTCCTCTACAGCATTCACTTATAGCTATGCCTTCTTGTTGAATCTTTTGAACTAAGTGAATGTGATCGGACCCTAACCTCTCTATGTTTTCTATCTCAAACTCTATCTCTCCAAATCATATGCATTCTATTGAAACTGTCGAATGTCTTCTCTGCGTCCTTGTCAGCAAAAGATACAGAGACAAACATTAAGTCCGTTTTCAATGCTCATTCCTTCACCTGAAACCCGGAGAAGTGGGAACGACCACCCGACAATCCAGGCATGCGTGGGACGTGGAACAACCTCCGACATGCCGCATGATGGCCACGTGTTCCTCAGATGTGAATCGCCAGGGGCACCTGTGTAATAACACTGAGCCGCCCCTGTCCCTATAAATACACGCCTCACCGCAGTCATTATCTCTTCTTCCACTCTCGCATGAACCCTAGCGACACTGCTAGCCCTCGACGGCGCTGGCGACGAAGCGCTTCGCTGCCGCAACCTCTCCGACGCCGTCTTCACACCGACCGCGGACATTGTCCTCTCCGCCGTCGATGTAGGTGTCCTCCGTCGCCAAGTTAGGGCACGGACGATCGAACTGCTTGGCCTCCTCTTCCACTCCGTCTAGCAGTTCTTCGTGTGGTAAATAAAACTTCCTTTTTACGGCCCCTTTGATCCTATAGCTTCGTCACTTTCTACCACAAGCAGTTTCTATTCACACAAGTTGGATCTCTTTCATACTGCATCTCATAATATGCCTAGTATATTCACTTATGCTTCACAAAGTAGTTAGATTCCTCACTTGTACTGATCCATGGATTCATACAAATCTGGAACCAACTCCTTATCTATGAGTGAATGTCACGATGAGGTCAATGTCTTCTAAACTGATTTATCTTCAAAATCTTCTGAGAATGCATATGACCTCTTCCCCTTCCCTCGCACCTTAATGCTGTCACAGGTACATGTCCATGGGAGAATCCCTTGGTTCTCATAGTCTGCATTCATTTGCAGAATTCTTACAGTATCACATAAATTCTCCCGAAGCCAATTCCTGTTTGTCCAGCAAGCGAAAGCCTTTGAAGCCTTTGAACGTATTAAAGCCTTTCAGTTTAAAGTTCGTGGCTTCAGAGAAATCTGCAAGGAAGGGAGGCAGACATCGTCTTGGGGGAACATTAAGAGATTTGCCTGATGACCTCTCAGAGCTTTACAAGACAGATCCTGAAGAGGATTACAATCAGCGCAAGACATGAATCCAATGGATTCGAAGATATTGGGCGGAACAATGGTTCAAGTACAGATTTGTGACAAAGGAATATGCTAAAAAGAATGCCATCAAGCGACCATGGGGAGACATCCTCTACAAAAATCTTCAACCCAGGACCAGAGATGAAGCCATTGAACAAGGCTTCTATCCCTGCATGGTCCGTGGACCACAGCCCGTGGATGCTGACCCATCGTCACTGCTATGGTGTCGTGACGACAATCTATTTAAGCGCAACTTCCAGTTTGCCCAGAACTCAACGAAGCAGAACAAGAAGTCTTTGGGATTAGACTTCAACCCTGGTCCCTCTGCTCCTCGTGCCGATGGAACTCGTGAAGCTGAATCTAATCTTCTTGGGCCCTTCTACAACTTGGAAGGTCTCATCACTCACATCGTGGTTCAAGGGACTGCCGTGAATGAGCCTGCAGATGACGCTGAATCAGATGAAGAGCCCGCCACGCCGAAGCCAAAGAAACTGAAGCAGCCAAAAGCTTCAAAGCCTGCCTCTGCACCAAAAATCTCACGGGCGAAGCCACTGGCCACTGCACCTCCTGAAGACAGTGTGCAGTCTGAAGATTTGTCACGCATCTCCAAGCCCCAGAAGGTCAAGATGCCTCTACCACACACCGGCCAAGAACTGACAGTTGCTGCTATTCTGCGCAATGATGCCATCGATCTGTCCAGTGATGAAGATCTTGCAGATGACGCTCTTGAGCAACTGATCAAGAGCAAAGAAGAAGCAGAAATCTTCAATGATCTACCTCTCTTTGATGTGGCTATCATCCACAATTTCATTGATGAGTGGTTTGACACGCCCAATCTCAGCTTCGAAGATCTGCAACTTCCCATTGGCCTCAGTGTCGCCTTCCATGGCGCCATTGCTTCAGAATTAGCTATCGCCCAGCGCATTGTTGAACTGAAGCAAAAGATTGACTATGAAAAAGCTTAGTTCAAGAAGCATATGGCCAAGCTCAGCGTGCAAGAGGTGAAAAAATTTCAAGACTATGCTGCACGAGCTCAAAGAAGCCTTTCTCAAGAAACGTGCAGAAGCTCAGGGTTCTCGTGAGCGCATGAAGAGTCTGGCTGACAAATGTGTGCAAGCCTACAATGAGGCTGAGAAGCGCAAGGCCCTTGGGCGTCCTGGCATCGACCCCAGGATGGCTGCAAAGAAGAAGAAGAAGCCCGCTATGGCCGAACCCGACGTACCAAGGCAGGAAGCAGATCCCATTGTCTTTCCAACTAGCATGACTGTCTCGAAGCCAAAGGCCCGGTCAAACGCTTCAGAGCTGAAGAAGACGAGGACTGCCGAGGCTGAAGCCAGAAAGAGGAAACATCCTGAAGCCTCTGCTACTGCTCCCTTCAAGAAGAAGCGGAAGACCAAGAAGGAACGGGCTGCTCCCACAGAGCCCTTGATTGTTGAACCCATCTCCATGGTTCGCCCTGACGCGGAACCTCAAGAACGTCAACTGACTATCCATGAGCCTGCTTTCACAGAGGCTCATGAAGCTGAAGACATTGGTCACCATGACCATGTTGAAGATGATGCAGTTCTTCCTCAGCTCGAGCACCAACTGTTGGGGAACGTAGTAATTTCAAATTTTTTCCTACGCACACGCAAGATCATGGTGATGCATAGCAACGAGAGGGGAGAGTGTGATCTATGTACCCTTGTAGATCGACAACGGAAGCGTTTGGTTGATGTAGTCGTATGTCTCCACGATCCGACCGATCAAGCACCGAAACTACGGCACCTCCGAGTTCTAGCACACGTTCAGCTCGATGACGATCCCCGGACTCCGATCCAGCAAAGTGTCGGGGAAGAGTTCCGTCAGCACGACGGCGTGGTGACGATCTTGATGTACTACTGTCGCAGGGCTTCGCCTAAGCACCGCTACAATATTATCGAGGACTATGGTGGCAGGGGGCGCCGCACACGGCTAAGAATATGATCACGTGGATCAACTTGTGTGTCCATGGGGTGCCCCCTGCCCCCCGTATATAAAGGAGTGGAGGAGGGGAGGGCCGGCCCTCTCTATGGCGCGCCCTAGGGGAGTCCTACTCCCACCGGGAGTAGGATTCCCCCTTTCCTAGTCCAACTAGGAGTCCTTCCATGTAGTAGGAGTAGGAGACAAGGAAGGGGAAGGGAGAACGGAAGGAAGGAGGGGGCGCAGCCCCTCCCCCTAGTCCAATTCGGACTAGGCCTTGGGGGGCGCACGGCCTGCCCTAGGCAGCCCCTCTCTCTTTCCCGTATGGCCCAATAAGGCCCAATACTTCTCCCCCCGTATTCCCGTAACTCCCCGGTACTCTGAAAAATACCCGAATCACTCGGAACCTTTCCGATGTCCGAATATAGTCGTCCAATATATCGATCTTTACATCTCGACCATTTAGAGACTCCTCGTCATGTCCCCGATCTCATCCGGGACTCCTAACTCCTTCGGTACATCAAAACTCATAAACTCATAATATAACTGTCATCGAAACCTTAAGCGTGCGGACCCTACGGTTCGAGAACAATGTAGACATGACCGAGACACGTCTCCGGTCAATAACCAATAGCGGGACCTGGATGCCCATATTGGCTCCTACATATTCTACGAAGATCTTTATCGGTCAGACCGCATAACAACATACGTTGTTCCCTTTGTCATCGGTATGTTACTTGCCCGAGATTCGATCGTCGGTATCTCAATACCTAGTTCAATCTCGTTACCGGCAAGTCTCTTTACTCGTTCCATAATACATCATCTCGCAACTAACTCATTAGTTGCAATGCTTGCAAGGCTTATGTGATGTGCATTACCGAGAGGGCCCAGAGATACCTCTCCGACATTCGGAGTGACAAATCCTAATCTCGAAATACACCAACCCAACAAGTTCCTTCGGAGACACCTATAGAGCACCTTTATAATCACCCAGTTACGTTGTGACGTTTGGTAGCACACAAAGTGTTCCTCCGGTAAACGGGAGTTGCATAATCTCATAGTCATAGGAACATGTATAAGTCATGAAGAAAGCAATAGCAACATACTAAACGATCGGGTGCTAAGCTAACGAATGGGTCATGTCAATCACATCATTCTCCTAATGATGTGATCCCGTTAATCAAATGACAACTGATGTCTATGGCTAGGAAACGTAACCATCTTTGATCAACGAGCTAGTCAAGTAGAGGCATACTAGTGACACTCTGTTTGTCTATGTATTCACACATGTATTATGTTTCCGGTTAATACAATTCTAGCATGAATAATAAAGATTTATCATGAAATAAGGAAATAAATAATAACTTTATTATTGCCTCTAGGGCATATTTCCTTCAGTCTCCCACTTGCACTAGAGTCAATAATCTAGTTCACATCGTCATGTGATTTAACAGCAATAGTTCACATCACCATGTGATTAACACCCATAGTTCACATCGATATGTGATCAACACCCAAAGGGTTTACTAGAGTCAGTAATCTAGTTCACATCATTATGTGATTAACACCCAAAGAGTACTAAGGTGTGATCATGTTTTGCTTGTGAGATAATTTTAGTCAACGGGTCTGTCATATTCAGATCCGTAAGTATTTTGCAAATTTCTATGTCAACAATGCTCTGCACAGAGCTACTCTAGCTAATTGCTCCCACTTTCAATATGTATCCGGATTGAGACTTAGAGTCATCTAGATCAGTGTCAAAACTTGCATGGACGTAACCCTTTACGATGAACCTTTTGTCACCTCCATGATCGAGAAACATATCCTTATTCCTCTAAGGATAATTTTGACCGCTGTCCTGTGATCTACTCCTAGATCACTATTGTACTCCCTCGCTTAACACAGTGTAGGGTATATAATAGATCTGGTACACAGCATGGCATACTTTATAGAATCTATGGCTGAGGCATAGGGAATGACTTTCATTCTCTTTCTATCTTCTGCCGTGGCCGGGCTTTGAGTCTTACTCAATTTCACACCTTGTAACACAGGCAAGAACTCTTTCTTTGACTGTTCCATTTTGAACTACTTCAAAATCTTGTCAAGGTATGTACTTATTGAAAAAACTTATCAAGCGTTTTGATCTATCTCTATAGATCTTGATGCTCAATATGTAAGCAGCTTCACCTGAGGTCCTTCTTCCAAAAACTCCTTTCAAATACTCCTTTATGCTTTCCAGAATAATTCTACATTATTTCCGATCAACAATATGTCATTCACATATACTTATCAGAAATGCTGTAGTGCTCCCACTCACTTTCTTGTAAATACAGGCTTCACCGCAAGTCTGTATAAAACTATATGCTTTGATCAACTTATCAAAGCGTATACTCCAACTCCGAGATGCTTGCACCAGTCCATTGATGGATCGCTGGAGCTTGCATATTTTGTTAACACCTTTAGGATTGACAAAACCTTCTGGTTGCATCATATACAACTCTTCTTTAATAAATCCATTAAGGAATGTAGTTTTGTTTATCCATTTGCCAGATTTCATAAGATGCGGCAATTGCTAACATGATTCGGACAGACTTAAGCATAGATACGAGTGAGAAACTCTCATCGTAGTCAACACCTTGAACTTGTCGAAAACCTTTTTGCGACAATTCTAGTGTTGTAGATAGTAACACTACTATCAGCGTCCGTCTTCCTCTTGAAGATCCATTTAATCTCAATGGCTCGCTGATCATTGGGCAAGTCAATCAAAGTCCATACTTTGTTCTCATACATGGATCTCATCTCAGATTTCATGGCCTTAAGCCATTTCGCGGAATCTGGGCTCATCATCGCTTCCTCATAGTCCGTAGGCTCGTCATGGTCAAGTAACATGACCTCCAGAACTGGATTACCGTACCACTCTGGTGCGGATCTCACTCTGGTTTACCTACGAGGTTTGGTAGTAACTTGATCTGAAGTTACATGATCATCATCATTAGCTTCCTCACTAATCGGTCTAGTAGTCACAGGAACAGATTTCTGTGATGAACTACTTTCCAATAAGGGAGTAGGTACAGTTACCTCATCAAGTTCTACTTTCCTCCCACTCACTTCTTTCGAGAGAAATTCCTTCTCTAGAAAGGATCCATTCAAAGCAACAAATATCTTGCCTTCGGATCTGTGGTAGAAGGTGTACCCAACATTTTCTTTTGGGTATCCTATGAAGACGCACTTCTCCGATTTGGGTTTGAGCTTATCAGGTTGAAATTTTTCACATAAGCACTGCAACCTCAAACTTTAAGAAACGACAGCTTAGGTTTCTTGCCAAACCATAGTTCATACGGTGTCGTTTCAACGGATTTAGATGGTGCCCTATTTAACGTGAATGCAGCTGTCTCTAATGCATAACCCCAAAACGATAGTGGTAGATCGGTAAGAGACATCATAGATTGCACCATATCTAATAAAGTACGGTTATGACGTTCGGACACACCATTACATTGTGGTGTTCCAGGTGGCGTGAGTAGTGAAACTATTTCACATTGTTTTTAACTGAAGGCCAAACTCGTAACTCAAATACTCTTCTCTATGATCAGATTGTAGAAACTTTATTTTCTTGTTACGATGATTTTTCACTTCACTCTGAAAATGTTTCAGACTTATGTTTCATCAAGCAGATATACCCATATCTGCTCAAATCATATGTGAAGGTCAGAAAATAACGATACCCGCCGCGAGCTTCAACACTCATCGGATCGCATACATTAGTATGTATTATTTCCAATAAGTCAGTTGCTCGCTCCATTGTTCCGGAGAACGGAGTCTTTAGTCATCTTGCCCATAAGGCATGGTTCGCAAGCACCAAGTGATTCATAATCAAGTGATTTCAAAATCCCATCAGCATGGAGTTTCTTCATGCGCTTTACACCAATATGACCTAAACGGCAGTGCCACAAATAAGTTGCAATATCATTATTAACTTTGCATCTTTTGGTTTCAATATTATGATTATGTGTATCACTACGATCGAGATCCAACGAACTATTTTCATTGGGTGTGTAACCATATAAGGTTTTATTCATGTAAACAGAACAACAATTTATTCTCTTACTTAAATGAATAACCGTATTACAATAAACATGATCAAATCATATTCATGCTCAACGCAAACACCAAATAACACTTATTTAGGTTCAACACTAATCCCGAAATTATAGGGAGTGTGCGATGATGATCATATCAATCTTGGAACCACTTCCAACACACATCATCACTTCACCCTTAACTAGTCTCTGTTTATTCTGCAACTCCCGTTTCGAGTTACTACTCTTAGCAACTGAACCAATATCAAATACTGAGGGGTTGCTATAAACACTAGTAAAGTACACATCAATTAGATGTATATCAAATATACCTATGTTCACTTTGCCATCCTTCTTATCCGCCAATTACTTGGGGTAGTTCCGCTTCCAGTGACCAGTCCCTTTGTAGTATAAGCACTCAGTTTCAGGCTTAGGTCCAGACTTGGGTTTTTCACTTGAGCAGCAACTTGCTTGCCGTTCTTCTTGAAGTTCCCCTTTCTTCCCTTTGTCCCTTTACTTGAAACTAGTGGTTTTGTTTACCATCAACACTTGATGCTTTTCCTGATTTCTACCTTCGTTGATTTCGGCATCACGAAGAGCTTGGAATCATTTCCGTTATCCCTTGCATATTATAGTTCATCATGAAGTTCTACTAACTTGGTGGTGGTGACTAGAGAATTCTGTCAATCACTATCTTATCTGGAAGATTAACTCCCACTTGATTCAAGCGATTGTAGTACCCAGACAATCTGAGCACATGCTCACTGCTTGAGCGATTCTCCTCCATCTTTTAGCTATAGAACTTGTTGGAGACTTCATATCTCTCAACTCGGGTATTTGCTTGAAATATTAACTTCAACTCCTGGAACATCTCATATGGTCCATGACGTTCAAAACGTCTTTGAAGTCCCGATTCTAAGCCGTTAAGCATGGTGTACTAAACTATCAAGTAGTCATCATATTGAGCTAGCCAAACGTTCATAACGTCTGCATCTGCTCCTGCAATAGGTCTGTCACCTAGCGGTGCATCAAGGACATAATTCTTCTGTGCAGCAATGAGGATAAACCTCAGATCACGGATCCAATCCGCATCATTGCTACTAACATCTTTCAACACAATTTTCTCTAGGAACATATCAAAATAAACACAGGGAAGCAACAACGCGAGCTATTGATCTACAACATGATTTGCAAAATACTACCAGGACTAAGTTCATGATAAATTTAAGTTCAATTTAATCATATTACTTAAGAACTCCCACTTAGATAGACATCCCTCTAATCCTCTAAGTGATCACGTGATCCAAATCAACTAAACCATGTCCGATCATCACGTGAGATGGAGTAGTTTCATTGGTGAACATCACTATGTTGATCATATCTACTATATGATTCACACTCGACCTTTCGGTCTCCGTGTTCCGAGGCCATATCTGTATATGCTTGGGTCGTCAAGTATAACCTGAGTATTCCACGTGTGCAACTGTTTTGCACCCGTTGTATTTGAACCTAGAGCCTATCACACCCGATCATCACGTGGTGTCTCAGCACGAAGAACTTTCGCAACGGTGCATACTCAGGGAGAACACTTCTTGATAATTAGTGAGAGATCATCTTAAAATGCTACCGTCAATCAAAGCAAGACAAGATGCATAAAAGATAAACATCACATGCAATCAAAATATGTGACATGATATGGCCATGATCATCTTGCACATTTGATCTCCACCTTCAAAGCATCGTCATGATTTCCATCGTCACAGGCATGACACCATGATCTCCATCATCTTTATCTATATCAATATTGTTGGGGAACGTAGTAATTTCAAAAAATTTCCTACGCACACGCAAGATCATGGTGATGTATAGCAATGAGAGGGGAGAGTGTGATCTACGTACCCTTGTAGATCGACAACGGAAGCGTTTGGTTGATGTAGTCGTACGTCTCCACGGCCCGACCGATCAAGCACCGAAACTACGGCACCTCCGAGTTTTAGCACACGTTCAGCTCGATGACGATCCCCAGACTTCGATCCAGCAAAGTGTCGGGGAAGAGTTCCGTCAGCACGACGGCGTGGTGACGATCTTGATGTACTACTATCGCAGGGCTTCGCCTAAGCACCGCTACAATATTATCGAGGACTATGGTGGCAGGGGCGCCGCACACGGCTAAGAATATGATCACGTGGATCAACTTGTGTGTCTCTGGGGTGCCCCTGCCTCCGTATATAAAGGTTCAAGAGGGGAGGCTGGCCGGCCACCATAGGGCGCGCCAGGAGGAGTCCTACTCCCTCCAGGAGTAGGACTTCTCCCCCAATCCTAGTTGGAATAGGATTCGTGAGGTGGAAAAGAGAGAGAGAGAAGGAGGGGGGCGCCGCCCCCCTCTCTCCTTGTCCTATTCGGACTAGGGGGGAGGGGCGCGCGGACCTAGCCCTGGCCGTCTCTTCTCTTCTTCCACTAAGGCCCATTAAGGCCCATTAGCTCCCGGGGGGTTCCGGTAACCTCCCGGTACTCCGGTAAAATCCCGATTTCACCCGGAACACTTCCGATATCCAAGCATAGGCTTCCAATATATAAATCTTTATGTCTCGACCATTTCGAGACTCCTCGTCATGTTCGTGATCACATCCGGGACTCCGAAAAACCTTCGGTACATCAAAACGTATAAACTCATAATATAACTGTCATCGAAACCTTAAGCGTGCGGACCCTACGGGTTCGAGAACAATGTAGACATGACCGAGACATGTCTCCGGTCAATAACCAATAGCGGGACCTGGATGCCCATATTGGCTCCTACATATTCTACGAAGATCTTTATCGGTCAGACCGCATAACAACATACGTTGTTCCCTTTGTCATCGGTATGTTACTTGCCCGAGATTCGATCGTCGGTATCCAATACCTAGTTCAATCTCGTTACCGGCAAGTCTCTTTACTCGTTCCGTAATACATCATCTCGCAACTAACTCATTAGTTGCATTGCTTGCAAGGCTTAAGTGATGTGCATTACCGAGAGGGCCCAGAGATACCTCTCCGACGATCGGAGTGACAAATCCTAATCTCGAAATACGTCAACCCAACATGTACCTTTGGAGACACCTGTAGAGCACCTTTATAATCACCCAGTTACGTTGTGACGTTTGGTAGCACACAAAGTGTTCCTCCGGCACACGGGAGTTACATAATCTCATAGTCATAGGAACATGTATAAGTCATGAAGAAAGCAATAGCAACATACTAAACGATCGGGTGCTAAGCTAATGGAATGGGTCATGTCAATCAGATCATTCAACTAATGATGTGATCACGTTAATCAAATAACAACTCTTTGTCAATGGTTAGGAAACATAACCATCTTTGATTAACGAGCTAGTCAAGTAGAGGCATACTAGTGACACTCTGTTTGTCTATGTATTCACACATGTATTATGTTTCCGGTTAATACAATTCTAGCATGAATAATAAACTTTATCATGATATAAGGAAATAAATAATAACTTTATTATTGCCTCTAGGGCATATTTCCTTCAGTCTCCCACTTGCACTAGAGTCAATAATCTAGATTACACAGTAATGATTCTAACACCCATGGAGCTTTGGTGCTGATCATGTTTTGCCCGTGGAAGAGGCTTAGTCAACGGGTCTGCTACATTTAGCTCCGTATGTATCTTGCAAATCTCTATGTCTCCCACCTGGACCAGATCCCGGATGGAATTGAAGCGTCTCTTGATGTGTTTGGTTCTCTTGTGAAATCTGGATTCCTTTGCCAAGGCAATTGCACCAGTATTGTCACAAAAGATTTTCATTGGACCCGATGCACTAGGTATGACACCTAGATCGGATATGAACTCCTTCATCCAGACTCCTTCGTTTGCTGCTTCCGAAGCAGCTATGTACTCCGCTTCACATGTAGATCCCGCCACGACGCTTTGTTTAGAACTGCACCAACTGACAGCTTCACCGTTTAATGTAAACACGTATCCGGTTTGCGATTTAGAATCGTCCGGATCAGTGTCAAAGCTTGCATCAACGTAACCATTTACAATGAGCTCTTTGTCACCTCCATATACGAGAAACATATCCTTAGTCCTTCTCAGGTACTTCAGGATGTTCTTGACCGCTGTCCAGTGATCCACTCCTGGATTACTTTGGTACCTCCCTGCTAAACTTATAGCAAGGCACACATCAGGTCTGGTACACAGCATTGCATACATGATAGAGCCTATGGCTGAAGCATAGGGAACATCTTTCATTTTCTCTCTATCTTCTGCAGTGGTCGGGCATTGAGTCTGACTCAACTTCACACCTTGTAACACAGGCAAGAACCCTTTCTTTGCTTGATCCATTTTGAACTTCTTCAAAATCTTGTCAAGGTATGTGCTTTGTGAAAGTCCAATTAAGCGTCTTGATCTATCTCTATAGATCTTTATGCCTAATATGTAAGCAGCTTCACCGAGGTCTTTCATTGAAAAACTCTTATTCAAGTATCCCTTTATGCTATCCAGAAATTCTATATCATTTCCAATCAGTAATATGTCATCCACATATAATATCAGAAATGCTACAGAGCTCCCACTCACTTTCTTGTAAATACAGGCTTCTCCGAAAGTCTGTATAAAACCAAATGCTTTGATCACACTATCAAAGCGTTTATTCCAACTCCGAGAGGCTTGCACCAGTCCATAAATGGATCGCTGGAGCTTGCACACTTTGTTAGCTCCCTTTGGATCGACAAAACCTTCCGGTTGCATCATATACAACTCTTCTTCCAGAAATCCATTCAGGAATGCAGTTTTGACATCCATCTGCCAAATTTCATAATCATAAAATGCGGCAATTGCTAACATGATTCGGACAGACTTAAGCATCGCTACGGGTGAGAAGGTCTCATCGTAGTCAACCCCTTGAACTTGTCGAAAACCTTTTGCGACAAGTCGAGCTTTGTAGACAGTAATATTACCGTCAGCGTCAGTCTTCTTCTTGAAGATCCATTTATTCTCAATTGCTTGCCGATCATCGGGCAAGTCAACCAAAGTCCATACTTTGTTCTCATACATGGATCCCATCTCAGATTTCATGGCTTCAAGCCATTTTGCGGAATCTGGGCTCACCATCGCTTCTTCATAGTTCGTAGGTTCATCATGATCTAGCAGCATGATTTCCAGAACAGGATTACCGTACCACTCTGGCGCGGATCTCACTCTGGTTGATCTACGAGGTTCAGTAGTATCTTGTCCTGAAGTTTCATGATCATTATCATTAGCTTCCTCACTAATTGGTGTAGGTGTCGCAGAAACAGTTTTCTGTGATGTACTACTTTCCAATAAGGGAGCAGGTACAGTTACCTCATCAAGTTCTACTTTCCTCCCACTCACATCTTTCGAGAGAAACTCCTTCTCCAGAAAGTTTCCGAATTTAGCAACAAAAGTCTTGCCTTCGGATCTGTGATAGAAGGTGTATCCAATAGTTTCCTTTGGATATCCTATGAAGACACATTTCTCCGATTTGGGTTCGAGCTTATCAGGTTGAAGCTTTTTCACATAAGCATCGCAGCCCCAAACTTTCAGAAACGACAACTTTGGTTTCTTGCCAAACCATAGTTCATAAGGCGTCGTCTCAACGGATTTGATGGTGCCCTATTTAACGTGAATGCGGCCGTCTCTAAAGCATAACCCCAAAACGATAGCGGTAAATCAGTAAGAGACATCATAGATCGCACCATATCTAGTAAAGTACGATTACGACGTTCGGACACACCATTACGCTGTGGTGTTCCGGGTGGCGTGAGTTGCGAAACTATTCCGCATTGTTTCAAATGTACACCAAACTCATAACTCAAATATTCTCCTCCACGATCAGATCGTAGAAACTTTATTTTCTTGTTACGATGATTTTCAACTTCACTCTGAAATTCTTTGAACTTTTCAAATGTTTCAGACTTATGTTTCATTAAGTAGATATACCCATATCTGCTTAAGTCATCTGTGAAGGTGAGAAAATAACGATATCCGCCACGAGCCTCAATATTCATCGGACCACATACATCTGTATGTATGATTTCCAACAAATCTGTTGCTCTCTCCATAGTACCGGAGAACGGTGTTTTAGTCATCTTGCCCATGAGGCACGGTTCGCAAGTACCAAGTGATTCATAATCAAGTGGTTCCAAAAGTCCATCAGTATGGAGTTTCTTCATGCGCTTTACACCGATATGACCTAAACGGCAGTGCCACAAATAAGTTGCACCATCATTATCAACTCTGCATCTTTTGGCTTCAACATTATGAATATGTGTATCACTACTATCGAGATTCAATAAGAATAGACCACTCTTCAAGGGTGCATGACCATAAAAGATATTACTCATATAAATAGAACAACCATTATTCTCTGATTTAAATGAATAACCGTCTCGCATTAAACAAGATCCAGATATAATGTTCATGCTCAACGCTGGCACCAAATAACAATTATTTAGGTCTAATACTAATCCCGAAGGTAGATGTAGAGGTAGCGTGCCGACCGCGATCACATCGACTTTGGAACCGTTTCCCACGCGCATCGTCACCTCGTCCTTAGCCAATCTTCGCTTAATCCGTAGTCCCTGTTTCGAGTTGCAAATATTAGCAACAGAACCAGTATCAAATACCCAGGTGCTACTGCGAGCATTAGTAAGGTACACATCAATAACATGTATATCACATATACCTTTGTTCACCTTGCCATCCTTCTTATCCGCCAAATACTTGGGGCAGTTCCGCTTCCAGTGACCAGTCTGCTTGCAGTAGAAGCACTCAGTTTCAGGCTTAGGTCCAGACTTGGGTTTCTTCTCTTGAGCAGCAACTTGCTTGCTGTTCTTCTTGAAGTTCCCCTTCTTCTTCCCTTTGCCCTTTTTCTTGAAACTAGTGGTCTTGTTGACCATCAACACTTGATGCTCCTTTTTGATTTCTACCTCCGCAGCTTTCAGCATTGCGAAGAGCTCGGGAATAGTCTTATTCATCCCTTGCATATTATAGTTCATCACGAAGCTCTTGTAGCTTGGTGGCAGTGATTGGAGAATTCTGTCAATGACGCAATCATCTGGAAGATTAACTCCCATCTGAATCAAGTGATTATTATACCCAGACATTTTGAGTATATGCTCACTGACAGAACTGTTCTCCTCCATCTTGCAGCTATAGAACTTATTGGAGACTTCATATCTCTCAATCCGGGCATTTGCTTGAAATATTAACTTCAACTCCTGGAACATCTCATATGCTCCATGACGTTCAAAACGTCGTTGAAGTCCCGATTCTAAGCCGTAAAGCATGGCACACTGAACTATCGAGTAGTCATCAGCTTTGCTCTGCCAGACGTTCATAACATCTGGTGTTGCTCCAGCAGCAGGCCTGGCACCCAGCGGTGCTTCCAGGACGTAATTCTTCTGTGCAGCAATGAGGATAATCCTCAAGTTACGGACCCAGTCCGTGTAATTGCTACCATCATCTTTCAACTTTGCTTTCTCAAGGAACGCATTAAAATTCAACGGAACAACAGCACGGGCCATCTATCTACAATCAAACATACATAAGCAAGATACTATCAGGTACTAAGTTCATGATAAATTTAAGTTCAATTAATCAAATTACTTAAAGAACTCCCACTTAGATAGACATCCCTCTAATCCTCTAAGTGATCACGTGATCCAAATCAACTAAACCATGTCCGATCATCACGTGAGATGGAGTAGTTTCATTGGTGAACATCACTATGTTGATCATATCTACTATATGATTCACGCTCGACCTTTCGGTCTCCGTGTTCCGAGGCCATATCTGCATATGCTTGGCTCGTCAAGTATAACCTGAGTATTCCGCGTGTGCAACTGTTTTGCACCCGTTGTATTTGAACGTAGAGCCTATCACACCCGATCATCACGTGGTGTCTCAGCACGAAGAACTTTCGCAACGGTGCATACTCAGGGAGAACACTTCTTGATAATTTTAGTGAGAGATCATCTTATAATGCTACCGTCAATCAAAGCAAGATAAGATGCATAAAAGATAAACATCACATGCAATCAATATAAGTGATATGATATGGCCATCATCATCTTGTGCCTGTGATCTCCATCTCCGAAGCACCGTCATGATCACCATCGTCACCGGCGCGACACCTTGATCTCCATCGTAGCATCGTTGTCGTCTCGCCAATCTTATGCTTCCACGACTATCGCTACCGCTTAGTGATAAAGTAAAGCATTACAGCGCGATTGCATTGCATACAATAAAGCGACAACCATATGGCTCCTGCCAGTTGCCGATAACTCGGTTACAAAACATGATCATCTCATACAATAAAATTCAGCATCATGTCTTGACCATATCACATCACAACATGCCCTGCAAAAACAAGTTAGACGTCCTCTACTTTGTTGTTGCAAGTTTTACGTGGCTGCTACGGGCTTAAGCAAGAACCAATCTTACCTACGCATCAAAACCACAACGATAGTTTGTCAAGTTGGTGCTGTTTTAACCTTCGCAAGGACCGGGCGTAGCCACACTCAGTTCAACTAAAGTTGGAGAAACTGTCACCCGCAAGCCACCTATGTGCAAAGCACGTCGGGAGAACCGGTCTCGCGTAAGCGTACGCGTAATGTCGGTCCGGGCCGCTTCGTCCAACAATACCGCCGAACCAAAGTATGACATGCTGGTAAGCAGTATGACTTATATCGCCCACAACTCACTTGTGTTCTACTCGTGCATATAACATCAACACATAAAACCTAGGCTCGGATGCCACTGTTGGGGAACGTAGTAATTTCAAAAAATTCCTACGCACACGCAAGATCATGGTGATGTATAGCAACGAGAGGGGAGAGTGTGATCTACGTACCCTTGTAGATCGACAACGGAAGCGTTTGGTTGATGTAGTCGTACGTCTCCACGGCCCGACCGATCAAGCACCGAAACTACGACACCTCCGAGTTTTAGCACACGTTCAGCTCGATGACGATCCCCGGACTCCGATCCAGCAAAGTGTCGGGGAAGAGTTCCGTCAGCACGACGGCGTGGTGACGATCTTGATGTACTACTGTCGCAGGGCTTCGCCTAAGCACCGCTACAATATTATCAAGGACTATGGTGGCAGGGGGCGCCGCACACGGCTAAGAATATGATCACGTGGATCAACTTGTGTGTCTCTGGGGTGCCCCTGCCTCCGTATATAAAGGTTCAAGAGGGGAAGGCTGGCCGGCCACCATTGGGTGCGCCAGGAGGAGTCCTACTCCCTCCGGGAGTAGGACTTCTCCCCCAATCCTAGTTGGAATAGGATTCGTGAGGTGGAAAAGAGAGAGAGAGAAGGAGGGGGCGCCGCCCCCCTCTCTCCTTGTCCTATTCGGACTAGGGGGAGGGGCGCGCAGCCCTAGCCCTGGCCGCCTCTTCTCTTCTTCCACTAAGGCCCATTAAGGCCCATTTAGCTCCCGGGGGGTTCCGGTAACCTCCCGGTACTCCGGTAAAATCCCGATTTCACCCGGAACACTTCCGATATCCAAACATAGGCTTCCAATATATCAATCTTTATGTCTCGACCATTTCGAGACTCCTCGTCATGTCCGTGATCACATCCGGGACTCCGAACAACCTTCGGTACATCAAAACGTATAAACTCATAATATAACTGTCATCGAAACCTTAAGCGTGCGGACCCTACGGGTTCGAGAACAATGTAGACATGACCGAGACATGTCTCCAGTCAATAACCAATAGCGGGACCTGGATGCCCATATTGGCTCCTACATATTCTATGAAGATCTCTATCGGTCAGACCGCATAACAACATACGTTGTTCCCTTTGTCATCGGTATGTTACTTGCCCGAGATTCGATCGTCGGTATCCAATACCTAGTTCAATCTCGTTACCGGCAAGTCTCTTTACTCGTTCCGTAATACATCATCTCGTAACTAACTCATTAGTTGCATTGCTTGCAAGGCTTAAGTGATGTGCATTACCGAGAGGGTCCAGAGATACCTCTCCGACGATCGGAGTGACAAATCCTAATCTCGAAATACATCAACCCAACATGTACCTTTGGAGACACCTGTAGAGCACCTTTATAATCACCCAGTTACGTTGTGACGTTTGGTAGCACACAAAGTGTTCCTCCGGCACACGGGAGTTACATATCTCATAGTCATGGGAACATGTATAAGTCATGAAGAAAGCAATAGCAACATACTAAACAATCGGGTGCTAAGCTAATGGAATGGGTCATGTCAATCAGATCATTCAACTAATGATGTGATCCCGTTAATCAAATAACAACTCTTTGTCCATGGTTAGGAAACATAACCATCTTTGATTAACGAGCTAGTCAAGTAGAGGCATACTAGTGACACTCTGTTTGTCTATGTATTCACACATGTATTATGTTTCCGGTTAATACAATTCTAGCATGAATAATAAACTTTTATCATGATATAAGGAAATAAATAATAACTTTATTATTGCCTCTAGGGCATATTTCCTTTAAATATGTCGTCACATGGTCATCTCGCGAACTATTGCTCTTGCAACTATTGCTATCGCATAGCGATAAAGTAAAGCAATTATTTGGCGCTTGCATCTTATGCAATAAAGAGACAACCATAAGGCTTTTGCCAGTTGCCGATAACTTCAACAAAACATGATCATCTCATACAACAACTTATATCTCATCGCGTTTTGACCATATCACATCACAACATGCCCTACAAAAACAAGTTAGCCGTCCTCTACTTTGTTGTTGCAAGTTTTACGTGGCTGCTACGGGCTTAGCAAGAACCAATCTTACCTATGCATCAAAACCACAATGATAGTTTGTCAAGTTGGTGCTGTTTTAACCTTCCCAAGGACCGGACGTAGCCACACTCGGTTCAACTAAAGTTGGAGAAACTGTCACCCGCAAGCCACCTATGTGCAAAGCACGTCGGGAGAACCGGTCTCGCGTAAGCGTACACGTAATGTCGGTCCGGGCCGCTTCATCCAACAATACCGCCGAACCAAAGTATGACATGCTGGTAAGCAGTATGACTTATATCACCCATAACTCACTTGTGTTCTACTCGTGCATATAACATCAACACATAAAACCTAGGCTCTGATACCACTGTTGGGGAACGTAGTAATTTCAAAAAATTTCCTACGCACACGCAAGATCATGGTGATGCATAGCAACGAGAGGGGAGAGTGTGATCTACGTACCCTTGTAGATCGACAACGGAAGCGTTTGGTTGATGTAGTCGTACGTCTCCACGGCCCGACCGATCAAGCACCGAAACTACGACACCTCCGAGTTCTAGCACACGTTCAGCTTGATGACGATCCCCGGATTCCGATCCAGGAAAGTGTCGGGGAAGAGTTCCGTCAGCACGACGGCGTGGTGACGATCTTGATGTACTACTGTCGCAGGGCTTCGCCTAAGCACCGCTACAATATTATCGAGGACTATGGTGGCAGGGGGCGCCGCACACGGCTAAGAATATGATCACGTGGATCAACTTGTGTGTCTATGGGGTGCCCCCTGCCCCCGTATATAAAGGAGTGGAGGAGGGGAGGGCCGGCCCTCTCTATGGCGCGCCTTAGGGGAGTCCTACTCCCACCGGGAGTAGGATTCCCCCTTTCCTAGTCCAACTAGGAGTCCTTCCATGTAGTAGGAGTAGGAGACAAGGAAGGGGAAGGGAGAAGGGAAGGAAGGAGGGGGCGCAGCCCCTCCCCCTAGTCCAATTCGGACTAGGCCTTGGGGGGGGGGGGCTGCCCTAGGCAGCCCCTCTCTCTTTCCCGTATGGCCCAATAAGGCCCAATACTTCTACCCCTGTATTCCCGTAACTCTCTGGTACTCCGAAAAATACCCGAATCACTCGGAACCTTTCCGATGTCCGAATATAGTCGTCCAATATATCGATCTTTACGTCTCGACCATTTAGAGACTCCTCGTCATGTTCCCGATCTCATCCGGGACTCCGAACTCCTTCGGTACATCAAAACTCATAAACTCATAATATAACTGTCATCGAAACCTTAAGCGTGCGGACCCTATGGTTCGAGAACAATGTAGACATGACCGAGACACGTCTCCGGTCAATAACCAATAGCGGGACCTGGATGCCCATATTGGCTCCTACATATTCTACGAAGATCTTTATCGGTCAGACCGCATAACAACATACGTTGTTCCCTTTGTCATCGGTATGTTACTTGCCCGAGATTCGATCGTCGGTATCTCAATACCTAGTTCAATCTCGTTACCGGCAAGTCTCTTTACTCGTTCCGTAATACATCATCTCGCAACTAACTCATTAGTTGCAATGCTTGCAAGGCTTATGTGATGTGCATTACCGAGAGGGCCCAGAGATACCTCTCCGACATTCGGAGTGACAAATCCTAATCTCGAAATACGCCAACCCAACAAGTACATTCGGAGACACCTGTAGAGCACCTTTATAATCACCCAGTTACGTTGTGATGTTTGGTAGCACACAAAGTGTTCCTCCGGTAAACGGGAGTTGCATAATCTCATAGTCATAGGAACATGTATAAGTCATGAAGAAAGCAATAGCAACATACTAAACGATCGGGTGCTAAGCTAACGAATGGGTCATGTCAATCACATCATTCTCCTAATGATGTGATCCCGTTAATCAAATGACAACTCATGTCTATGGCTAGGAAACTTAACCATCTTTGATCAACGAGCTAGTCAAGTAGAGGCATACTAGTGACACTCTGTTTGTCTATGTATTCACACATGTATTATGTTTCCGGTTAATACAATTCTAGCATGAATAATAAATATTTATCATGAAATAAGGAAATAAATAATAACTTTATTATTGCCTCTAGGGCATATTTCCTTCACCAACAGGTATCATCGCCTGTGCTAATGCACAGCGAGCTCATCAGCATTGGTCGTCCTCTGACGCCAATTGCCCAGGATGCATCATGGGCTGATCACCCACAAGCACAAGAGGAAGAAGAATTTGAGGCCCAACCAACTCCAACTCCACAGGCGTCGCCAGCGTTACGCAGGCTTCGCAAAGGACCAAGGCCTCCAGTCTCTAAGTCTGAAGCTAAAGCTGCTGAAGACATTCCGACTGCATCAGCCGATGAAGAAGAAACACCAAGCGCTGCTACACCCCCGTCTCACCAAGAAGCTGTTCTCGAGGAGAACGTGGCTGTGACCGACCCTCCAGCTCATCAAGTGGAGTTTGAGAATTTTGAGGCTGCCACCGACGCCACTGACGCTGTCATGGCTGAAGCCAATGTGGAGCCTTCACCTACCCAAGCACCAGAAGTCAGTGAAGCCAATGATGCTACTGCTTCTGTTCCTGTGCCTGTTGCTGGTCCTCAGTTTGACTACCATGTTGAGCACATGCCTCAGATACAGAAGCCAATCCCCAGATTGCCCAGGTTTCCAGGTCCCGCATCAGCACATGGATCCTTCAATGTCAATGGTTTCAAAGCAGACAACACTTTCTTCAATAGCTCCACGAACCCCTACTCAAGGGAAAGAATATCATCTGATCGGTTCTGGAGCTATCCGCAGCGAAGCTATTATTTCTGCATTCTATACAATCAAGGTCGCATCTTCCCACATAAGCATCTTGACATCGAAGCAATAGCTGGTCTGCCCTGTTTGGAAGAAGCTCTGGATTGCTTCAAAGAGGTTGGATTGCTGCCGTGTGTCACCGACCAAGAGCACTGGAATGAAGAGTTGCTGCTCCAATTCTATGCCACGCTTCACATTCGTGGGTACAACAGAGATCCGAAGACTTGGGTCCTGGAGTGGATGACAGGAAATGTTCATCACGAAGCCAAAGCCTTTGATATAATTAAGCTCACTTGTCTGCCCACTCCTGGCGATCTCTACGAACATGGCTATTAGCTTCATAGTGAAGCTGTGGAGAGCATCTTTCAGAAGCCTGAACCTAACATGAGTCAGATGCTCAGTATGATGAAGCCATTGCCCCAAGATGCTGCATATCCCAAGGAGTTCTTCGTTGAAGACCTTGAGTATCTGCCAAGGACTATTTATCACATCATAAGGCGAACTCTCTGGCCCATCAAAGGACATTCTCCACATGCCAAGCTGGAAGGTGCAATGAAGACTTTGGTCTTCTATATTCTTCATGGCAAATGCTTCAATGCACAGGACTTCTTCATCCACCAACTTGCTGCATCAGGCTCTGATCTTTTTGGCTTGAAGTTCTACGCTCCATGGATAATGCGGCTGATTAAAATCCACTCCACTATCTCATATCAGCCATCTGCTCGCAATCATCAGATCTTTCTGCCTGATGTTGATATGTCTGTTGAAGCCATTTATCCTGAGCCTGCCAAGGAACCTCTAAGTCTTCAAAATGCGGAGCATCAAAGTTTTTCTCAGAACATTGAAGGAGTTGAAGCAGTCACTCGTGTGTATCCTTTGGCTGGAACTACACGTGCACCACATCCCGCCCTTACTGAAGCCACCGATAGCACCATTGCCCAACGACCTAAGAAGCGCACTCGTGTTCTCAATGACCGAGAGCTTCTGATGGCTCTTCATCAGAAACAGGATATGCATCATGACTGGCTGAAGTGCCAAATGCAAAGCCTTTTGGTGGATGTCAACCATATTCGAAATCTTGCCACCAAGAATGCCTTTGTTGCACATGGAACCTCTCGACGCACATGGAAAGGGCTGACGCTTATGTGCTCTGAAGATGATCTTCAAGAGGATGGCTTCTCTGAACGCTTCAAGTTTGACTCCACACCTCCTCGAAGGGCAGTGCTGCGACGAACTCCATCTCTTGAAGACTCTGAGTTCTCTTCCTCTGCTGCAACTGTGAATGCCAGAGTGATCGAGGATGAAGACGATGCTACTTCACCGCCACCTCCTTCAGCACGCTTCGACACTGCTCCAAGTTCTTCTGCACCGCCGAACACCACCGACGACCCTGCTGCTTCACCTACTCTTCATGGGAACGAGTAGATGCTCTATGTCTTCAAACCTTTTTGGTCCTTACTGACAAAAGGGGGAGAAGCGTATGAGTTTGATAGTCTTCAAGCGGGTCCACATGGGCGGGTGCTTTATATTTTGCCTTGTGTTTACAACTCTCGTTTTGATACATTTGGTTCTTTGAGTTGTAACACCTAAACTCGATGGTCGTCTGCTACTTATTTGCTACTTCGTGATGCGACGATAAATTCCACACTTAGATCATTTTGCAGACGTCCATTTTCCATTATGCATGTCATTATCTTCACACACCTTCTCATGCATAATGAATTGTCATCATAAGTTGAAGAGGATCTCCACGAGTACAACCTGCCATGTGCATTTGCATTCCAAAAGCAAATTACTTATATGCACATCTTCAGGGGAGCCCTTGCAACTAATGAAGACAATTCATTTACAATTTCACATATTATATTCCCCATTGAAAACTTCAACTAGTTTGTCATCAATCACCAAAAAGGGGGAGATTGTAAGTGCATCTAGTGCCACCCCTAGTTGGTTTTGGAGTATTGACGACAAACCTAGTTGAGGGACTAATGTGTTTGTGAGAATTGCAGGATAACACAGGTAGAAGTCCCTCAATGATTCGGTTTTCCTACCAGAGATGACCCCTAAAAATGTATGAAGACATTGATGTCAAAGGTGGTATATGAAGATATTCACATTGAAGACTATGACAAGAGAAGACATCGCATGAAGCCTATGGAGCTCGAAGACTTAGATCTTTCGTAGTTCTTTTTCTTCTTTGTTGAGTCATAGGAATCACCATACTGTTAAGTGGGGTCCAAGAGAACTAGTCAGAATGACTGAAGTGATGCTTAACCAAAACCTATGTCTTCGAATGAAGACTATGAGAGCGAATCTTGTCCAGAGTCGGACAAGTCAGCTTTGCTTGTAGCCCAAGTAAAGTTGCCGTGTGTGTTTGAAATCTAACCGTTGGAACATGTGTCAGTTCCTTAGTGACCCAGGGTCATTTCGGACAAATCAGGTCGGGTTGCCTAGTGGCTATAACTAGCCCACCCCCTACAACCATAAATGGTTGGCTGCTCAGAGTTAGAGTACGGCTTTTGTCGTTTGAGAGCAACCCACCTCGAAGCCTTTGAGAGAGAATTCCTTGCGAGGATAAAGCCCTAACCACCCAGAGCCAAAGAGTGTTAGGCATCACTTACATCTTCTTGTCTGTGTGATCTGAAGACTTATTACACTTGAGGACTGTGAATCCTCCAGCCGGTTAGGCGTCGCGTTCTGAGCATCCAAGAGACATTGTGGATCGCCGGTGAACAAAGTCTGTGAAGGTTTGGGAGTCTACCTTGAAGACTTACCAGAGTGATTGGGCGAGGTCTGTGTGACCTTAGCTCATGGGGAATACGGTGAGGACTGGGTGTCCTGAGCTGCGTGTTCAGAACTAGGTGTCCGGGACTGTGTGTCCTCAGGTTTAAATACCTAGCCGCCCTAACCAGACGTACAATTGTCACAGCAACTGGAACTAGTCCAACAAATCATTGTCTTCAACGAGTCACTGGTTTCATCCTTCCCTTCCCTTTACTTACTGTTGGTCCTTGTGAAGTCATTGTATGATTGCACTATCTTTTGTCTTCACTGAGTGACTGCGTGTTCTGTTTGGCTTCATAATATCTTCCTACCTGATCCTTACTACCTAGCTGTTATTAGTCATTGTGCTTTCACTTCATTGAATACTTGACTATGGTTTGCCTAGTGTAGTCTACCTTCCGCTGCATGGTAATAGGTTTATTTCTATCGTTTGTCTTCGAAACTTCCACGTTTTGAAGACTTTCATAAAAATCGCCTATTCACCCCCCCTCTAGTCGATATAACGCACTTTCAGTGAAACCAACCACGGGTGACAACAATAATCGGACAACAAGTCATGTAACGAGAAAACTGTTTGTCCTTTATTTCGATCAACATACTACATACGCGACATGATTTTATTTGATTTTGGTATGACCACTAGTGTGTTTTATAAAAATGGTCATACAGACGCCTTTACGAGGAAGAGTGTCCTAGGATGATTTAATAATTAAAAACCTATGTTAATGGGCTAAATTTCATGTCGGGTTAGAGAAACTTTGGACCAATTTGATGAATATAATAGTGGATACATGATACTTAATACACGTCAATTGGTGTGTTTGATGAATATGAACCAAGTGATGGTAATATTTAGAGGCAATAAAAAAGCTTGTGAAGTGAGGAACTCCTAAATTTTCCATGCAGTGTGACGACAATAAAACTAATTACTAGGAGACATGTCTAAATTTGGAGGAATTAGTGTAAGATGATGTGCATGCATGTGGAGGCTAACACAAACTAAGTGGCAGGCAATGATTCTGTAGCTATATATATAAATTTTCATACATCCATGGACTATGCGATATGTGACCTATATTGGCATTAACTTGTAGGCTACGAATAATATCTCTAACATTCATTATATTTTATAGCAAAATGTAATATGAGAAATGTCAAAATTGTCTCAAACATCAACCACCACACTTTACGCAATTACTAAAATTTAGAGCAATGTGTCTCAAACATCAACCACACCCACAACTTACTCAGCAGTTTTCAAAACCAACTAAACTGAAAAATGTGCAATTAGTACCTGCAGGAACGGTCCAAACAAATTTGGGGACCGGAGCGAATTGATAGTTTATATCAAACTTTTATATTTGTTTAATTCGATCTTACTACAATATTAAGAAGTATAATTTTAATGTTAGTTGGTATAGTTAATCACATAATTTAGTCGGTGCAGTTAACCCGTGCTCTTTGTTGTGACTAGTAATGTATATGACCCGTCACTTATAAATTAAGTGGTGTGATATAATTTATCTTTAAATTATTTTTGTGACAATTAAAAAATAGCACAGTGCGCACCTACATATTTGTATGAATGTGCCTATGCTTATGTATAGTTTATTTTCATTAAATATCATGTGATAGGTTCCTAAATAATAATATCTAACTAATATTTTTATAGTGATTTCTAGTGTGTTAGGTGTGCATATTTCTAGAATTCACAAACTGTACCATTTGCAAATTTGCTAATGTTAGATACTGTAACGAATTCAAACGCATGGTACTAAAAATAGTCACTGACGAACATAACATATCGCCGATTCAGCTATGTTTACCTACAATTTATTTATTTGATATGCTCAGAAATTTGGTTCCGTCTGGTGTGTACAAAGAGCCGATGCCAATATCTAAAATAAAAGCGTTTGTACAGATTAAACTTAGAATCTATCATAGCTCATTCTCACCTATCAGATTCACTATAGCCTATCAGACTGGTTGTTAGTTTGATGTGATGTTGATTTGCTCATGTAAAATTACAATTTTATTTTACATGTTTATAATAGTATTTTTGAACATAATAGATAATATGACATAATAGATAATACTATAGTGGTTTGTACCATATTTAATATTTGGGGCCCTTCTCCTCTTGGGGCCCAGGGCGGTCGCCCTCTTTGCCCGGCCAATGGGCCGGCCCTGAGTACCTGTATATGCATTGCCGTGACCAAAGGTTGCTTAGTAGAAACAATCTACATGTGGTTGTTGGTTTTATTTGCTGAAACTATTCCCAGCCCTTTGTCATTTGAGAAAAAATATGCATACAACAGGTGTTCTCAGAAGAAAATAATTTAAAAGAGTGAAACTAATCGAAGCAGTGACTTCATTAACTCTCTGACAGTACCATGATTATTCCAGTGCCGTTTGTGAAACCGCTGCTACAACACCGCATGTGAAAGGCATCTGGTGCAGGGAAAGAGTAATCTCATGCTAGAGGAACTTCATAGGGCCTAGGTGCATCAAGTTGCCTGAAAGTGGACCGAGTTTTACTTTTTTGCAGGAACGAAAATGGAAGAAGCACCTTTCTGATGGCTACTCCTACAATAGTAATAGAACTACCAACGAATCATTCCTACAACATCCACATTAATGTGCAAAGAAATTATATGATCCAACAATGGGCTAGGTAAAGAACATAGTTTCTTCTATTTAAAAGAAGAACAGAGAACCTGCCATATCATGGCGTTGCCGCTTGGATTTGGGGACCCGACGGCGAGCTAGCAGGCGGCTGGCCATCGTAGTCAAGTTGGTGGCCAGCGACTTTGGCAGTAGAGAACGGGGACTTCATAGGGCATAGGTGGGTTTTGTCTTCTCTAGGGGTTTAGTGGGACATCCTGCAAGGAGTCCTCCTAACTGTCACCTTCTGCGACGGTTAGGGATTCTGACGCCCACACGCGACCAATCACTCACCTAGGGCGCACCTGGTTCGCCTCGTTCGTTGGTTGACTAGTCCATGCTTGACTAGTTGACCAGTCAACCGCTGATTTTTTAAAAGCAAAAAATATCCAAAAATCCAGATAAATGAAAAAAAGTTCACAAAAACCGAATGATTTTTTACAGTTTTGGGAAAAAAGTTCACAGATTTTGGGAAAGAAGTTCAACAATTTGAAAAAAGGATCATGGATTTTGAAAAGAATCACAATTATGAAAAGATGTTTATCGATTTTGAAAAAAGTTTAAAAGTTCGTCGATTTAGAAAGAACTGCACCTATTTAGAAATATAAAAAAGAAGAAGAAAGAAAGAGGAAAATAAGAAAAAACCGTAGAATCCAAGTGGAAAATGCATACAAAAATTATAAACATGAAGAATATGGGCCGCCCCGCTACTAGACCTACTGTACATGGGTGTGTGCCCTGTATGAAATTGCCTTTAAGCGGCGTTTAAGGCGCCAATAGGCGCCGGGGCCTGCAAGGCCCATATAATTTTGACGCAGTGGGTGGGAGCCCACGAGGGTGATTTTGTGGGCTTGGATGTGGGCATTGAGGGCAGCCCACGTCCACCTCCGGCCTGGCTTAAGTACATCGGAGAAATCAGTTCAAACTTGATCTCATGGCGTCAGTTGGTTTGTACTAGTTCATGGCTTCAGAGGACGGCACTTTGCACGCCCTAACTTTATAAACAGCAGAAGGCCCTAGGGAGATGACATGAATGAATGTCGGAAGCTTGTAGGAGATGACATGCCAGAATGAGGAAGCAAGAAAGAATAATTGGTGGAGGGACCAAGGATCAAGGTACTCCCTCCGTCCGGAAATACTTGTCATCAAAATGGATAAAAGAGGATGTATGTAGACGTATTTTAGTTCTACATACATCTTTTTTTATCCATTTTGATGACAAGTATTTTCGGACGACGGGAGTACCAAGCAAAAAATAATAATAACACAACTAATTGGGGGCGGAGGGAGTACATGCCTACCGAAACTTATCTGTAATACTTTTTCCCATTTTGTATGGAACTGTAATTTCACAGAGTAAAACACCACCTATTGCACCTTACACCATCACTAGCATTCAGAACAGCATATATTTGTCTCCATCGGTCAATATATATCAGCCACATCCACGATATCAAAGTATCAAATAGCTAGTTTTCTCGTCACACCACACTCTGTGATGAGTGCTGTAGAAAAGTCACTAGTAAATATATAGATGGAACAACCGTTAGACGTATGCAGAGATTGATACATGGGTGTGGTCTGATTCGTTGGAAGTGTATGCATTGAGAAAGAACTAACGAGTACGAGGGTGCAGAAGTGTAGTTTCTTGCCAAAACAATCGATTCACACGAGACGTGTGACAGCTCGTGTGCGACAGAAACACTCAAATTAACACTCACCTCCTGCTTCTACTATGGGAACGAAACCCATTTGAAATATTTACATGAAAATGGTACAACTAAACCATGTGTAATTGCAGGACATCACCTGCCACCACCGCTCATTGGATGAGGAATTTTGCCTCATATGACATGGCTCTTCCCCGCCCTATGTGGGTTCAGTTGAACATTCTTAACATCCTTGCTCCACACGCCCTATGTCTGGTCATGTTCTCTAACCCGGCGTCCTACCCCTTCCCCGTGGCATACACTGCTGCTGGTCCGACCACCTACCCCACTCCTCCACCTTTTGCCGCTGCTCCACCTCTTGCTACTGGGGCCAACAAGCTAGGATCAGCAGGACCTTTTCAACATGGCCTACGACAACACCGCCATGCAATATCCCAACAACGCCATTGATTGGGTGATGGATTGTGGCACCTCCTCACATGTCACAGGTCAGCAAGGTAACCTCTCCATTTGTCACTCTTTTCATCTGGCATTACTGTTAGAAATGTCCTTCGGTTACCTATAGTTGCATATGGTTCCAGCACACTTTTACCATACCCTTTTCTCTAGATGATGTTTTAGTTTCCACACCTCTCAAAAAAAAAATCTCATTGGCGTCCGCATATTTATTACTGACAATTGGTGTTATGTCGAATTGAACCTTTTCAACTTTGATGTGGAGGATCTCGTCAGCAGGACGGTTCTCTTGCGCTCCAGTAGCCTTGGGTCTCTCTACACCTTCCATGGTGATTCTGTCCACACCTCGTCGTGGTTCTTTCCATTTATTACTGACAGTTGGTGTTATGTCAAATTGAACCTTTTCAGCTTTGATGTGGAGGATTTGGACGGTTCTCATGCGCTCCAGTAGCCTTGGGTCGCTCTGCACCTTTCACTGGTCCCAGCAATTCACAACACCGGTCGAAGTTTTTTCGGTCGCAGAATCACTTGTTGCAGGTCCTAGCACAAGTTGTGGCACTATATGTCATTGATCGTAGTCGCCGTCATCACCCCGTTAGGGCATGGACTATGGAGGTGTCACCTTTCTAGTGCCTCATGCTCCATCAAAGAAAAAACGATTCAGACACCATCAATAGCATCTACCACCACCAATCCCAGCTCCCGACAACCACCACCGTCTGTCCTAGCATCAGACGTCTTTTGTCGCAAACAAAAGTCCATATTTCAACCCTGAACTAACCAGGTGGTTTAATTTATGACCTTGAACATTTCAAACCGGTTGGAATGCACCCTCAACTTTCCATAAGGTTCAAATCTAAACCCTGGTCTTGGTTTTCCCTCAGTCAACCGATTTTGACTACAGTTAACGCTGACGGTGCATGCCAACTCAGCAGCAAAATCCACCTCAACATAGGAATTAAAAATCAGGGTCATTTTCTTTCTTTCACTCGACCCCCTGCTTCTCCCGCAGCTGGAGTCGCCTCCGCTGCCTCACTTGACTCCGGCCACCGACGGAGACCGGCAACCGGAGTCGCTGCATCTCGGCCGCAGCCATGGGCGGCTCGTCCAAGCCCGCTTCCTCTCAGAGGGGGGAGGTAGGTGAAGGAAATATGCCCTAGAGGCAATAATAAAGTTATTACTTATTTCCTTATATCATGATAAATGTTTATTATTCATGCTAGAATTGTATTAACCGGAAACATGATACATGTGTGAATACATAGGCAAACAGAGTGTCACTAGTATGCCTCTACTTGACTAGCTCGTTGATCAAAGATGGTTATGTTTCCTAGCCATAGTCATGAGTTGTCATTTGATTAACGGGATCACATCATTAGGAGAATGATGTGATTGACTTGATCCATTCCGTTAGCTTAGCACTTGATCGTCTAGTATGTTGCTATTGCTTTCTTCATGACTTATACATGTTCCTATGACTATGAGATTATGCAACTCCCGTTTACCGGAGGACCACTTTGTGTGCTACCAAATGTCACAACGTAACTGGGTGATTATAAAGGTACTCTACAGGTGTCTCCAAAGGTACTTGTTGAGTTGGCGTATTTCGAGATTAGGGTTTGTCACTCCGATTGTTAGAGAGGTGTCTCTGGGCCCACTCGGTAATGCACATCACTATAAGCCTTGCAAGCATTGTAACTAATGAGTTAGTTGCGGGATGATGTATTATGTAACGAGTAAAGAGACTTGCCGGTAACGAGATTGAACTAGGTATTGAGATACCTACAATCGAATCTCGGGCAAGTAACGTGCCGATGACAAAGGGAACAACGTATGTTGTTATGCGGTTTGACCGATAAAGATCGTAGAATATGTGGGAGCCAATATGAGCATCCATGTTCCGCTATTGGTTATTGACCGGAGACGTGTCTCGGTTATGTCTACATAGTTCTTGAACCCGTAGGGTCCGCACGCTTAAAGTTCGATGACGATTTGTATTATGAGTTATGTGATTTGATGTACCGAAGGTAGTTCGGAGTCCCGAATGAGATCGGGTACATGACGAGGAGTCTCGAAATGGTCGAGACGTAAAGATCGATATATTGGATGACTATATTCGGACATCGGAAAGGTTCCGAGTGATTCGGGTATTTTTCGGAGTACCGGAGAGTTACGGAATTCGTACTGGGCCTTAATGGGCCATACGGGAAAGGAGAGAAAGGCCTCAAAAGGTGTCCGAATTGGACCAGGGAGGGAGGGGGGCGCCCCTTTCCTTCCTTCTCCTTTTCCCTTCCCTTTTCACTTCTAGCGTGCCCTAGGGGCTGGCCGGCCTCCCCTCCTCCATCCTTTATATACGGGGGCACGGGGGCACCTCTAGATACACAAGTTGATCAGTTGATCTCTCCCAGCCGTGTGCGGTGCCCCTTCCACCATAATCCACCTCGGTCATATCGTAGCGGTGCTTAGGCGAAGCCCTGCGTCGGTAGCATCATCATCACCGTCATCACGCCGTCATGCTGACGGAACTCTCCCTCAAAGCTCTGCTGGATCGGAGTCGTGGGACGTCATCAAGTTGAACGTGTGCTGAACTCGGAGGTGCCGTGCGTTCGGTACTTGGATCGGTCGGATCGTGAAGACGTACGACTACATCAATCGCGTTGTTCTATCGCTTCCGCTTTCGGTCTACGAGGGTACGTGGACACACTCTTCCCTCTCGTTGCTATGCATCACCATGATCCTGTGTGTGCGTAGGAATTTTTTTGAAAATACCACGTTCCCCAACAGTGAAATCTGAGCTAGGTTTTATGCGTAGATGTTATTTTCACGAGTAGAACACAAGTGAGTTGTGGGCGATACAAGTCATACTGCTTACAAGCATGCCATACTTTGGTTCGGCGGTATTGTTGGATGAAGCGGCCTGGACCGACATTACGCGTACGCTTACGCGAGACTGGTTCTACCGACGTGCTTTGCACACAGGTGGCTGGCGGGTGTCAGTTTCTCCAACTTTAGTTAAACTGAGTGTGGCTACGCCCGATCCTTGAGAAGGTTAAAACATCACTAACTTGACGAACTATCGTTGTGGTTTTGATGCATAGGTAAGAACGGTTCTTGCTCAGCCCGTAGCAGCCATGTAAAACTTGCAACAACAAAGTAGAGGACGTCTAATTTGTTTTTGCAGGGCATGTTGTGATGTGATATGGTCAAGACATGATGAGATATAAGTTGTTGTATGAGATGATCATGTTTTGTTGAAGTTATCGGCAACTGATAGAAGCCTTATGGTTGTCTCTTTATTGCATAAGATGCAAGCGCCAAATAATTGCTTTACTTTATCGCTATGCGATAGCAATAGTTGCAAGAACAATAGTTTGCGAGACGACCATGTGACGACATATTGATATAAATTAAGATGATGGAGATCATGGTGTCATGCCGGTGACGATGGAGATCATGACGATGCTTTGGAGATGGAGATCAAAGGCACAAGATGATGATGGTCATATCATGTCACATATTTTGATTACATGTGATGTTTATCTTTTATACATCTTATTTTGCTTAGTTTGATGGTAGCTTTATAAGATGATCTCTCACTAAATTTCAAGGTTTAAGTGTTCTCCCTGAGTATGCAACGTTGCGAAAATTCTTCGTGCTGAGACACCACGTGATGATCGGGTGTGATAGGCTCTACGTTCAAATACAACGGGTGCAAAACAATTGCACACACGGAATACTCAGGTTAAACTTGATGAGCCTAGCATATAACAGATATGTCCTCGGAACACTGAGACCGAAAGGTCGAGCGTGAATCATATAGTAGATATGATTAACATAGTGATGTTCACCATTGAAACTACTCCATCTCACGTGATGATCGGACATGGTTTAGTTGATTTGGATCACTTGATCACTTAGATTATTAGAGAGATGTCTATCTAAGTGGGAGTTCTTAAGTAATATGATTAATTGAACTTAAATTTATCATGAACTTAGTCCTGATAGTATTAGCATATCTATGTTGTAGATCAATAGATCGCCTTTAGCTCCCCTGTTTTATTTTTGATATGTTCCTAGAGAAAACTAAGTTGAAAGATGTTAGTAGCAATAATGCGGATTGGATCCGTGATCTGAGGATTATCCTCATTGCTGCACAGAAGAATTATGTCCTTGATGCACCGCTAGGTGACAGACCTATTGCAGGAGCAGATGCAGACGTTATGAACGTTTGGCTAGCTCAATATGATGACTACTTGATAGTTTAGTGCACCATGCTTAACGGCTTAGAATCGGGACTTCAAAGACGTTTTGAACGTCATGGACCATATGAGATGTTCCAGGAGTTGAAGTTAATATTTCAAGCAAATACCCGAGTTGAGAGATATGAAGTCTCCAACAGGTTCTATAGCCAAAAGATGGAGGAGAATAGCTCAAGCAGTGAGCATGTGCTCAGATTGTCTGGGTACTACAATCACTTGAATCAAGTGGGAGTTAATCTTCCAGATAAGATAGTGATTGACAGAATTCTCTAGTCACCATCACCAAGTTAGTAGAACTTCGTGATGAACTGTAGTATGCAAGGGATGCTGAAAATGATTCCTAAGCTTTTCATGATGATGAAATCGATGAAGGTAGAAATCAAGAAAGAGCATCAAGTGTTGATGATTAACAAGACCACTAGTTTCAAGAAAAGGGCAAAGGGAAAAGAAAGGGAACTTCATGTAGAATGGCAAGCAAGTTGTCACTTCCGTGAAGAAGCCCAAAGATAGACTAAAGCCTGAAACTGAGTGCTTCTACTGCAAAGGAAATGGTCACTGGAAGCGGAGCTACCCCAAGTATTTGGCGGATAAGAAGGATGGCAAAGTGAACAAGCTATATTTGATATACATGTTATTGATGTGTACTTTACTAGTGTTTATAGCAATCCCTCGGTATTTGATACTGGTTCAGTTGCTAAAAGAAGTAACTCGAAACGGGAGTTGCAAAATGAACAGAGACTAGTTAAGGGTAAGGTGATGATGTGTGTTGGAAGTAGTTCCAAGATTGATATGATCATCATCGCACACTCCCTATACTTTCAGGATTAGTGTTGAACCTAAATAAGTGTTATTTGGTGTTTGCGTTGAGCATGAATATGATTTGATCGTGTTTATTGCAATACAGTTATTCATTTAAGTTAGAGAATAATTGTTGTTCCATTTACATGAATAAAACCTTCTATGGTCATACACCCAATGAATATGGTTTGTTGGATCTCGATCGTGGTGATACACATATTCATAATATTGAAGCCAAAAGATGCAAAGTTAATAATTATAGTGCAACTTATTTGTGGCACTGCCGTTTAGGTCATATTGGTGTAAAGCACATGGAGAAACTCCATGCTGATGGGATTTTGGAATCACTTGATTATGAATCACTTGATGCTTGCGAACCATGCCTTATGGGCAAGATGACTAAGACTCCGTTCTCCGGAAGAATGGAGCGAGAAACTGACTTATTGGAAATAATACATACTGATGTATGCGATCCGATGAGTGTTGAGGCTCACAGCAAGTATCGTTATTTTCTGAACTTCACTGATAATTTGAGCAGATATGGGTATATCTACTTGATGAAACATAAGTCTGAAATATTTGAAAAGTTCATATAATTTCAGAGTGAAGTGGAAAATCATCGTAACAAGAAAATAAAGTTTCTATGATCTGATCGTGGAGGAGAATATTTGAGTTACGAGTTTGGTCTTCATTTGAAACAATGCGGAATAGTTTCGCAACTCACGCCACCTGGAACACCACAGTGTAATGGTGTGTCCGAACATCATAACCGTACTTTATTAGATATGATGCAAACTATGATGTCTTTTACCAATTTACCACTATCATTTTGGGGTTATGCATTAGAGACAGCTGCATTCATGTTAAATAGGGCACCATCTAAATCCGTTGAGACGACACCATATGAACTGTGGTTTGGCAAGAAACCAAAGTTGTCTTTTCTTAAAGTTTGGGGTTGCGATGCTTATGTGAAAAAGTTTCATCCTGATAAGCTCAAACCCAAATCGGAGAAATGTGTCTTCATAGGATACCCAAAGGAGACAGTTGGGTACACCTTCTATCACAGATCCGAAGGCAAGACATTCATTGCTAAGAATGGATCCTTTCTAGAGAAGGAGTTTCTCTCGAAAGAAGTGAATGGGAGGAAAGTAGAACTTGATGAGGTAACTGTACCTGCTCCCTTATTGGAAAGTAGTTCATCACAGAAATCTGTTCATGTGACTCCTACACCAATTAGAGAGGAAGCTAATGATGATGATCATGTAACTGCAGACCAAGTTACTACCGAACCTCGTAGGTCAACCAGAGTAAGATCCACACAAGAGTGGCACGGTAATCCTGTTCTGGAGGTCATGTTACTTGACCATGAAGAATCTACAAACTATGAGGAAGCGATGATGAGATCAGATTCCGCGAAATGGCTTAAGGCCATGAAATCTGAGATGGGATCCATGTATGAGAACAAAGTGTGGACTTTGATTGACTTGCTCGATGATCGGCAAGCCATAGAGAATAAAATGGATCTTCAAGAGGAACACGAACGCTGATAGTAGTGTTACTATCTACAAAGCTCAAATTGTCGCAAAAGGTTTTCGACAAGTTCAAGGTGTTGACTACGATGAGTTTTTCTCACTCGTAGCAATGCTTAAGTCTGTCCGAATCATGTTAGCAATTGCTGCATTTTATGAAATCTGGCAAATGGATAAACAAAACTATATTCCTTAATGGATTTCTTAAAGAAGAGTTGTATATGATGCAACCAGAAGGTTTTGTCGATCCTAAAGATGCTAACAAAGTGTGCAAAGCTGCAGCAATCCATCTTTGGACTGGTGCAAGCATCTCGGAGTTGGAATATACGCTTTGATGAGTTGATTAAAGCATAGAGTTTTATACAGACTTGCAGTGAAGCCTGTATTTATAAGAAAGTGAGTGGGAGCACTACAACCTTTTTGATAAGTATATGTAAATGACATATTGTTGATCAGAAATGATGTAGAATTTTCTGGAAAGCATAAAGGAGTATTTGAAAGGAGTTCTTCAAAGAACACTACAAGAAATATGTCAACTAGTGACCTTCTCTTAGTGACCCCAGCTGAATTGGTCGTAAATTCACGGCCATTTCGCTTGGAAGGGCTCAAACCCTGAAATTGCTTACACCAAATGGTCACAAAGGAGACAAGAGGCGCCAATGACCCTATTTCTACCTGATTACGACCAATATAAATGGTCATGAGGTTGTGAACGTGGATGCATTGCTACTTATTGCTATGACTAGGCGCCACCTCATCAGTTTTGTCTATGTGTCAATTTTTTCCCTAGGTTGTGAAGCAACCTATATTTCTGCCATTTCCAAAATTTCCTAAAAAATTGGGCATTCTTTATGATCCAAATCATTGCCTCATGACAATATTCAACTCCATTTGTCTGGTAAATCTTCCTCGGCAAATTTCCAAAGTTTTTGTTCAACTCGAACTTTTGTGAAGGAAGTACTAGCTAGGCATATCCTAATGAGCTGAATTTTTCCACATCTTCTATATTCCCAAATCATAGCTCTCCACAAAATTTGAGCCACATCTAACAATACATGTGAGTGTGGCTTCAACATTCATATTTCTGTCCAGTGTGGTACGTTGCAAAGCAAGTGACACCTAGGATCCTCCATTTGAGCTGCAAATTTTCCAAGACAGTGTCCTTAGTAGATGATCATCCTCGGCCAAAGCTCAGGCCAATTGGCCATGTGCAGTTCCCGTACCACTAATCAAACACTTGGGTGCTAATTCATGTTTGAGAATTGTTCGGTTTCCTCGTGAGATTCTTCTGTTGTTATTTCCTTCCAAGCATCTACCTGGGGAGTGCCAAGCCTACTAGACATGCCTAGACTTCCCAGAACGCATGGCAACGCCACAGTCACACGGTGACCACGCGACGGGCATGCGAGTCTACGCGCTTTGGAGTTGGGGCCCTGGGCCACCGTCCAATCCTCAACGTATCACCACCAAACCATGTATTTATGCTCAAATAGATACTTATGTACCTAGAAATTATTTTTGGAAAAAATAAAGAGGAAACTATAAGGCAGCTGCAGTTCAAATTTGACCCGCTTCCTACTGAATCGGCGGAAATTTGTCTTTTTCACCAGAGGTGGATAATTTTTTACACCCAACCATTTTGTCAATTGTGCATTAAACATGGCCTGGTATTTTATAAAATTGATTTGGTCCGTTTTTGCAACAATTATTTGGTAGTTCCTTCACAAAAAACCTCATTTCGGGCACTCGATAAATGGAAAATGAATTTTCCGTGCAAAGAAAATGAAAACTCCCTTAGGCAACATTGTTTGGAATTCCAAGATGCAACCTTGTGCACAATACGAGATCATATGAACAAACTATGCCATGAATGTGGCCACAAGATTGATCATTTGGCTTGAAAGCCATGAATCTTCACGCATGATAGCTCATTTCTGAGAACGCTTTTATAAAAATAATTGCCGTATTACAAGTTTATTATTTTTCCTGGAAACTTGGTCACATATGATGACACAATGCGAAGGTTTTCCAATTTTTTGATTTTTTTTGAATTTTTTATGCCCGTTTCAAAATGCGGTCAAAACAGCGGGCTTGACCGTTCCTAGCTAGTTGTTGAATCTTGGAAACCTTTTGATGTTTCTCTGATTAAATAGATATTTATGTACCTAGAAATGATTTCTGGAAAAATAAAGAGCAAACAATGAGGCAGTTACAGTTCAAATTTGACCTGCTTCCTACTGAATCAGCGAAAATTTGTCTTTTTCACTAGAGGTGGATCAAGGCTTTTGACACCCAACCATTGTGTCAATTATGCATTAAACATGTCATAGTATTTTATAAAAATGATTTGGTTCATTTTTACAACATTTATATGGTGTTCCTTCACAAAAAAACCTCATTTCGGGCACTTGAAAAATGGAAAATAAATTTTCCGTGCAAAGAAAATGAAAACTCCCCTTGGCAACATTGTTTGCCATTCCAAGATGAACCCTTGTGCACAATATGAGATCATTTGAACAAACTATGCCATGAATGTGGCCATAAGATTGATCATTTGACTTGAAAGCCATGAATCTTCACACAGGATAGCTCATTTTTTAGAACACTTTTTTAAAATAATTACCGTATTAAAAGTTTATTATTTTTCCTGGTAACTTGGTCACATATAATGACACAATGCGAAGGTTTTCCATTTTTTTTTTGAATTTTTTATGCCCGTTTCAAAACACGGTCAAAACGGCGGGAATGACCGTTCCTAGCTAGTGGTTGAATCTTGGAATTTTTTTGGTGTTTCCCTGATTAAATAGATACTTTTGTACCTAGAAATTATTTTTTGAAAAAATAAAAGCAAACTATGAGGCAGCCGCAGTTCAAATTTGACCCGCTTCCACCTGAAACGGCGGAAATTTATCTTTTTCACGAGAGGTGGATAAAAACTGTTTATACCCAACCATTTGGTCAATTGTGCATTAAATATGGCCTAGTATTTTATAAAAATGATTTGGTCCATTTTTGCAACAATTATTTGGCAGGTTCTTCACAAAAAAACCTCATTTGGGGCACTCGAAAAATGGAAAATGATTTTTTCGTCCAAAGAAAATGAAAATTTCCTTAGGCAACATTGTTTGCCATTCCAATATGCACCCATGTGCATAATATGAGATCATTTCAACAAACTATGCCATGAATGTGGCCATAAGATTGATCATTTGGCTTGAAAGCCATTGATCTTCACACATGATAGCTCGTTTCTGAGAACAATTTTTTAAAAGAATTGCCGTATTACAAGTTTATTATTTTTCCTGGTAACTTGGTCACATATAATGACACAATGCAAAGGTTTTCCAATTTTTTGATTATTTTTGAATTTTTTATGCCCGTTTCAAAATGCGGTCAAAACGACGGGCTTTACCGTTCCTAGCTAGTGGTTGAATCTTGGAAAAAAATTCGTGGTTCTCTGATTAAATAGATACTTTTGTACCAAAAAATTATTTTTGGGAAAAATAAAGAGCAAACTATGAGGCAACTGCAGTTCAAATTTAACCCGCTTCTAGTTGAATCAGTGGAAATTTGTCGTTTTCATGAGTGGTGGATCAAAATTTTTCACACTCAACCATTTGGTCAATTGTATATTAAATATGAAATAATATTTTAGAAAATTGATTTAGTCCAATTTTACAACAAATATTTGATAGTTCTTCACAAAAAACCAATTTTGCCAAAAGAAAAATGATTAAAAATATCTAGAAAGATAAAAAATGCATGCAAATCGGTGATCATCCATAAAATGGGGTTTAACTTGAGTGAAAAATTTAGTTGTGCCATTTTGCAAAATATTTTGATAGTTGCTTCACAAAATTCCCCTAGTTTTAGTACTTAGAAACTATTTTAAATCACAAAATTTCTGAACCAATCATGGCTCTTCTCACGGATCACTCCACTGTAGCCGATCTGAACCGTTCGCATCCGAAGGATCCAACGTCTATCATTCACCTCTCCCAACCCAACCCAAACACTAGCAGCAACTCAATCCCCCTTTCCCCGAGCGCACACCCGCCGCCGCCTGTCTCTCCCCCTCTACCCGATCCAGATCGACGAGGAGGTCTCCCTCCGTCGCCGCCCCACAAACCCAATCCACAACCCCAAGCCGCTCTCCTGAGTGCGTCGAGCCACCGCAACTGTTGCTGCTTTGTCCCTCTGCATCGCCCGCATCTAGCCGCGCCATGACTTCCTGCGTCGCCGGATCCGACTTCCACCAGTCTACCGCCGCGCCAATCAGGGTGCCACCACCGTGCGGGCCCCGACCCAGCACCCCATGGCGGCCGGAGACGATGGCAAGGAAGGGCCGGGTCCCCTGACGAATCCTCCTTCCTCCATCACCCGGCGCGCATGGTAGGAGACCACAGCTCCGTCAGCTTCTTCTGTTGCTGTGTAGTCGACGACGACGACGCGGCCGTGCGGCCGGTGCCCTCTGATGCCGCCCGACGCGATGGCTCCCACCAAGAAGGAGGGTACGAACCCTAATCGATCCCCACCCGCCGCTCCTCCCATTTCGGCCTGATTCGTTCTCCGGTGGTTATCTCGCCGTGTCTTTCTTTCCGAGAAATCTTCTCACTGTTTTTCAATTGATGGATGCGCTCTACAGAAGAAGAGCGGGGAGAACATCAACAACAAGCTGCAGCTGGTGATGAATAGCGGCAAGTACACGCTCGGCTAGAAGACCGTCCTCAAGACGCTATGCAGCTCCAAGGGTATGGATCTTTTTGTCACTCTTGATTGATTTATCGTTGTGGCTGATCTGCTAGTTCCTTTGTCTGCTGGATCTGAAGGGTAGTACTATAACATATGCTCGGGACTATGTTAATTCCTAAGATTCGTGATTAGCTTTTGTAGAATGAGGTGGTTAATATATGTTTTGTGGCTGTCAATTGCTTGCTATACTTATTTGTGAGAGAAGCTGAATTGTCTACATATTTGCTTCACGTGTGTAGTGATACCCGCTGAAGTTTGTAGCGTCGAAACTTTTAGTTCGTAGAATTGGGACTGATGTTTACCTCATTGGCTTGCTTTTGTCGTGCCTTAGAGATGAATACAGCGCCCTAGAACAAGCCACCTCTTAATTAAGACTTCTATGAGACCTCTTTAATGTCTAGTGGGCGATGGGAGGTTGAAATATTTCTGTTTGCTGATAGCAGTTTGTACTGTGTTTTTGGTTGTGTGTCGGAAGTTGTCTTGTGTACTTTTTACCGATCAATTTAGTTTGTAGAGTGTGACACATTGTTGTTCGTACTAATCAAATTTATCTCTTCTCTGTGTAGATAACAATGCTGAATGTTGTTCATGCGACTGTGTGTATGCAGAAACTGTGAGGATGACAAGGTGAATACCTCCAAGCTTCGTTTTGTTCTTCTTCTTCATGTGCTACTTGCAGCATCAAGGGGATCTTTGACCGCTACCAACAGGCCACCGGGACCAGCCTGTGGACCGAGCAGTATGAGGTTGGCTTCTGCTTCTCTATCTTGCCTCCGTCCATCTTTTTCTTTAGCTGTATCACTTTCTCCTTTCTTTGATGTGGCTGATTTGCTTCTGTTTGATATCATGGCAGAATATTCAGCGCACCCTGAGCCAGCTCAAGAGCATCAACCGGAACCTACACACTAAGATCAGGTCAATGCCTTTCCTCTTTATGACCATCTAAAGAGATCTTCTACTAGCATTGATAGATCTGAAGCTAATTTGCTATAATTGGCATCAAAATTGTGAGTGTCACTAGTGATGCACTGCTCTTTTTCCTTGTGATGCCCGAGTACTGAAGAAACTGTTTTGGGTAATATGCACTGGTCTTTTGCTTATGCTCTTTTGAGTTTGGCAAGTGATTGCTTGGGGAGTAGATGTTGTGTGTGCTTATGCTCTTCTGAGATTTGCAGGAGTCGTTCATTTTTGGGACATGTGTTAAATAAATAATGTGTGTTAAATCAAGCCTAGCAGAGTACAATATACACACTAGATTGTTTCTGAACGTGTTAAATCAAAAATGTGTATGTGTTACTGTATCCTAGTAATTCTGCTGTGTCACTGTATCCCAGTAAAGCAAGATGCTTGTTATACTCATGTTCCTGATGATATTGGTGTACACTCAATCTGGTTATTTCTTCTAGTTCCGCTACTACTTGCTGTGTACTCCTAGTGTTGTTGTTGCAGTGTGGTAATACAAAAATATTAATGCTCAAATATGATGATGTGGCATGCAGAGCACTTGCTTTGACGTTGACCCATCCGTCGCCCTCGCCTTCGAGGACAACGAGGACACGGCAGACGCAGTCGGCCTCAGCGACGGCTTCCACCACTACCACATCATCGTCACCTACCACTTCCACGATGGTGTCTGGGCCATCGAGTCCTTCTGCAGCTGTTGCCGCTGTTCCATCCACAGTTTGGGTGGGACTCGTCGGATCGGCCTCCTCGTTTCCTATTTCAGGTAGTACATCCTTCTTGCTCGAATCTACTATTTGATCTGCCTGCACATCTCCCGCTCCGGTGCAGAATTGATGGGTTCTTCCTGGATTATGTAATCCTGCAAAAAATTGAATTTTCTAGGGGCAATCTCAGCCTACTTGCCACAAATCCTGATTGTCCGATTGGCTCTGGCATTAATTACCAGGCCGAGATTTTAGTTTGCTGTCATCTTCGAGTCTAAGATCCCCATTGTTGGAAATATGCCCTAGAGGAAATAATAAAAGCATTATTATTATATTTCCTTGTTCATGATAATTGTCTTTTATTCATGCTATAATTGTGTTATCCGGAAATCGTAATACATGTGTGAATAATAGACACCAACATGTCCCTAGTAAGCCTCTAGTTGACTAGCTCGTTGATCAACAGATAGTCATGGTTTCCTGACTATGGACATTGGATGTCATTGATAACGAGATCACATCATTAGGAGAATGATGTGATGGACAAGACCCAATCCTAAACATAGCAAAAGATCGTATAGTTCGTTTGCTAGAGTTTTCCAATGTCAAGTATCTTTTCCTTAGACCATGAGATCGTGTAACTCCCGGATACCGTAGGAGTACTTTGGGTATACCAAACGTCACAACGTAACTGGGTGACTATAAAGGTATACTACGGGTATCTTCAAAAGTGTCTGTTGGGTTGACACGGATCAAGACTGGGATTTGTCACTCCGTATGACGGAGAGGTATCACTGGGCCCACTCGGTAATGCATCATCATTATGAGCTCAAAGTGACCAAGTGTCTGGTCACGGGATCATGCATTACGGTACGAGTAAAGTGACTTGCCGGTAACGAGATTGAACGAGGTATTGGGATACCGACGATCGAATCTCGAGCAAGTAACATACCGATTGACAAAGGGAATTGTATACGGGGTTGCTTGAATCCTCGACATCATGGTTCATCCGATGAGATCATCGAGGAGCATGTGGGAGCCAACATGGGTATCCAGATCCCGTTGTTGGTTATTGACCGGAGAGCAATCTCGGTCATGTCTACATGTCTCCCGAACCCGTAGGGTCTACACACTTAAGGTTCGGTGACGCTAGGGTTGTAGGGATATGTATATGCAGTAACCCGAATGTTGTTCGGAGTCCCGGATGAGATCCCGGACGTCACGAGGAGTTTCGGAATAGTCCGGAGATAAGGAATTATATATAGGAAGTGCTATTTCGGCCATCGGGACAAGTTTCGTGGTCACCGACATTGTACCGGGACCACCGGAAGGGTCCCGGGGGTCCACCGGGTGGGGCCACCTATCCCGGAGGGCCCCATGGGCTGAAGTGGGAAGGGATCCAGCCCAAAGTGGGCTGGGGCGCCACTTCCCCTAGGGCCCATGCGCCTAGGGTAGGGGAAACCCTAAAGGGGGGCGCCCCCTTGCTTGGAGGGCAAGCCCCCCACCCCTTGGCCGGCGCCCCCCTAGGAGATTGCATCTCCTAGGGCCGGCGCCCCCCTAGGAGATTGCATCTCCTAGGGCCGGAGCCCCCCCTAGGCCCCCCTATATATAGTGGGGGGGGAGAGAGGGCCTCTCAACCACGCCATTGGTGCCTCCCTCTCCCTCTCCAACACCTCCTCCTCCTCCATAGAGCTTGGCGAAGCCCTGCCGGAGTACTGCAGCTCCATCACCACCACGCCGTCGTGCTGCTGCTGGAGCCATCTTCCTCAACCTCTCCTCCCCCCTTGCTGGATCAAGAAGGAGGAGACGTTACGCTGACCGTACGTGTGTTGAACGCGGAGGTGACGTCCGTTCGGTGCTAGGATCTCCGGTGATTCGGATCACGTCGAGTACAACTCCCTCATCCCCGTGCTTTGAACGCTTCCGCTCGCGATCTACAAGGTACGTAGATGCATACAATCACTCGTTGCTAGATGAACTCATAGATGGATCTTGGTGAAACCGTAGGAAATTTTTTGTTTTCTGCAACGTTCCCCAACAGTGGCATCATGAGCTAGGTCTATGCGTAGTTCTCTTTGCACGAGTAGAACACAATTTGTTGTGGGCGTAGATGTTGTCAACTTTCTTGCCGCTACTAGTCTTATTTTGCCTCAACGGTATTGTGGGATGAAGCGGCCCGGACCAACCTTACACGTATGCTTATGTGAGACCGATTCCACCGCCTAACATGCACTAGTTGCATAAGGTGGCTGGCGGGTGTCTGTCTCTCCCACTTTAGTTGGAGCGGATTCAATGAAAAGGGTCCTTATGAAGGGTAAATAGAAGTTGACAAATCAAGTTGTGGCTTTCACGTAGGTAAGAAAACATTCTTGCTAGAACCCTATTGCAGCCACGTAAAACTTGCAACAACAATTAGAGGACGTCTAACTTGTTTTTGCAGCAAGTGTTTTGTGATGTGATATGGCCAAAGTTGTGATGAATGATGAATGATATATATGTGATGTATGAGATGTTCATGCTATTGTAATAAGAATCACGACTTGCATATCGATGAGTATGACAACCGGCAGGAGCCATAGGAGTTGTCTTTATTTTTTGTATGACCTGCGTGTCATTGAGAAACGCCATGTAAATTACTTTACTTTATTGCTAAACGCGTTAGCCATAGTAGTAGAAGTAATAGTTGGCGAGCAACTTCATGGAGACACGATGATGGAGATCATAATGATGGAGATCATGGTGTCATGCCGGTGACAAGATGATCATGGAGCCCCAAGATGGAGATCAAAGGAGCTATGTGATATTGGCCATATCATGTCACTATTATTATTTGATTGCATGTGATGTTTATCATGTTTTTGCATCTTGTTTACTTAGAACGACGGTAGTAAATAAGATGATCCCTCATAATAATTTCAAGAAAGTGTTCCCCCTAACTGTGCACCGTTGCGACAGTTCGTTGTTTCGAAGCACCATGTGATGATAGGGTGTCATAGATTCTAACGTTCACATACAATGGGTGTAAGACAGATTTACACATGCAAACACTTAGGTTGACTTGATGAGCCTAGCATGTACATACATGGCCTCGGAACACAGAAGACCGAAAGGTCGAGCATGAGTCGTATAGAAGATACGATCAACATGAAGATGTTCACCGATGTTGACTAGTCCGTCTCACGTGATGATCGGACACGGCCTAGTTAACTCGGATCATGTTATACTTAGATGACTGGAGGGATGTCTATCTAAGTGGGAGTTAATTTGATTAGATGAACTTAATTATCATGAACTTAGTCTAAAATATTTACAATATGTCTTGTAGATCAAATGGCCAACGTAGTCCTCAACTTCAACGCGTTCCTAGAGAAAACCAAGCTGAAAGACGATGGCAGCAACTACACGGACTGGGTCCGGAACCTGAGGATCATCCTCATAGCTGCCAAGAAAGATTATGTCCTACAAGCACCGCTAGGTGACCCACCTGTTCTCCCTGCAGAACAAGACGTTATGAATGCTTGGCAGGCACGTACCGATGACTACTCCCTCGTTCAGTGCGGCATGCTTTACAGCTTAGAGCCGGGGCTCCAAAAACATTTTGAGAGACATGAAGCATATGAGATGTTCGAAGAGCTGAAAATGGTTTTCCAAGCTCATGCCCGGGTCGAGAGATATCAAGTCTCCGACAAGTTCTTCAGCTGTAAGATGGAGGAAAACAGTTCTGTCAGTGAGCACATACTCACTATGTCTTGGTTGCATAACCGCTTGACTCAGCTGGTGTTAATCTCCCGGATGACGCAGTCATTGATAGAATCCTTCAGTCGCTTCCACCGAGCTACAAGAGCTTTGTGATGAACTTCAACATGCAGGGGATGGAAAAGACCATTCCTGAAGTATTTGCAATGCTGAAATCAGTAGAGGTAGAAGTCAAAAAGGAACATCAAGTGTTGATGGTGAATAAAACCACTAAGTTCAAGAAAGGCAAGGGTAAGAAAACCTTCAAGAAGGACAGCAAGGGAGTTGCCGCGCCCGGCAAGCAAGCTGCCGGGAAGAAGCCAAAGAATGGACCCAAGCCCGAGACTGAGTGCTTTTATTGCAAGGAAAGTGGTCACTGGAAGCGGAACTGCCCCAAATACTTAGCGGACAAGAAGGCCGGCAAAACGAAAGGTATATGTGATATACATGTAATTGATGTGTAACTTACCAGTACTCGTAGTAGCTCCTGGGTATTTGATACCGGTGCAGTTGCTCACATTTGTAACTCAAAGCAGGAGCTGCGGAATAAGCGGAGACTGGCGAAGGACGAGGTGACGATGCGCGTCGGGAATGGTTCCAAGGTCGATGTGATCGCCGTCGGCACGCTACCTCTACATTTACCTACGGGATTAGTTTTGAACCTCAATAATTGTTATTTAGTGCCAAGCTTGAGCATGAACATTGTATCAGGATCTCGTTTAATACGAGATGGCTACTCATTTAAATACGAGAATAATGGTTGTTCTATTTATATGAGAGATATGTTTTATGGTCATGCTCCAATGGTGAATGATTTATTCTTAATGAATCTCGAGCGTAATGCTACACATATTCATAGTGTGAGTACCAAAAGATGTAAGGTTGATAATGATAGTCCCACATACTTGTGGCACTGCCGCCTTGGTCACATAGGTGTCAAACGCACGAAGAAGCTCCATGCAGATGGACTTTTAGAGTCTCTTGATTACGAATCATTTGACATGTGCGAACCATGCCTCATGGGTAAAATAACCAAGACTCCGTTCTTAGGAACAATGGAGCGAGCAACCAACTTATTGGAAATCATGCATACTGATGTGTGCGGTCCAATGAGTGTTGAGACTCGCGGTGGCTATCGTTATGTTCTCACCCTCACTGACGACTTGAGTAGATATGGGTATATCTATCTAATGAAACACAAGTCTGAGACCTTTGAAAAGTTCAAGGAATTTCAGAGTGAGGTAGAAAATCAACGTGAGAGGAAAATCAAGTTCCTGCGATCAGATCGTGGAGGAGAATACTTGAGTCATGAATTTGGCACACACTTAAGAAAATGTGGAATAGTTTCACGACTCACGCCGCCTGGAACACCTCAGCGTAATGGTGTGTCCGAACGTCGTAATTGCACTCTATTAGATATGGTGCGATCTATGATGTCTCTTACCGATTTACCGCTATCTTTTTGGGGCTATGCTTTAGAGACTGCCACATTCACTTTAAATAGGGCTCCGTCGAAATCCTTTGAGACGACACCGTATGAATTATGGTTTGGGAATAAACCTAAGCTGTCATTTCTAAAAGTTTGGGGATGCGATGCTTATGTCAAGAAACTTCAACCTGAAAAGCTCGAACCCAAGTCGGAAAAATGCGTCTTCATAGGATACCCTAAAGAAACTATTGGGTATACCTTCTACCTCAGATCCGAAGGCAAGATCTTTGTTGCCAAGAATGGATCCTTTCTAGAGAAAGAGTTTCTCTCGAAAGAAGTAAGTGGGAGGAGAGTAGAACTTGATGAAGTATTACCTCTTGAACCGGAAAATGGCACAACTCAAGAAAATGTTCCTGAGGTGCCTGCACCGATTAGAGAGGAAATTAATGATGATGATCATGAAACTTCAGATCAAGTTGCTACTGAACTTCGTAGGTCCACAAGGACACGTTCCGCACCAGAGTGGTACGGCAACCCTGTCTTGGAAATCATGTTGTTAGACAACGGTGAACCTTTGAACTATGAAGAAGCGATGGCGGGCCCGGATTCTGACAAATGGCTAGAAGCCATGAAATCCGAGATAGGATCCATGTATGAAAACGAAGTATGGACTTTGACTGACTTGCCCGTTGAGAGGCGAGCCATAGAAAATAAATGGATCTTTAAGAAGAAGACAGACGCGGATGGTAATGTGACCATCTATAAAGCTCGGCTTGTCGCTAAGGGTTATCGACAAGTTCAAGGGGTTGACTACGATGAGACTTTCTCACCGGTAGCGAAGCTGAAGTCTGTCTGAATCATGTTAGCAATTGCCGCATTCTATGATTATGAGATATGGCAAATGGACGTCAAAACGGCATTCCTTAATGGTTTCCTTAAGGAAGAATTGTATATGATGCAGCCGGAAGGTTTTGTCGATCCTAAGAATGCTAATAAGGTGTGCAAGCTCCAACGCTCAATTTATGGGCTGGTGCAAGCATCTTGGAGTTGGAACATTCGCTTTGATGAGATGATCAAAGCGTTTGGGTTTACGCAGACTTATGGAGAAGCCTGCGTTTACAAGAAAGTGAGTGGGAGCTCTGTAGCATTTCTCATATTATATGTAGATGACATACTTTTGATCGGAAATGATATAGAACTCTTGGACAACATTAAGGCCTACTTGAATAAGAGTTTTTCAATGAAGGACCTTGGAGAAGCTGCTTATATATTAGGCATCAAGATCTATAGAGATAGATCAAGACGCCTCATAGGTCTTTCACAAAGCACATACCTTGATAAGATATTGAAGAAGTTCAATATGGATCAGTCTAAGAAGGGGTTGTTGCCTATGTTACAAGGTGTGAAATTGAGCTCAGCTCAATGTCCGACCACGGCAGAAGATATAGAAGAGATGAGTGTCATCCCCTATGCCTCGGCCATAGGTTCTATTATGTATACCATGCTGTGTACCAGACCTGATGTAAACCTTGCCGTAAGTTTGGTAGGTAGGTACCAAAGTAATCCCGGCAAGGAACACTGGACAGCGGTCAAGAATATCCTGAAGTACCTGAAAAGGACTAAGGAAATGTTTCTCGTCTATGGAGGTGACGAAGAGCTCGTCGTAAAGGGTTACGTCGATGCTAGCTTCGACACAGATCTGGATGACTCTAAGTCACAAACCGGATACGTGTATATTTTGAATGGTGGGTCAGTAAGCTGGTGCAGTTGCAAGCAGAGCGTCGTGGCGGGATCTACATGTGAAGCGGAGTACATGGCAGCCTCGGAGGCAGCGCATGAAGCAATTTGGGTGAAGGAGTTCATCACCGACCTAGGAGTCATACCCAATGCGTCGGGGCCGATCAAACTCTTCTGTGACAACACTGGAGCTATTGCACTTGCCAAGGAGCCCAGGTTTCACAAGAAGACCAGGCACATCAAGCATCGCTTCAACTCCATTCGTGAAAATGTTCAAGATGGAGACATAGATATTTGTAAAGTACATACGGACCTGAATGTAGCAGATCCGTTGACTAAACCTCTCCCTAGAGCAAAACATGATCAACACCAGAATTCCATGGGTGTTCGATTCATCACAATGTAACTAGATTATTGACTCTAGTGCAAGTGGGAGACTGCTGGAAATATGCCCTAGAGGCAATAATAAAAGCATTATTGTTATATTTCCTTGTTCATGATAATTGTCTTTTATTCATGCTATAATTGTGTTATCCGGAAATCGTAATACATGTGTGAATAATAGACACCAACATGCCCCTAGTAAGCCTCTAGTTGACTAGCTCGTTGATCAACAGATAGTCATGGTTTCCTGACTATGGACATTGGATGTCATTGATAACGAGATCACATCATTAGGAGAATGATGTGATGGACAAGACCCAATTCTAAACATAGCACAAGATCGTATAGTTCGTTTGCTAGAGTTTTCCAATGTCAAGTATCTTTTCCTTAGACCATGAGATTGTGTAACTCCCGGATACCGTAGGAGTACTTTGGGTATACCAAACGTCACAACGTAACTAGGTGACTATAAAGGTATACTACAGGTATCTCCGAAAGTGTCTGTTGGATTGACACGGATCAAGACTGGGATTTGTCACTCCGTATGATGGAGAGGTATCACTGGGCCCACTCGGTAATGCATCATCATTATGAGCTCAAAGTGACCAAGTGTCTGGTCACGGGATCATGCACTACGGTACGAGTAAAGTGACTTGCCGGTAACGAGATTGAACGAGGTATTGGGATACCGACGATCGAATCTCGGGCAAGTAACATACCGATTGACAAAGGGAATTGTATACGGGGTTGCTTGAATCCTCGACATCGTGGTTCATCCGATGAGATCATCGAGGAGCATGTGGGAGCCAACATGGGTATCCAGATCCCGCTGTTGGTTATTGACCGGAGAGCAATCTCGGTCATGTCTACATGTCTCCCGAACCCGTAGGGTCTACACACTTAAGGTTCGGTGACGCTAGGGTTGTAGGGATATGTATATGCAGTAACCCGAATGTTGTTCGGAGTCCTGGATGAGATCCCGGACGTCACGAGGAGTTTCGGAATAGTCCGGAGATAAAGAATTATACATAGGAAGTGCTATTTCGGCCATCGGGACAAGTTTCGGGGTCACCGGCATTGTACCGGGACCACCGGGTGGGGCCACCTATCCCGGAGGGCCCCATGGGCTGAAGTGGGAAGGGATCCAGCCCAAAGTGGGCTGGGGCGCCACTTCCCCTAGGGCCCATGCGCCTAGGGTAGGGGAAACCCTAAAGGGGGGCGCCCCCTTGCTTGGGGGGTAAGCCCCCCACCCCTTGGCCGCCGCCCCCCAGGAGATTGCATCTCCTAGGGCTGGCGCCCCCCCTAGGACCCCCTATATATAGTGGGGGGGGGGGAGAGGGCCTCTCAACCACGCCATTGGTGCCTCCCTCTCCCTTTCCAACACCTCCTCCTCCTCCTCCATGGAGCTTGGCGAAGCCCTGCCGGAGTACTGCAGCTCCATCACCACCACGCCGTCGTGCTGCTGCTGGAGCCATCTTCCTCAACCTCTCCTTCCCCCTTGCTGGATCAAGAAGGAGGATACGTTACGCTGACCGTATGTGTGTTCAACGCAGAGGTGCCGTCCGTTCGGCGCTACGATCTCCGGTGATTCGGATCACGTCGAGTACGACTCCCTCATCCCCGTTCTTTGAACGCTTCCGCTTGCGATCTACAAGGTACGTAGATGCATCCAATCACTCTTTGCTAGATGAACTCATAGATGGATCTTGGTGAAACCGTAGGAATTTTTTTGTTTTCTGCAACGTTCCCCAACACCCATGCCCATTTATATGATCTCTATGGTGAATTACTTCTATGGTGTGTGTCAAAATTTGAAGTAGATCTGAAGTCTGCAGCTCCAGTTTTCCTGGAGGCCACATTACCTTACTTTAATGGTCAACTTGTTCAGAGTAGAGTTGAATCCTGTAGACCACATGATACTATTGTGATAATGTAGAGTTGGTGTCCATTTCTCCATGGAGATTTGAGTTTTCTCTTTTTGTTTATTCCGTGTGGTGTTAGTCCGATGGTTTATTGCAAGATGGCTGTATGGATGACTGAACTTTGTTTATTCTGTGAGGGCTTGCTTGGTACCAATTGTTATGTGCTTCATTGTGAAGTGCTGATTTTGCAGCACTGATACGAACTTACAACAGTATTACATTGTAGTGTTTTCTGCATGTTGTCGTATCACTAGTTCCATGCTGCCTTCACATTTGAGTCTTTTTGTTTTTTTTGTTTTTATCCTTGATTAGTATCAATTGTTGTATTGTAGACTTAAAATTGTGGTGGTTCCTCCTTTACAGAAGCTCAAGTGTGAAGTCGTGAAGTGTGAAGCAAGTGTGAAGCCGTGAAGTGTGCAGCCGTGAAGCCCAACTCATTGTAGCATATCTGTGTTGTAAAGATTGTAATAGATTTATTTAGTGGTATTTTATGTGTTCTTTGTTCTATTTGAACTATTGATTATGTATGTGATTTGAAAACTTGTGAAATGGAAACCTGTCCAGTGGGGCCACTTATGAAAATAATCTGTCAAATTTGTACATTTCCGACATGTGGGACCAATTTGAGAGATGAACATGACAAGTTGGACCCATCTGACTAGTGGGACCATCTTGAATATATAATGGTTGAAAATAGAAAATCAGTAGACTAAAAGGCCATGGCCCAGAAAATAAAAAGACCGAATTGTAAGGCTTGGCCCGTGTAGTTCACCAAAATTACCAGCGAAAAAAATTATAAATGGGCTGAATTAATGGGCTCGGCCCATATAAACACTGAATTGGACAGGGCTGATTCTTATCCACGTCAGCTTGCTACGCTGGATCCTACGTGGCCTGGGGATTCTGCTAGTGACCAAAAATTTGGTCAAAGAACCAACGACCTTTTACATATCACAGAGAAGGTAGTTAATTTCAGTTTAGGACCGCCAGCTTTTGACCTTCTGTTTTTGGTCACAAAAAGGTCGCAAATGAAAAACTATGACCTTTCAGCGGCCAATAGTGAGGGTCACAAGTTGACATATTTCTTGTAGTGGAAAGACCTCGGTGAAGCTGCTTACATATTGAGCATCAAGATCTATATAGATAGATAAAGACGCTTGATAAGATTTTCAATGAGTATGTACCTTGACAAGATTTTGAATTAGTTCAAAATAGAACAGTCAAAGAAAGAGTTCTTGCCTGTGTTGCAAGGTGTAAAATTGAGTAAGACTCAAAGCCCGACCACGACAGAAGATAGAAAGAGAATGAAAGTCATTCCCTATGCCTCAGCCATAGGTTCTATAAAGTATGCCATGCTGTGTACCAAATCTATTGTATACCCTACACTGAGTTTGGCAAGGGAGTACAATAGTGATCTAAGGGTAGATCACTGGACAGCGGTCAAAATTATCCTTAATGGAATAAGGATATGTTTCTCGATTATGGAGGTGACAAAAGGTTCGTCGTAACGGGTTACGTCGATGCAAGTTTTGACACTGATCCAGATGACTCTAAGTCTCAATCTGGATACATAATGATAGTGGGAGCAATTAGCTAAATTAGCTCCATGCAGAGCATTGTAGACATAGAAATTTGCAAAATACATACGGATCTGAATTTGGCAGACCCGTTGACTAAACTTCTCTCACAAGCAAAACATGATCACACCTTAGTACTCTTTGGGTGTTAATCACATGATGATGTGAACTAGATTACTGACTCTAAGTAAACCTTTTGAGTGTTGGTCACATGGCGATGTGAACTATGGGTGTTAATCACATGGTGATATGAACTATTGGTGTTAAATCACATGGCGAGTGAACTAGATTATTGACTCTAACGCAAGTGGGAGACTGAAGAAAATATGCCCTAGAAGCAATAATAAAGTCATTATTTATTTCCTTATATCATGATAAATGTTTATTATTCATGCTAGAATTGTATTAACTGGAAACATGATACATGTGTGAATACATAGACAAACAGAGTGTCAGTAGTATGCCTCTACTTGACTAGCTCGTTGATCAAAGATGGATATGTTTCCTAGCCATAGACATGAGTTGTCATTTGATTAACGGGATCACATCATTAGGAGAATGATGTGATTGACTTGACCCATTTCGTTATCTTATCACTTGATCGTCTAGTATGTTGCTATTGCTTTCTTCATGACTTATACATGTTCCTATGACTATGAGATTATGCAACTCCCGTTTACCGGAGGAACACATTGTGTGCTACCAAACGTCACAACGTAACTGGGTGATTATAAAGGTGCTCTACAGGTGTCTCCGATGGTACTTGTTGAGTTGACATAGATCGAGATTAGGATTTGTCACTCCGATTGTCGGAGAGGTATCTTTGGGCCCTCTCGGTAATGCACATCACTATAAGCCTTGCAAGCAATGTGACTAAGGAGTCAGTTGCGGGATGATGTATTACGGAACGAGTAAAGAGACTTGCCAGTAACGAGATTGAACTAGGTATTGAGATACCGACGATCGAATCTCGGGCAAGTAACATACCGATGACAAAGGGAACAACATATGTTGTTATGCGGTTTGACCGATAAAGATCTTCGTAGAATATGTGGGAGCCAATATGAGCATCCAGGTTTCGCTATTGGTTATTGACCGGGGACGTGTCTCGGTCATGTCTACATAGTTCTCGAACCCGTAGGGTCCGCACGCTTAAAGTTCGGTGACGATTTGTATTATGAGTTATGTGATTTGATGGACTTAAGGTAGTTCGGAGTCCCGGATGAGATCGGGGACATAACGAGGAGTCTCGAAATGGTCGAGACGTAAAGATCGACATATTGGACGACTATATTCGGACATCGGAAAGGTTCCGAGTGATTCGGGTATTTTTCGGAGTACCGGAGAGTTACGGGAATTCGTATTGGGCCTTAATGGGCCATACGGGAAAGGAGAGAAAGTCCTCAAAAGGTGGCCGCACCCCTCCCCATGGTCTGGTCCGAATTGGACTAGGGAGGGGGGGGGGGGGTGCCCCCTTCCTTCCTTCTCCTTTTCCCTTCCCTTTTCCCTATTCCATATGGGAGGAGGAATCCTACTAGGACTAGGGAGTCCTAGTAGGACTCCACACTTCTAGCGCGCCCTAGGGGCTGGCTGACCTCCCCTCCTCCATCCTTTATATACGGGGGCACGGGGGTACCTCTAGACACACAAGTTGATCAGTTGATCTCTTCCATCCGTGTGCGGTGCCCCTTCCATCATAATCCACCTCGGTCATATCGTAGCGGTGCTTAGGTGAATCCTTGCGTCGGTAGCATCATCATCACCGTCATCACGCCGTCGTGCTGACGGAACTCTCCCTCGAAGCTCTGCTGGATCGGAGTTCGTGGGACGTCATCGAGCTGAACGTGTGCTGAACTTGGAGGTGTCGTGCGTTTGGTACTTGGATCGGTCGGACCGTGAAGACGTACGACTACATCAACCGCATTGTTCTAACGCTTTCGCTTTCGGTCTACGAGAGTATGTGGACACACTCTTCCCTCTCGTTGCTATGCATCACCATGATCCTGTGTGTGCGTAGGAAATTTTTTAAAATTACTATGTTCCCCAACAGTAGGGCGTCAATTTTATTTTGTTTGCATTATAGGCATTTGGAACTAGCTAACCAGCCAATCAGAACATTAAGGTGGTTTCGCGCATGTATGCGTATTAGCACGTCTGGGATTGACTGGTGTTAATGTTCATCGTTGTTGATCTGGCTACAAAAACAAACTCAACTGAGTTGAAAGAGTTGAACAGGGATGCACGTGCGGGCTTTCGCATCCCCTTTTCCAATTAATGAAATGAACCCCGGTATTCCAGTTAAAATCTCTTTGTCCGACTCGTATGTTGTTCACAAAAATCAGAAGATTGGTTGTCTTAACCAACCCTGTGTGAGCTACGACTCATCATTGTTCCTCATACAACGAAGATGTGTGGGAGGCACATCCTTCTTGGGAGGGGATTGGCAAAAAAATGGAAGCATCGCATGGTTCATAGAAAGTCGTCAGCCACCCCAAGGAGTTTCTTCGTGGGCTGGACTGGTTTTCTTGAACAGTAGGATCACATATGTAGCCCTGTTGTGTAAATGGATTGCGAAGTAGGAGAGGTGGTGCAGAATATGTTTTTGTTGAATTCTTCTTCCTCTTAATTATTTGTAGCAGCCCTTTAGAAAAGGGGAGTCTGCGGTCATGATGGTACATCAAAGTTTGGTTTGGTTTGGTTTTATATGTTTGTTGGTCCCACGTTAATTATAGAGTGTGTCATTGTTTGAAAGGGATGATCACGTTAATTATGGAGAGTATCATTCTTTGGACAAAAGGATCACGTTAATTATGAAGAACATCATCAAGCGTTGGACGGGAGGATCACATTGATTATGAAGAGTATTATTCTTTGGATGGGAGGATGACCTACTTATGGAGAGTTTAATTCTTTGACTGAGAGGATCAGTTAATTATGAAAAGTATGATCGAGCGTTGGATGGGAGGATCACTAGAATACATATGCCCCCGTAGCAATGCACAAGCAGTAGCTACCGTATGATCAATTGTTCCAGTAGTTGAATAATATATATATATATGTATGTGTGTGTGTGTGTGTGTGTGTGTGTGTGTGTCTATATGAGACCATATTATACAAATAAACTCCGAGCAAATTTATTAGAACATACAACCCCACTGCTGCTTAAACCATCACTAACATTACAACAGTATACCGATCCTTCAATACATGCCACTAGATCCACATTATTTACTTTTTTTTCTTGTGTACACATTGTGACTAGAATTGTGTTATAGTTCTCAATAACAACTTCCGATCTTTTATAAACACCTCTTCAAACACGGATGTGTAGCTTGAGTAAGTAAAGTTAGACTTCGACGGACCTTATAATATGCCACGTTTTCCCACCAATATACTCAAATACCATAGCCTTCTTCCTTGGGCCATCTTTGAATTTAACGGCTATGATACACTGCACCAGCACTTGAGGCAAATCTCTACTCATAGAGTAACTTGGTGGCAGCACAAACGTGCTAGTCTGAAGTGAAGGAGCAGCGGTATACAATGGGACCAAGTCATGCAACTGTATCAGTGTAACTAGGCAGGAAGGAGCGGGGTGGGCGAAGGTGAGCCACGTCATGAGGAAGAGTTATTCCCTGCGAGCCAATACAAAGTTATCCATTGTTAGAGTTTATATGTAATACGTTTGTAATCTCAACTAAACCCCTTTTTCTCTCTCTCTTATCCCGTCCAACCACCGAATCCTAGAGATCGGTAGGTTCAACTTGTACTCCAAGCATTGGCCTTGCGCCCATATCAATATAAGACCAACGCGGCTCCCTTACGAGGGAGTAGAAACGCTTCCTGACATGGTATACAGAGCCAACCTCTTCCCATCTATCTAGCCAGAAAAGCTTCTCCTTCGATCACCACCACCATATCGATCGCCACCCCATTGCCAGATCACGATCACCACACCACCATGTCCTCCTCGGCCACCATCGTCATCAACCTTGGTGCTCCACCAGCCGAGAAACTCACCAGGACAAACTATATCCTGTGGAGGACCCAGGTCATGCCGGGACTGCGAGGAGCGCAAGTCACCGGCCTCCTGGATGGATCCGATGCTGCGCCACCGAAGACAGTGCAGCAGCAGCAGGCGGACAAGACCATGGCAGAGGAGCCAAACCCTCTGTTTGCGCAATGTATCTCGAAGGACCAGCAGGTCCTGAGTCATCTCCTGAATTCTCTGTCGAAAGAGATTCTCGCCCAAGTCACGAGTAAGGAGACAACCTTTGATCTTTGGACTGCTATCACCACTATTTTTGCCTCGCAGTCCCAATCTCGCATCACAAACTTGCGGATTGCCATCACCAATACCAAGAAGGGATCCATGTCGAGCACCTCCTACATCGCCAAGATGAAGAACCTGGCTGATGAACTTGCCGCAGCAGGTCGCCCTGTCTCTGATCCAGAGATGGTCGACTACGTGCTGGCAGGTCTCGACAGAGACTACGATGCTGTCGTGGCGGCTATTGGCGTAGTCAAGTCGACGATCTCTTCGCCCAGATCGCGACGTTCGATCAACGGGTGGAGATGCTAGGCGATGGCGTCGATGCTGGCTTCAACTCCTCAGCGAACATGGCATACAGGGGACGCGGGCGCGGCTACAGCAGGGGGCGCGGTCGCGGCTACAGCAGAGGTCATGGCCGAGGCGGGCGCTCCTCCCCGAGTCCATCTGGCGACAACGGCGGCGGCGGCGGTCGCGGTCGCCCACAACAGCAACGGCAGCAGCAGGTTCGTGATTTTCCGGAGTGTCAGATCTGTCACAGGCACCATCCAGGGGGCGCCCGTGATTGCTGGCACAGGTATGACGAAGATGATCCCGAGGACAAGGGGGCCAACATGGTCACCGATTCTTACGGCGTGGACACGAACTGGTACGCGGACACCGGCGCCACCCACCATATCACCGGAGAGCTGGACAAGCTGACAGTCCGGGACAAATATCACGGACATGATCAAGTGCACACCGCGAGTGGTTCTGGTATGCAAGTTTATCATATTGGTCATTCAATTGTTAGAACCCCGAATAAAAACCTGCATCTAAACAAAACCCTCCATGTTCCTGAAACTTCAAAAAGTCTTCTATCTGTTCATCGATTTACTCGTGATAATCATGTCCTCATTGAGTTTTACCCTTATTTCTTTCTTGTCAAGGACTTGGCCACAAGGAGAATACTTCTTAGGGGCAGATGTGTGGGAGGACTTTACCCACTTATATCTTCTTCATCATCGTCATCGAATAAACAAGCTTTTGCGGCTATCAAGCCTTCATCATCAAAGTGGCATAGTAGATTAGGTCATCCTTCGTCAATTATAGTTAAACGTGTTCTTAGTGAAAATAAACTTCCTCACTCCCATGAAGTTAGTACTAAGTCAGTTTGTGATCCATGTCAACAAGCTAAAAGTCATCAGTTGCCATATCCTGTGTCTACTAGCATCTCCACTGCACCCCTACATCTTGTATTCTCAGATGTATGGGGACCAACTCCCACTTCAGTTGGTAGATACTCATATTATGTAAGCTTTATTGATGATTTTAGCAAGTTTACTTGGATCTATCTTCTTAAGAAAAGATCTGAAGTGTTTCAAGTCTTCTCTAATTTTAAAAATCTTGTTGAGAGAAAACTGAACACTAATATCATTGCCATGCAAACCGATGGGGGGGGGTGAATACAGGAAGTTGAATTCCTTTTTTCAGCAACTTGGCATTTCTCATCATGTTGCATGTCCACATGCACACCAACAGAACGGCTCTGCAGAGAGAAAACATCGCCATGTTGTAGAAGTAGGCCTTGCCCTACTTGCTAATGCATCTATGCCACTCAAATTTTGGGATGAAGCATTCCTCACTGCTACATATCTCATCAATTTGCTACCTAGCAAAGTCATTAATTTTGAAACACCCATCACACGTCTCTTTGCCACCACTCCAGATTATAAATCTCTTCGAGTGTTTGGTTGTGCATGTTGGCCCAACCTACGACCATACAACACACGCAAGCTTGCTTTTCGTTCCAAAAAATGTGTGTTTCTGGGGTATAGTCCTCTCCACAAAGGAGTCAAGTGTTTAGATGTCACCTCTGGCAGGGTCTATATATCACGAGACGTTGTTTTTGATGAATCTGTCTTCCCATTTGAGTCTCTTCATCCCAACGCCGGAGCTCGTTTAAAACAAGAAATTCTTCTTCTTCCTCCTAATCTTCGGTCCTTTGATCAAGGGGGCGACAATTGTACTGACCATTATGACTGTTCAACCAGTTCTGGTGTTGCATCTACTCATGTGCAGGCCCATGGTGAAAATACAGAAGAAAACGGAGTTGAAAATGACCAAATCCGGCTCAAAACGAAGGTATATTGCATGTGGAGGAAGAAGATGGAGCTGGCGCTGATTACGAGGAAGATCCGCTCCAGCCTGCGACGCCAGTGCGACAAGATCCCTCGGGGTCGGTGCGGGGATCCGCCTTGGATCGTGCGCGCATGGCGGGCCAGCAGCGAACTGCCGCGTCAGGCAGCGCGTCGGCCCCACGTCCCATGCATGGGCGGGCGACAGCGACCGTGCAGCAGCCACCGGTTGGCTCGGGGTCCAGCCCGCGTGTGCACATGCAGCTGCATGCAGGATCGTCTGCGGCGAATGACTCTGCGACAACTGGCTCCAGCAGTACAAGTGCAGCCACACAGCAGGATACAGAGTCTGGGATCGGATCTCCTGCGCAAAGCGACAAATCTGGTGCAACTTCAGGATCTTCTGCGACAGAAACTTTCACGTCCTCTCATGTGCCGCAGCCTGCTCAATCTCAACCAGTAGTGACATCACGTGTTACAACTCTCTTGCAGAAAGGTATAAAGAATCCAAAGGTTCGAACTGATGGTACAATACGGTATGGCATGATGTGTATTGCAGGAGAGCCAACAAAAGTAGAAGATGCACTTGGAGATGTGAGGTGGAAGCAGGCAATGGATGAGGAATACTCAGCACTTATAAGGAACAAGACATGGCACCTTGTACCTGCACAGAGAGGTAAAAATATTATTGATTGTAAATGGGTGTACAGAATCAAAAAGAAGGCAGATGGCTCAATTGACAGGTACAAGGCACGGTTAGTTGCAAAAGGCTTCAAACAACGGTATGGGTTAGATTATGAGGATACATTTAGTCCTGTTGTAAAGGCCGCAACTATTAGGCTTGTGCTATCTATTGTTGTGTCTAGGGGATGGAGCTTGAGACAGCTAGACGTTCAGAACACGTTTTTGCATGGTGTTCTGGAAGAGGAGGTTTATATGAAACAACCACCTGGGTATGCAGACAAGAAAACACCTCATTATGTGTGCAAACTTGACAAGGCACTTTATGGCCTAAAATAGGCCCCAAGAGCATGGTACTCAAGGTTAAGCTCTCAGCTGAGGTGTCTTGGTTTTGTTGCATCCAAGGCTGACACGTCACTCTTTATTTATAACAAAGCAAACACAGTCATATTTGTGTTGATATATGTTGATGATATTATAGTTGCGAGTTCCTCACAAGATGCTACTAATGCTCTTTTGCACGATTTGAGATCAAAGTTTGCTTTGAAGGATCTTGGTGATTTGCACTTCTTCTTAGGCATTGAAGTTAAGAAGATTCTAGATGGTGTAGCCTTGAACCAAGAAAAGTATGCTACTGAACTTTTAGCTCGTATGAGAATGAAGGACTGCAAGCCTTCACCCACTCCGTTGTCCTCTTCAGAAAAACTTTCAGCCTTTGAAGGTGAGCCACTCAAAGAAGAAGAAAGCACAAGATACAGGAGTGCTGTAGGAGCTTTGCAATATTTGACACTTACAAGACCTGACATATCATTTGCAGTCAATAAGGTTTGTCAGTATTTGCATGCACCTACTTCTGCACATTGGACAGCTGTAAAAAGGATTGTCAGGTATATCAAACATACTGTGAACCTTGGGTTACAATTTAGACGTTCTGGCTCTACTCTTGTGAGTGCTTTCTCTGATGCTGATTGGGCAGGATGTAGTGACGACAGAAGGTCAACTGGAGGCTTTGCTATATTCTTTGGTTCTAATCTTGTCTCTTGGAGTGCTAGAAAGCAAGCTACAGTCTCCAGGTCAAGTATAGAAGCTGAGTACAAGTCACTGGCAAATGCAACTGCTGAGATTATCTGGGTTGAATCCTTGCTTAATGAGTTAGGTGTTAAACAACACCGTGTCTCATGTCTTTGGTGTGACAACTTGGGAGCCACCTATCTCTCTGCTAACCCAGTCTTCCATGGTCGAACAAAGCACATTGAAATCGATTTTCATTTTGTAAGAGAAAGAGTTGCAGAGAAGAAGCTGGACATTAGATTCATTCCATCAAAAGATCAAGTGGCAGACGGGTTCACCAAGGCATTGCCAGCTCGGCCATTTGAAGAGTTCAAGAGGAATATCAATCTAGGATAGTTGAGATTAAGGGAGGGTGTTAGAGTTTATATGTAATACGTTTGTAATCTCAACTAAACCCCGTTTTCTCTCTCTCTTATCCCGTCCAACCACCGAATCCTAGAGATCGGTAGGTTCAACTTGTACTCCAAGCATTGGCCTTGCGCCCATATCAATATAAGACCAACGCGGCTCCCTTACGAGGGAGTAGAAACGCTTCCTGACATCCATTATCTAAAGAAGGCAAGATTACAGTGCCTCTAGATCTAACTAAGTGGGTGGTCTGTCCATCAGATGCATGCATGCAAGCAACTGCACCGTGTTGATGTGGTACTAGCTAGCCCTTTCCCGGTGCCTACAATTCCAATAAATTGAATACATGTTTTTTTGGAAATAAAATAGGAGTTGTTGCCATCCTATCTGCGGCTACATCCATCTCGGTACAAATGGACCAACACTTTCTCCATTCCATACCTATTCTAGTGAGTTTTCAACAGCAAACATCACAGAAGTATATATATACTACTCGAATAGACAGCTTGGATGCACCTGGTATATGCTGAAGGTTATGGTGGTGTTAAGTGTAGTGGACTGGTGGTGGGCGATGTCTGAGTCAATTTTTTAATATTTCTTATAGTTGTTATCGATACAATTCAATACCCTCATAGAGGTTAATGCAAACATGTGCCGTGTATCACATATTCCATTCATGCATAGAAATCCTATTCTAACGCCAAAATTAATAAACATGGTAATGTGTGCCAACATGATCTAGTATAACTAAATATTGTCCCCTACTAAGTGTTTTTGTATGCCTCTTCATTCAAACACACTCTCTTTGCACTACTCCTCCACGTTCAACCACTTCATCTCCTAGTAACTAATTTCTGTTTTCCTTTTTAGGCTGAGTTCAGTTTCCCCAATAGAACTTGCCTAGAAACCATCTAATGTGAACTATATAGTCTCATTTTCCCGTCCCGCTTCAACCCATGAGAACAATCTCCAAACTACTTTTCTTGCGGCCTCATTAATCTATGTGGTCATGAATATTTAGCACTTCCACTCCACCTGCTCAACTTCAAGTATATACTATAAAATACAGTGTTTCCAAGATTATATTTTCTTATATGAATCGGTTTTTCGATCAACACTTTCCACAATCAATTGACCTCCCCCCCCCCCCAAATGACCAAAGGACCACTAGAGATAGGAAAACAGTTATCCATGCCCCGTCATATATTGTGTATTAGTTCGTCTCATGTCAAGTTTGATCATGTTTATAAAAATATATCAAGATTCACCATACTAAATCACTATCGTTAGGTTCACCATGCCATACAAAACTGCAAGCCCAGCAATCAGCTCATCACATAACAACCACAAATAACATCAGCCAAAATGAGGAAAAAAAAAGAAATAATCGAGATCACAATGAAGAGCGGCTCAACTAGGGGTGCGTACAATTCTAGTATATTGTATTTCAGTTTTGGTCAGCTCAAACCTGATAGAGTTGGGAATTTAATGGATTGGTAGTGTAGCATGTGGCCTCGGGCCAAAGCAGGGGTCGCTATGCGGACTACACATGAATTACTTATTGTGGCGGTTGTTGCAGCTTGCATGTGACCCGGATATTGTGGGCTACAAAGCCATCGTTGCTTTAGTTGCAAGAGTTACAAGAGTGAGTGTCCACTGTTAGAGTTATATTAAGTGATGTCTTTTGGCCTTTTACATTCTAGTCTCTTGGCATCCTCTTGTAGCCTTTTGGCATCCTCATGTATGTGTATATATGTTGGCATTGGCCTCCTAATAACATAAGTTGCTATTCCAACATGGTATTAGAGCCTAGGTTTTCTCCGGCGCTGCAACTCGCCTGACGATCGTTTTTTTCTTCCCAGTCTTCTTCTCTCGATCTCTTCTGAATCGATCTCTCTACAGCTATCGATGTCAGATCGATTGATGCCAAGCACATACACTGCCACTGCTCCCTCTCGTCCGGTGCTTTTCTGATCCAAGTTGATCGGGACGCCCGCCCAGGACGCCGGCCGGCCTCGCCTCCTCCCGGCCAGGCCGCCGCAGCCCTGCATCCTCCCGGCCAGGCCGCCGCGGTCCTGCCTCCTCCCGGCCAGGCCGCCTCCTCCCGGCCAAGCCGCCCAGGTCCTGCCTCCTCCCGGCCAGGCCGCATCCTCCCGGCCAAGCCGCTGCCGTCCTGCCTCAGACCGTGTGCGTCCGCCTCAGGTCGTGTACCTCAGGCCGCTCCGCTGCCGTACGCACCCGCGTCCGCCGGTACCTGTTCCCGCTGTCGTCCACGTCCGCAGGCCGCCGGATTCCGCCCAAGATCTGCCGCCGGCCGTTGCCCGTCGGTTCCCGTGCTAGATCGGCTGTCAGGCATTGGATCCATCTCACGATAGACATGTGTTTGACTGGGTGGACTGCATCGATCCACCCGCTTCGTGTGTGCGTGCGCGTACTCCCTGTGCCGTGCATCGCTTTGCTTTGGGCTGCTTGCACGTAGTCGGGCTTCAGTTGGCTGCTTCTGCTTCCGGCTGCCTGGCTTGAGCTCTGTGTTTCCAAAAAAAAGAGCACCATGTCTTTGGCGTCATCTGGCTATGTTGCCATCCCGCGCTGCCCGGTGATATTTGATGGGGCTAACTATGCTGAGTTCGTTGCCTTTATGCGCACTCACATGCGTGGCATTCGTCTCTGGGGTGTTCTTTCCGGTGAGGTCCCCTGTCCTCCGCGCCCAGTGCCTCCTATGGCTCCTACCCCACCGCCGACGCCACCATCTCTTGACACAAATGCTTCTGATGCTGATAGGGCTGCAGCCAGGGTTGCTGCTGATGATGCAGATGCCGCTTATGACCAGGAGGTCTTGGATTATTCAAATTCTCCTTCTGTTTATCGTGACGATCTGGCTGCTTACACTCAGTGGTGTGATGATGATGCTCATGCTGCGACTATTCTCATTTCCAGTGTTTAGCCTCAGTTTGCTTCTGAGTTTATAGGCCTCGGTACTGTCTTTGAGATGTGGACTCATCTTCGTCAGCGCTATCAGCCCTCTGGTGATGCTCTCTACTTGTCTGTGGTCCGTCAGGAGCATGCTCTTCAGCAGGGAGACTCCACTATTGATGAGTTCTACACTCAGAGTTCTGCTATCTGGCGCCAGCTTGACTCCCTTCGCACTACTGTTTGTGGCACTTGCCCGTGTTGCCAGACTGTGAAGTCAGACTTGGAGTTTCAGCGTGTCTATGAGTTCTTGTCATGGCTTTGTGGGGAGTTTGAGCCTCGACGTGCTCAGTTGTTTGCTCGTGGACGTGTTCCTATTTCTGAGGTGCTTTCTGAGCTTCGTGCTGAGGAGACTCGCCTCTGTGGTGCTGGTTTGCTTCAGGTTCCCTCTGTGCTTGCTGCTCAAGGTGCTACTCCACCAGTGTCTTCTCGCTCCAGTGCTCTGCCGCTTCTGCCCACTCCTCCGGGTAGTGAGGTCCGCTCTCGTCCTCGTACTCATTGTGACTACTGCAACAGGGATGGTCACCCCGAGTCTGACTGCTTCCAGAAGAAGCATGATATGCGTAATAGGGAGCGCAATTCTTCTTCTGGGACTCGTGCTTCTTCCTCGACGCCATCTATTGTCTCCTTGACTGAGCAAGATATTGTGAAGCTCAAGCGACTACTTGCTGCTTCAGGTTCTTCGACAGGTACTTCAGGCTCTGTGACTGGTGCTTCTAGTGTTGAGCGACCACTGTCGACATAGTCAGGTACATCCCCATGGGTTCTGGATTCTGGAGCTTCATTTCATATGTCCTTCGATTCTTCTATCTTGTCCTCTCGTAGATCTCTCGATTTTCCAATTAATGTTCTTACTGCTGATGGTACTCCTCTTCCTTTTGCGAGTCGAGGCACTCTTGCCACTTCTTTCTTTTATGTTCCAGATGTTTCTCATGTGCCTCGCCTTACCATGAACCTATTTTCTGCGGGTCAGCTTACTGATTCTGGTTGTCGTGTCATTCTTGACGTTGATTCTTGCACTATCCAAGATCGTCACACGAAGGCTCTGGTTGGGGCTGGCCCGCGCCGCCGTGATTCTCAGGGGCTTTGGGAGTTGGACTGGCTTAATGTTCCTTCCGCTACCACCACACTCGCCAGTCCATCTGCCTTCGCCGCTTCAGCTACCAGCTCCTTCCAGCAATGGCATCATCGACTTGGTCACCTTTGTGGTTCTTGACTATCGTCTTTAGTTCGTCGTGGTCTTCTGGGGCCTGTATCAGGAGATGTCTCCTTACAATGACAGGGTTGTAGGCTTGGTAAACAAGTTCAGTTACCTTATCCTACTAGCGAGTCAGTGTTGCAGCGCCCTTTTGATTTAGTACATTCAGATGTGTGGGGTCCGGCTCCCTTCTCTTCCAAAGGGGGCCATCGCTACTATATTATTTTTATTGATGATTTCTCTCGCTACACTTGGCTTTACTTCATGTCTTCTCGTAGAAAGGTTCTCTCTATTTATAAGCGTTTTACCGCCATGGTCCACACTCAGTTCTCTACACCTATTCGTGTGTTTCGTGCTGATTCTGCTGGCGAGTATATCTCCAAAATGTTGCGTGGTTTCCTTGCCGAGCAGGGTACTCTTGCTCAATTCTCTCGTCCCGGCGCTCACGCTCAGAATGGCGTGGCTGAGCGCAAGCATCGTCACCTTCTTGAGACAGCTCGTGCAATGATGATTGCTGCCTCTCTTCCACCTCATTTCTGGGCTGAGGCTGTCTCCACTGCCACATATCTCATAAACATTCAACCCTCATCTGCTCTACAGGGAGGTATTCCTCTAGAGCGTCTTTTTGATCATTCTCCTGATTATTCTGCTCTTCGGTTGTTTGGTTGTGTTTGTTATGTTCTCATTGCCCCCCGAGAACGCACCAAACTAATCGCTCAGTCTGTTGAGTGTGTTTTTCTGGGCTACAGTGATGAACATAAGGGTTACCGGTGTTGGGATCCTGTCGGTCGACGGATGCGTATTTCTAGGGATGTGACTTTTGATGAGTCTCGTCCATTCTACCCACGACCACCCTCTTCAACCTTTTCAGTAGAGGATATCTCTTTTCTCATGTTTCCTGATACACCTCCCTCTATGCCTCATATTCCTACTCCTCCTTCTCGTCCCACTATTGTAGATCCGACACCATCTTCTCCTATCGTTTCTTCTCCTTCCTTATTGCATGACACTCCACCTTCATCACCAATGTCTTCTCCATCTCCATCACCTCCAATGGTTCCTTCTCATCACACCTTTCCTTTTCATTATACCCGTCGTCGACGTGTTATGGATGAATCTACTAACATGCCATCTACTTCTGGTGCACCGTCTTCCTCGTCCCAGCCGACTTATGGTCTTCGGGCTCGACCTTGCCCTCCTCCTGACCGCTATTCTCCTAGCCGATATGGCCTTTCGGTTGTACTTGAGCCTATCTCTTATCGTGATGCTGTTGTTCATCCTGAATGGCAGTTTGCGATGGCAGAGGAGATTGCCGCACTTGAGCGCAATGGCACATGGGATCTGGTTTCTCTTCCTCCCCGTGTTTGTCCCATCACTTGTAAGTGGGTCTATAAGATTAAGACTCGCTCTGATGGTTCTCTTGAGCGTTATAAAGCTCGTCTTGTGGCTCGCGGCTTTCAGCAGGAGCATGGTCGTGATTATGATGAGACTTTTGCTCCTGTGGCCCATATGACCACTGTACGCACACTTCTCGCTGTGTCCTCTGTTCGCCACTGGTCCGTGTCACAGCTTGATGTTAAAAATGCCTTTCTTAATGGTGAGTTGCATGAGGAGGTTTATATGCAGCCACCACCTGGGTATTCAGTTCCTGATGGCATGATTTGTCGTCTTGGTCGCTCTCTCTACGGCCTTAAGCAAGCCCCTCGCGCTTGGTTTGAGCGTTTTGCCTCTATGGTCACTGCTGCTGGTTTTTCACCCAGTGATCACGATCCAGCGTTGTTTGTCCACCTTTCTGCTCGTGGTCGCACTCTTCTTCTTCTATATGTTGATGACATGATCATCACCGACAATGATTCTGAGTACATTGCCTTTGTCAAGGCCCGTCTTCATGAGCAGCTCCTTATGTCTGATCTTGGTCCTCTTCGTTACTTTCTTGGGATTGAGGTTTCCTCCACCTCTGCTGGCTTTTTTCTTTCCCAAGAAAAGTATATCCAGGATCTTCTTACTCGTGCGGCTCTTAGTGATGAGCGCACTGCTGAGACTCCTATGGAGCTCAATGTTCACCTTCGTGCTTCTGATGGTGAGCCCTTGTCTGATCCGACACGTTATCGTCATCTTGTTGGGAGTCTTGTGTATCTTGCTGTCACTCGTCCGGATATCTCATATCCTGTCCATATTCTGAGTCAGTTTGTTTCTGCTCCCACTTCAGTTCACTATAGTCACCTTCTTCGCGTTCTACGATATCTTTGTGGCACGATCTCTCATTGTCCCTTTCCCCCCGTTCCAGCTCGTTACAGCTCCAGGCCTATTCGGATGCTACGTGGGCTAGTGATCCTACGGATCGCCGTTCACTTTCTGCCTACTGTGTCTTTCTTGGTGGTTCCCTCATTTCCTGGAAGACGAAGAAACAGACTGCAGTTTCTCGTTCGAGTGCAGAGGCCGCGTTGCGAGCTATGGCTCTTCTGACGGCTGAGGTGACTTGGTTACGATGGTTACTGGAGGATTTTGGTGTTTCTGTTACTACACCTACCACCCTCCTATCAGACAGCACAGGTGCTATCAGTATTGCACGGGACCCCGTGAAGCATGAGCTTACCAAACACATTGGTGTTGATGCTTCTTATGTGCGCGCTGCTGTGCAGGATCATGTTGTTGCTCTTCAGTATGTGCCTTCTGAGTTACAGCTAGCGGACTTCTTCACGAAGGCTCAGACTAGAGCGCAACATGGATTTCATCTCTCCAAACTCAGTGTTGTGGATCCACCATGAGTTTGAGGGGGGGGGGGGTGTTAGAGTTATATTAAGTGATGTCTTTTGGCCTTTTACATTCTAGTCTCTTGGCATCCTCTTGTAGCCTTTTGGCATCCTCATGTATGTGTATATATGTTGGCATTGGCCTCCTAATAACATAAGTTGCTATTCCAACATCCACCACTTGTTATGTTAAACTCGAAGGTTAATAGATAGTCAGGTTAAAGAGGTTTCATCACACTCCCATGGGGGGGGGGGGGGAGGACGCTGAAGGAATGAAAAAAGTTCCAACAAGTTGCCTGCGTGACTGCTTATTCGTCATCTCCCTGCTTCAAACAACTAACCCGAACACGAAATTTATCAAGTATCACAATCTCTTACCCTCAGCCAGCAGCTTTCCTCAAGATTTTCTTACTTTGGGCATGAGAGAGCACCTTTTTATTTATTTAAACATTTACTCTTGTTGCCTAGAATTCACAAGTTCAACTGTTTGCAGTTCCTCGTCCCTTGGCATCTCCGGCCACACAAAATAGGGTCATAAGCTGTAATATTTGTTAGACCCGCCTTCGAACAGTTCCACCATTCAATCATGTACAAGGCAACATGCATGCACAGATGCACTACTCTAATCGTTCCATAATGTAATTAATTTTACACATTGACATGGTCTCCAATATGCTAGTTTGACCACAAATTCCTAAAAATATCTTATGTGAAGTAAAAAAATAGACTATGAAAATATATTTCATAATGGATCTAATGATATTAATTTGGCGTGGTAAATGTCACTACAGAAAAACCAATTTAAGCCAAGGCGAACAGTAAGTCGAGTGTTGCACTCGGCGTAGCGGATACGGCTTAGAATGTTTCGGCTTATGGGCTATGGGCCGAGTGTCAGTTATTGGGCATACTGCTTGTAGGTAAGCCGAGTATAAAGTAGGGACACATGACAAACAAAACGGGATCACGGCCGTTAGCACCCAACGGCCATGCCACGTGGCCCGCCTGTAAGCCGAGCGTTGTTATAAGCCATGAGCCCATGTTTTTAACACTCAGTTTACTGCATAATACAAGGCAACGTGTGTTTTTCCTGTAGTGTGTAGGTGTAAGCACTATTTATTTTGTACAAATGCTAAAATTGATATGTTTTGTAACGGAAGAAGTATAATAATCTGCAATCATACTGACTAGATCTTTCCAATGCCTAAAATTCCAACAAAATGATATGCACCTCCAACATGCATCAAATCATCATGCGGACATCATCTCAGTACACATGATACATGTAACACTTGTTTATCTATATTTCTTCTAGTGCTTTCTGTAGTACCCCATGTCATAGAGTGCCTCATTGGTGTTTTGGGTCACGCACCAACCTGAGAGCGTATCATTCGTTGTGGGCACCCAGCACGGCTTGCCCATAGCCTGGAAAATCGCAGCCCAGATCTGTCTAGCAAAGACACAACTCATGAGTAGATGATCTATGGTTTCCTCCTCCTGGTTGCACAGCGGGCAATGGTCCTGATGGTCGAGTCCTCTCCTCGCCAGGTGGTCGGAGGTCCAGCAACTATTTTGCAGGGCTAGCCACACAAAGAAACGGCAGCGTAGCGGGCCCCTAGCTTTCCACGTGAACTCCATCGTTGGATCAGTTTCACGGCCCCAAAACTTTGCTGCATCAGTTGATCTTGTGGTGTAGGTGCCATTCGTCTCCCAGGACCACACGACCTCTTCTTGCCATGTCTGGTCCAGCTCCATGCCGGTAATCCAAGTCCACAAGGCAAGGTACTTCTGCAAGGTAGCTGAGTTTATTTATGGGTCCACATCTTGTGCCCACGCATTATCCTGAAGTGCCCAGGCGACCGTGTAGGTTGATCGCGTTCGGGTCTGCACTCGAGCACGAATGTTAGGAGCAATGTCCGCCACACAGTATCCGCCCAACCATCTATCTTCCCAAAATAGGGTGTTCTGACCATTGCCCATAATCGATCTCGCCGCAGAGCTAACTAGCTGATGTGCCGCAGGCGGTACTTGGATTTGAAATTCAGCCCAAGGTCGTTCCTTGTCACACTTTTGTAGCCATGGCCACCGTGCTTGCAAGGCGGTGTTGAGCCACTGAAGGTTAGGGATGCCAAGACCTCCCGCCCATTTTGCGAGCACACTTTCTCCGGCCACCAGTGAGGTGTGAGGCCACACTGGCGCGTTCGTGTGCATCTCGTGCGCCACACTTAGACGATCTAATCCTCACAATCAGTTACGGTTCCTGTAGGGTGTGCAGCAAAATCCTTGCTAAAACTCATGCTGCTTCGTCATGTTTTAAAACTCTCTCACCTCAACCTCCCTCATCCCACTCAAGCATTAAACTTCCGTTAGGAAAGTAGATTTTCCTTTACTGAAAAAAGCACATCATGCCCAAAATAATTATGGATAATTTTACTAGGGGACAAAGTGATTTGAGAAAAATTACAAACAAAGTTCCACATAGAACTTTGTTTTCTATATGAAGAAAAAAGTAATAAGCTTTTCTTAGTAATCGATCCACATTTTTTTCTCAACTAGTACTCTGGCCCTAAGTTGATTTAAGAACAGAGGTAGTACAATATTCCTAAATCAATTTAAGGTTTGCCCATGACTACAAACCTAAAAATGCCAGTAAGCTTTGTGTCACAGAATGTACGTAGAGGAGTTAGTGGATGACATGTCTGGGTGAGAAGGCAAACAAAACGAAATGGAAAGTTCCATTCGGGGTCGAGCTCCACTATACCCATAAGGTATCGTGTCCTCAATTTATTTCATTTTGTACAAGGGAGATATCATTTTGTTTTTACGTGCCTTTCCCTCCCCCCCCCCCCCCCCCCCGCCCCGGTCTTCTACTTCTGGGTGACACGGGGGCGAATACCTACCTTAGGGCCAGGGAACTACCAACATTCGCCGCCATCGGGTTTTCCTGACACCCTGAATACTCCCCTGCCTACGTCCCGTGACCCCACCCTCCGCTCCTGTCGACTACCACTCCTCCTCACCAACTTCACCTGGCATCAGTCTCCCTCCCGGATCGGGATGCTACGGCGTCGGCCATGGTGGCACGCCGTCCATGCTGTGCTCCGTGAGCGACCTGTTATTCGGCTCCTGAAGGAAATATGCCCTAGAGGCAATAATAAAGTTGTTTTTTATATTTCCTTATATCATGATAAATGTTTATTATTCATGCTAGAATTGTGTTAACCGGAAACTTAGTACATGTGTGAATACATAGACAAAGAGAGTGTCCCTAGTATGCCTCTACTAGACTAGCTCGTTAATCAAAGATGGTTAAGTTTCCTAACCATAGACATGTGTTGTCATTTGATGAACGGGATCACATTATTAGAGAATGATGTGATAGACAAGAGCCATCCGTTAGCTTAGCACTGTGATCGTTTAGTTTATTGCTATTGCTTTCTTCATGACTTGTACATGTTCCTATGACTATGAGATTATGCAACTCCCGAATATCGGAGGAACACTTTGTGTGCTATCAAATGTCACAACGTAACTGGGTGATTATAAAGATGCTCTACAAGTGTCTCCGATGGTGTTTGTTGAGTTGGCATAGATCGAGATTAGGATTTTTCACTCCGATTGTCGAAGACATATCTCTGGGCCCTCTCGGTAATGCACATCACTATAAGCCTTGCAAGCAATGTGACTAATGGGTTAGTCACGGGATGATGCATTAAGGAACAAGTAAAGAGACTTGCCGGTAGCGAGATTGAACTAGGTATGATGATACCGACGATCGAATCTTGGGCAAGTAACATACCGATGACAAAGGGAACAACGTATGTTGTTATGCGGTTTGACCGATAAATATCTTCGTAGAATATGTAGGAGCCAATATGTCGGGGATATACCCCGCGGTGTAAACCGGCCGGAAGTATAACCCGGCCGGACTAGGCGTTTCATTGGTAAACCGCCAGAGGATTGGCGGTTTACATGATTAGCGGTGTAAACCGGCCGGAAGTTAACCCGGCCGGACTTGGCGGATTATCTGAAGACCCCGCTGACACTTGGCGAGTTACTGGCGACCCGCCTTGACCTGGCGGTTTACAAGCAACCCACCTGGTTATTATGACTCACTGGTGATCCGGCATGCGGGACAGACAGATGACAAGGCCCAAGACCCAAAAGGCCGGTTCACGTTTAATGGTGGGCCGGTTTAAGAGGAAAGGCAGGAGGAATATTATCTTACAAGGAGCTAAAACCTGGACTTGTATCCGGTTTGTATTAGAGATAGACTAGTCCTAATCCTAATAGGATTCTACGTGTAACCCGTCCCTCCAACATATATAAGGAGGGGAAGGGCTCCCCAAAAGGGACAAGTTCCACAAGTTGGACAAGTTAGGTTTAGACAATAGCTCTCGAGATAGAGCACTCTTGTAATCGTGATCATCATCATCAATATCAATGAAGCAGGATGTAGGCTTTTACCTCCACTGTGAGGGGCCGAACCTGGGTAAAACATCGCGTCTCTCGTCCCGCTCAACCCCTCTTAAGCTACCACATAGATGTGTTGGCCTCACGACTAAGTCCTGACACTAAGGACGTCTGCCGTGACAATTCCACGACAATTGGCGCCCACCGTGGGGCACGCGTACGATGGTGTTGAGTTCTTGGAGGGATATATCTCAGTTTCAGGGATCGAGGAGTTCACGATGGGTTGGATGGAAAAAAGCCGGCGTAGAAGACATCCGATGAACAGTCAAAGCGATATATACAAGATTTGAGATCAAGAGAAAATTAGGGTTGCATCAGATGTGCCGCCGCTGCTGTAAGTCGAAGACCTGTCCGAGATCGATCAGCGCAAGAATCAGATCACCGAGACCAACAAGAGTACAAGGAAAAGAAAAGAAAAAAGAGTTTGAGCGTTCTGTACGCCTGGCAAGTGGGACCGTCATTTTCTCCTGCAACCTATTTTGCCTGCGCGTCAAATCTCGAGTTGTTTTTAGTGCTACTTCCAAGCCGTACAACATCCATCAACATTATCTGCTTCTTTGATATCGGTTTGCTATCTGGACACGAGGGACCAAGCCGTACAGACTATATGGAGTACTACTCTCTGGCGTAATGATCGAGTCAAGTGAATTTGCACTTTCTAAATATCCGTTTGATTCAAGGGGAGGAAAACCTACAAAGGCACAGATTCCCAAGACAATTATTGCTAAAAAGGTTCATCTCACGTGAAGGATTAGGCTGATTCACTATCCGTCAATTGCCAAAGCCATGTTCGGTCTGCTCAAAAAGGATCAAGCTCAAAAAAAAAGAGGAAAAAGAAAAGAAGGAAAGGTCAAAGCAACTACGACCCGGAAAGGAAGTGGATGGAGTTTTGGATTCGGGCTCTGCTGCTTCTGAAGACACCTACGACCCGAAATCACTCGATACGAGGATAAATCATGGCAGCAAAAGAAAGGCTAGCGGCACAGGTCAAATCCACCAAGTTGTCACTGCTATTGCTTTTTTAGACGTGAGGGCAAAGGAATAAAGAAACAAGCATCATTGCATGTCACGAGTCCCTAGGTTTAATGGAAAACTACTCTGGATGGAAGACAAAGAATACTGATACTAGCGCATCAATTGCTAGTAGTAATACCACCAAAGTTGACAGGCACAGGGGGAGGACGCGTTCACGTTTGCACACATACAGGCTGCATAGCCAGCACAACCGCGCTTCAAGGGTCTCCACTCGTTCGTCCAAAGTCCAAACCGACGGGACACGTGACAGAAGCTTATGCGCAAGGGACGGCCAGGCCGCCAGGGCACATAGCAGTACAGGCTCATGTGGATATCCATTAATACAAATTTTGTGCATTTCTGAAGGCCTCAAGGGAAGAGTCCGCTACAGGGTACAGACTCGCCTGCCCGGCTGGTGCCGCTTCACTCTGCCGACACAGGCGGGTCACCGCCACCACAAGCTAACTCCACCGCCTTGAGCCGCCCCCTGCTCCATTGACTCGCCGTGACTTGCCATGTTTAAGTCGCCGTTGCCTGAGCCGTCACCTCTGCCAAGAGCCGTGGCAGCACTGCTCCGTCTCTGTCTGTCCGATAAAAAATCAGGTGATATTCATTCAAGTTTGATTTATTAGCACATGTTGTTTTTGTCAAAGAACAAGTTTATCTTTGCCTTGGTGTATAATATTATTTATGCAAGGCGACTATTTATGACAAAAAAAATGATATTATACCTCGGAGATGGAGGCATGCCAACATCTTTTGGCACAGGTGGTCGTCGTTACTCGACGAACTCCCGCGCCGGTTTACAACGCCGTGGCCGTCTCTCGCGGCCGCACCGGTTCACAACGACACGGACAACTCGCCCGTCCACCCTCGCGGCCGGTTCACGCGTCCGCGCCGGTTTACAACACCGAGCTGGCTCATCTGCTTAGCTCCCGCGGCCGACTCACCTGTGAGTAATTTCAGCTTCACCCGGTGATCATCAACTCCACGGTGATAATCTCTGACCCAACTTATCAGGTGAAATCCGTCCGGTATATTTTTATATTATATATTGCTTTCTTTTAAAAAGAGGAGCCATTACTTTGTCTTGCAAATTCTTCAATGTAGGACAAATTATATCACAAAGCTTTGAAGCTTTCAAATCCGGTTTAAGAATTTCCGGTTCAAAAAGTAATTAACTTCTCGCAAGTTCGAGTTTAAGAGGCCGTCAGAAAATTACCGGGTCATCAGAAGGTATTCCGGTTTACAATCCGGTTCAAGGGAAAGATGTCTTCCACGAAGCTTTGAAGCTCTCAATATCCGGTTTAACATCCGGTTCAAGAAGGATTTATCTCTTGCAAAAAGTTAAAGGGTGCCAAAGAGGACCTGCTGCCATGATGCGCGGTTCAAACATGGGTATCATGCCTTAATTAGCTTATCATATTCTTGATCACTTGGGGGCTTTGGTCGTATCCGAACCATAGTCACACCTTTTGATCGGCGCAATGCCACAATATCACTTGGGAGCTTGGTCGCGTCCGAACCATAGCAACGCCATTTGGTAGGCGGAAAGCCACAACATCACTTGGGGACTTGTGGTCACGTCTGAACCATAGTCACGCCTCTTGATAGGCGAGACCCACCAGATCACTTGGGGACTTGGTCACGTCTGAACCAGTCATCCCTCTTGATCGGCCTAAGGCCACAGAATCACTTGGGGGCTTGGTCGAATCCAAACCATTGCCATGCCACTTGATCGGCATAAATGCCACGGTTTCATTTGGGGACCTGGCTGATTTGAACCATAGCTACACCTATCGGGAGCTTGGTCGTGTTCGACCATGGTAACGCCATCTGATCAGCTCAAATAAGCCTCTTTTTGCAAATGGTTTTATCATTGTCTTTGCTTCAATATTTTCCTTGATAATTGTTTCTTTTATTTTTGTTGTGTTTTTAAACCAACAAAGTTTTAAACCGGTCCAAACTGTCAATTACAAATTGATGGAACACGGTCAAATCTTAATCCGGAGACTATCTGCCCGGTTTGATTTTCTGTTACCATCCTATTATGGAGTAAACCGGTGTTTATCACAGCCCGGCACGGTTTTATCATAAACCGTCACAATATGGAAGGAGTTATCAGTACTCAAGATTTGGGTTATCACCCTTACTACAAAAAGTTGGTAAAGCCAACAATGTGATTCAATGTCACAGGTATGATATATTTCATATTTGACTATTCTTAAGTGCAGCCTTGGTTATAAACCCGGGTTATATGTTGGGCATTATGACCCGTCCGGCGGTAAACCGTCGGGACACTTTAAACTTGTTGTATGCAGAAACAGGTTTGTTAAACCGGCCTAGCTTTGGACTATAAGTCGCCAGTATATATATATTTGGATTACGCCATTGGAATCATGCGCTTATAAATCATTGGGTTATATTATTCAAATAGCCAAACTTGGCTGAATTTTCATTATGATATTGAATGAATAAGGTTTTCACCGGATTATATTATCTTGAATAGCCAACATGGCTGGATTTTTATGGTTATTAATAATCGGTATTATCGAGTTTTCAAAGTCGCTTTAGCGCAATGGCTATTATTTTATCAAAGGATATGATTTATTCTACAATGGAAGGAATAGTCCCGAGTCGTTGCAGGCTTACAACCCAGCACTTGGGGGCTACATTATTCAAATTGAGATTACATGCAAGTCTCATGTCGCGGCAAGCATGCACCATGACACTTGGGGGCTAATGCAAAGTCATTTTTACTAGTCTTATTGAAGACCCGACTCATCATATTATAATGAGCCGGCCCTTGGGGGCTACCAATTGCTCCTGTCAACAATTCAAGGTACACAAGTTTTCGTCCATAATATTGAAGAATCCATTGCTCAGTTGGTAAAGCACAAAGCTCTTAACCTTGTGGACGTGGGTTCAAGCCCTACGATGGAAGCTACATTATAATATGTTATTTTCATTAAAGTATATATATCAAGTCCCGGTTCAGTATTATCTTACTAAGCCGGCCCTTGGGGGCTACACGTTGCTGTTCAAAGTTTACAAGATTATATTTACAAAGTCCCTGCTCATTATTGCATAATGACCCGGCCCTTGGGGGCTACACTGGTTGAAGTTTTTATGAGCATCAAGCAATTACAAGTCCCAGGTTGCTGCAAACATGACAACCCGGCACTTGGGGGCTACATATATGGAGTATTCAGTTTATATGGTTGAGATGAACTAATCGGATTTCTTCAAGGTTGAAACACTTATTGGAGTAAGTCTTAAGTTATCACTATATTCTCTTCTGAAGACTTGGGGGCTACAGGTATTATGCATTTAAAGGAGGAACATCTTCATTTTATTAGTTTTGAGCAAATCAAGAAGATCAATTACATGACCCGGTGTCGACAACAATCATGACCTGGCGCTATCAATATTTATAAACCGGCCATTTTGGTAATATTAAACCGGCAAGTTTTATATCTTCAAACCGGCTGAATATCAGATAAGTATTTTCGGACCCATATTTCTTAAGCCGGTGCTTTGGGAGCTGAGTTAAAGGAGTTATTCCTCAAAATATTTCTCGGTGACAAACCAATGTCGGCAAATTGATTATGAAGCTGGTCTGTTGACCCGGATTTCCCAGAAGGAGGAAATAACAAGGACTTAAGGATGATCAGGTAACGGTTTATAAAAATTCTTAACCCGGAGCATAACCTGCCAAATTTGTTCTTGTGTTTATTTTGCAGCATAAGTTTACCATGAATAAATCCAAGCTAAACTTGGGGGCTAATGTCAGGGATATACCCCACGGCGTAAACCTGCCGGAAGTATAACCCGGCCGGACTAGGCGTTTCATTGGTAAACCGCCAGAGGATTGGCGGTTTACATGATTGGCGGTGTAAACCGGCCGGAAGTTAACCCGGCCGGACTTGGCGGATTATCTGAAGACCCCGCTGACACTTGGCGAGTTACTGGCGACCCACCTTGACCTGGTGGTTTACAAGCAACACACCTAGTTATTATGACTCACTGGTGATCCGGCGTGCGGGACAGATAGATGACAAGGCCCAAGACCCAGAAGGCCGGTTCACGTTTAATGGTGGGCCGGTTTAAGAGGAAAGGCAGGAGGAATATTATCTTACAAGGAGCTAAGACCTGGACTTGTATCCGGTTTGTATTAGAGATAGACTAGTCATAATCCTAATAGGACTCTACATGTAACCCGCCCCTCCAACATATATAAGGAGGGGCAGGGCTCCCCAAAAGGGACAAGTTCCACAAGTTGGACAAGTTAGGTTTAGACAATAGCTCTCGAGATAGAGCACTCTTGTAATCGTGATCATCATCATCAATATCAATGAAGCAGGATGTAGGCTTTTACCTCCACTGTGAGGGGCCGAACCTGGGTAAAACATCGCGTCTCTCGTCCCGCTCAACCCCTGTCAAGCTACCACATAGATGTGTTGGCCTCACGACTAAGTCCTGACACTAAGGACATCTGCCGTGACAATTCCGCGACACAATATGAGCATCCAGGTTTCGCTATTGGTTATTGACCGGAGATGTGTCCCGGTCATGTCTACATAGTTCTCGAGCCCGTAGGGTCTGCACGCTTAACATTCAATGACGATTTGTATTATGAGTTTATGTGATTTGATGACTGAAGTTTGTTCGGAGTCCCAGATGAGATCACGGACATGACGAGGAGTCTCAAAATGGTCGAGATGTAAAGATCGATATATTGGGAGGCTATATTCGGACATCGGAAAGGTTCTGAGTGGTTTGGGTATTTTTCGGAGTACCGGAGAGTTACGAGAATTCGCCGGGGGCAGTATTGGGCCTTCATGGGACTTAGTGGAAAGGAGAGAAGGGCCATAAGGGGAGGCCGCGCGCCCCCTGTGGGCTGGTCCGAATTGGACTAGGGAGGGGCGGCGCCCCCCTCTTTCCTTCTCCCTCTCCTTCTCCTTCCTTCTTCTCCTACTTGGACTAGGAAAGGGGGAAACCTGCTCCTACTAGGAGTAGGAATCCCCCCTTGGGTGCGCCCCTTGTGGCTGGCCCTCCTCCTCCTCCCCTCCTTTATATATGGGGGAGGGGGGCACCCCATCGACACACAAGTTGATTTCTTAGGCGTGTGCGGTGCCCCCCTCCACAATTTTCCACCTCGGTCATATTGTCATAGTGCTTAGGCAAAGCCCTGTGTCAGTAATCATCATCACCGTCACCACGCCATCGTGCTGACGATACTCTCCCTCGGCCTCAGATGGATTTAGAGTTCGAGGGACTTCACCGAGCTGAATGTGTGCAGATCGCGGTGGTGTCGTGCGTTCGGTACTTGATCGGTTGGATCACGAAGACATTCGACTACATCAACCACGTTACTTAATGCTTCCGCTTTCGGTCTACGAGGGTACGTGGACGCACTCTCCCCGCTCGTTGCTATGCTTCTCCTAGATAGATCTTGCGTGATCGTAGGATTTTTTTTGAAATACTACGTTCCCCAATAGTGGCATCGGAGCCAGGTCTATGCGTAGATGTTATATGCATGAGTAGAACACAAAGAGTTGTGGGAGATAATAGTCATACTGCTTACCAGCATGTCATACTTTGATTCAGCGGTATTGTTGGATGAAGCGGCCCAGACCGACATTACATGACCGCGTTCATGAGACTGGTTCTACCACCGTGCTTCACACACAGGTGGCTAGTGGGTGTCTATTTCTCCAGCTTTAGTTGAATTGAGTGTGACTACGCCCGGTCCTTGTTGAAGGTTAAAACATCACACTTGACGAAAAATCGTTGTGGTTTTGATGCGTAGGTAAGAACGGTTGTTGCTAGAAGCCCATAGCAGCCACGTAAAATTTGCAACAACAAAGTAGAGGACGTCTAACTTGTTTTTGCAGGGCTTGCTGTGATGTGATATGGTCAAGACGTGATGATATATAAATTATTGTATGAGATGATCATGTTTTGTAACAGTTATCGGCAACTGGCAGGAGCCATATGATTGTCGCTTTATTGTATGAAATGCAATCGCCATGTAATTGCTTTACTTCATCACTAAGTGGTAGCGACAGTCGTAGAAGCAATAGTTGGCGAGACGACAACGATGCTTCGATGGAGATCAAGGTGTCAAGCCGGTGACTATGGTGACCATGACGGTGCTCTGGAGATGGAGATCAAAGGCACAAGATGATGATGGCCATATCATATCACTTATATTGATTGCATGTGATGTTTATCCTTTATGCATCTTATTTTGCTTAGTACGGCGGTAGAATTATAAGATGATCTCTCACTAAATTTCATGGTACAAGTGTTCTCCCTGAGTATGCACCGTTGCGACAGTTCGTCGTGTCGAGACACCACATGATGATCGGGTGTGATAAGCTCTAGTTCACATACAACGGGTGCAAGCCAGTTTTGCACACGCAGAATACTCGGGTTAAACTTGACGAGCCTAGCATATGCAGATATGGCCTCGGAACACTGAGACCGAAAGGTCAAGCGTGAATCATATAGTAGATATGATCAACATAGTGATGTTCACCATTGAAAACTACTCCATCTCACGTGATGATCGGACATGGTTTAGTTGATATGGATCACGTGATCGCTTAGATGATTAGAGGGATGTCTATCTAAGTGGGAGTTCTTAAGTAATATGATTAATTGAACTTTAATTTATCATGAACTTAGTACCTGATAGTATTTTGCATGTCTATGTTGTTGTAGATCAATAGCTCGCGTGTAGCTCCCCATTTATTTTTGTTATGTTCCTAGAGAAAACTAAGTTGAAAGATGATAGTAGCAATGACGCGGACTAGGTCCATGTCTGAGGATCATTCTCGTTGCTGCACAGAAGAATTATGTCCTTGATGCACCGCTAGGTGACAGAACTATTGCAGGAGCAGATACAGACGTTATGAATGTTTGACAAGCTCGGTATGATGACTACTTGATAGTTTAGTGCACCATGCTTTACGGCTTAGAACCGGGACTTCAAAAATGTTTTGAAACGCCACAGAGCATATGAGATGTGCCGAGAGCTGGAATTGGTATTTCAGACTCATGCTCATGTTAAGAGGTATGAGACCTCTGACAAAGTACTTTGCCTATAAGATGGAGGAGAATAGCTCAACTAGTGAGCATGTGCTCAGAATGACTGAGTACTACAATCACTTGAATCAAGTGGGAGTTAATCTTCTAGATAAAATAGTGATTGACAGAGTTCTCTAGTCACTATCACCAATTTACTAGAACTTCGTGGTGAATTATAATATGCAAGGGATGGATAAGACAATTCTCGAGCTCTTCACGATGCTAAAGGCTGCGGAGGTTGAAATCAAAAAGGAGCATCAAGTGTTGATGGTTTACAAGACCACTAGTTTCAAGAAGAAGGGCAAAGGGAAGAAGGGGAATTTCAAGAAGAACGGTAAGCAAGTTGCTGCTCAAGTGAAGAAACCCAAGTCTGGACCTAAGCCTGAGACTGAGTGCTTCTACTGAAAGGGACTGGTCACTGGAAGTGGAACTGCCCCAAGTATTTGGCGGATAAGAAGGATGACAAAGTGAAAGGTATATTTGATATACGTGTTATTGATGCGTACTTTACTAGTGTTTATAGCAACCCCTCAGTATTTGATCCTGGTTTAGTTGCTAAGAGTAGTAACTCGAAATCGGAGTTGCAAAATAAACAGAGACTAGTTAAGGGTGAGGTGATGATGTGTGTTGGAAGTGATTCCAAAGTTGATAAGATCACCATCGCACACTCCCTTTACCTTCGGGATTAGTATTGAACCTAAAATAAATGTTATTTGGTGTTTGCGTTAAGCATGAATATGATTGGATCATGTTTATTGCAATACAATCATTCATTTAAATCAAAGAATAATTGTTGTTCTATTTACATGAATAAAACCTTCTATGGTCATACACTCAATATAAATGGGTTACTGAATCTCGATCGTAGTGATACACATATTCATAATATTGAAGCCAAAAGATGCAAAGTTAATAATGATAGTGCAACATATTTGTGGCACTACTGTTTAGGTCACATTGGTGTAAAGCGCATGAAGAAACTCCATGCTGATGGGCTTTCGGAATCACTTGATTATGAATCATATGATACTTCATGGGCAAGATGACCAGAACACCGTTCTCCAGAACAATGGAGCAAGCTACTGACTTGTTGGAAATAATACATACTGATGTATGCGGTCCAATGAGTGTTGAGGCTCGTGACAGGCATCGTTATTTTCTGACCTTCACAAATGATTTGAGCAGATATGGGTATATCTTCTTGATGAAACATAAGTCTGAAACATTTGAAAAGTTCAAAGCATTTTAGAGTGAAGTGGAAAATCATCATAACAAGAAAATAAAGTTTCTACGATTTGATCGTGGAGATGAATATTTGAGTTACGAGTTTGTGAAGGAAATATGCCCTAGAGGCAATAATAAAGTTATTATTTATTTCCTCATATATCATGATAAATGTTTATTATTCATGCTAGAATTGTATTAACCGGAAACATAATACATGTGTAAATATATAAACAAACAGAGTGTCACTAGTATGCCTCTACTTGACTAGCTCGTTAATCAAAGATGGTTATGTTTCCTAACCATGAACAAAGAGTTGTTATTTGATTAACGAGGTCACATCATTAGTTGAATGATCTGATTGACATGACCCATTCCATTAGCTTAGCACCCGATCATTTAGTATGTTGCTATTGCTTTCTTCATGACTTATACATGTTCCTATGACTATGAGATTATGCAACTCCCGTTTACCGGAGGAACACTTTGTGTGCTACCAAACGTCACAACGTAACTGGGTGATCATAAAGGTGCTCTACAGGTGTCTCCAAAGGTACTTGTTGGGTTGGCGTATTTCGAGATTAGGATTTGTCACTCCGAATGTTGGAGAGGTATCTCTGGGCCCTCTCGGTAATGCACATCACATAAGCCTTGCAAGCATTCCAACTAATGTGTTAGTTGTGAGATGATGTATTACGGAACGAGTAAAGAGACTTGCCGATAACGAGATTGAACTAGGTATTGGATACCTACGATCGCATCTCGGGCAAGTAACATACCGATGACAAAGGGAACAACGTATGTTGTTATGCGGTCTGACTGATAAAGATCTTCGTAGAATATGTAGGAGCCAATATGGGCATCCAGGTCCCGCTATTGGTTATTGGCCGGAGACGTATCTCGGTCATGTCTACATTGTTCTCGAACCGTAGGGTCCACATGCTTAACGTTACGATGACAATTATTATGAGTTTATGTATTTTGATGTACCGAAGGTTGTTCGGAGTCCCGAATGTGATCATGGACATGATGAGGAGTCTCGAAATGGTCGAGACATAAAGATCGATGTATTGGACGACTATATTCAGACACCGGAATTGTTCCGGGTGATTTCGGATAAAACCGGAGTGCCGGAGGGGTTACCGGAACCCCCCGGGGAAGTAATGGGCCTTATTGGGCCTGAGGGGAGAGAGAGGGCAGCAGCCCAGGAGCTGGCGCGCCCCCCCCTCATGGGGAGTCAGAATAGGACTAGGATGGGGGGCGCGGCCCCCCTTTCCCTCTCCCTCTCCCTCTCTTTCCTTCCCCCTCCCTATTCCTAGTTGGACTAGGAAAGGGGAGTCCTACTCCCACTAGGAGAAGGACTCCCCCCTCTCCTTGGCGCACCCAAGGGCCGGCCGGCCTCCCACTTGCTCCTTTATATACGGGGGCAGGGGGCACCCTAGAACACACAAGTTGATCTTCGTGATCGTTCCTTAGCCGTGTGCGGTGCCCCCCTCCACGATATTACACCTCGATCATATTGTAGCGGTGCTTAGGCGAAGCCCTGCGACGGTTGAACATCAAGATCGTCACAACGCCGTCGTGCTGATGGAACTCCTCCCCGAAGCTTTGCTGGATCGGAGCCTGGGGAGGGTCATCGAGCTCAACGTGTGACAAGAACTCGGAGGTGCCGGAGTAATGGTGCTTGGATCAGTTGGACCGGGAAGACGTACGACTACTTCCTCTACGCTGTGTCAACGCTTCCGCTTCGGTCTACGAGGGTACGTAGACAACACTCTCCCCTCTTGTTGCTATGCATCACCATGATCTTGCGTGTGCGTAGGAATTTTTTTGAAATTACTACGTTCCCCAACAGTGGCATCCAAGCCTAGGTTTTATGGTTTGATGTTATATGCACGAGTAGAACACAAGTGAGTTGTGGGCGATATAAGTCATACTGCCTACCAGCATGTCATACTTTGGTTCGGCGGTATTGTTGGATGAAGCGGCCCGGACCGACATTACGCGTACGCTTACGCGAGACCGGTTCTCCCGACGAGCTTTGCACATAGGTGGCTTGCGGGTGACTGTTTCTCCAACTTCAGTTGAACCGAGTGTGGCTACGCCCGGTCCTTGCGAAGGTTAAAACGGCATCAACTTGACAAACTATCGTTGTGGTTTTGATGCGTAGGTAAGATTGGTTCTTGCTTAAGCCCATAGCAGCCACGTAAAACTTGCAACAAACAAAGTAGAGGACGTCTAACTTGTTTTTGCAGGGCATGTTGTGATGTGATATGGTCAAGACATGATGCTAAATTTTATTGTATGAGATGATCATGTTTTGTAACCGAGTTATCGGCAACTGGCAGGAGCCATATGGTTGTCGCTTTATTGTATGCAATGCAATCGCGCTGTAATGCTTTACTTTATCACTAAGCGGTAGCGATAGTCGTGGAAGCATAAAATTGGCGAGACGACAACGATGCTACGATGGAGATCAAGGTGTCGCGCCGGTGACGATGGTGATCATGACGGTGCTTCGGAGATGGAGATCACAGGCACAAGATGATGATGGCCATATCATATCACTTATATTGATTGCATGTAATGTTTATCTTTTATGCATCTTATCTTGCTTTGATTGACGGTAGCATTATAAGATGATCTCTCACTAAAATTATCAAGAAGTGTTCTCCCTGAGAATGCACCATTGCGAAAGTTCTTCGTGCTGAGACACCATGTGATGATCGGGTGTGATAGGCTCTACGTTCAAATACAACGGGTGCAAAACAGTTGCACACGCGGAATACTCAGGTTATACTTGACGAGCCAAGCATATGCAGATATGGCCTCGGAACACGGAGACCGAAAGGTCGAGCGTGAATAATATAGTAGATATGATCAACATAGCAATGTTCACCAATGAAACTACTCCATCTCACGTGATGATCGGACATGGTTTAGTTGATTTGGATCATGTGATCACTTAGAGGATTAGAGGGATGTCTATCTAAGTGGGAGTTCTTTAAGTAATTTGATTAATTGAACTTAAATTTATCATGAACTTAGTACCTGATAGTATCTTGCTTATGTATGTTTGATTGTAGATAGATGGCCCGTGCTGTTGTTCCGTTGAATTTTAATGCGTTCCTTGAGAAAGCAAAGTTGAAAGATGATGGTTGCAATTACACGGACTGGGTCCGTAACTTGAGGATTATCCTCATTGCTGCACAGAAGAATTACGTCCTGGAAGCACCGTTGGGTGCCAGGCCTGCTGCTGGAGCAACACCAGATGTTATGAACGTCTGGCAGAGCAAAGCTGATGACTACTCGATAGTTCAGTGTGCCATGCTTTACGGCTTAGAATCGGGACTTCAACGACGTTTTGAACGTCATGGAGCATATGAGATGTTCCAGGAGTTGAAGTTAATATTTCAAGCAAATGCCCGGATTGAGAGATATGAAGTCTCCAATAAGTTCTATAGCTGCAAGATGGAGGAGAACAGTTCTGTCAGTGAGCATATACTCAAAATGTCTGGGTATAATAATCACTTGAATCAGATGGGAGTTAATCTTCCAGATGATTGCGTCATTGACAGAATTCTCCAATCACTGCCACCAAGCTACAAGAGCTTCGTGATGAACTATAATATGCAAGGGATGAATAAGACTATTCCCAAGCTCTTCGCAATGCTGAAAGCTGCGGAAGTAGAAATCAAAAAGGAGCATCAAGTGTTGATGGTCAACAAGACCACTAGTTTCAAGAAAAAGGGCAAAGGGAAGAAGAAGGGGAACTTCAAGAAGAACGGCAAGCAAGTTGCTGCTCAAGAGAAGAAACCCAAGTCTGGACCTAAGCCTGAAACTAAGTGCTTCTACTGCAAGCAGACTGGTCACTGGAAACGGAACTGCCCCAAGTATTTGGCGGATAAGAAGGATGGCAAGGTGAACAAAGGTATATGTGATATACATGTTATTGATGTGTACCTTACTAATGCTCTCAGTAGCACCTGGGTATTTGATACTGGTTCTGTTGCTAATATTTGCAACTCGAAACAGGGAATACGGATTAAGCAAAGATTGGCTAAGGACGAGGTGACGATGCGCGTGGGAAACGGTTCCAAAGTCGATGTGATCGCAGTCGGCACGCTACCTCTACATCTACCTTCGGGATTAGTATTAGACCTAAATAATTGTTATTTGGTGCCAGCGTTGAGCGTGAACATTATATCTGGATCTTGTTTAATGCGAGACGGTTATTCATTTAAATCAGAGAATAATGCTTGTTCTATTTATATGAGTAATATCTTTTATGGTCATGCACCCTTGAAGAGTGGTCTATTCTTATTGAATCTCGATAGTAGTGATACACATATTCATAATGTTGAAGCCAAAAGATGCAGAGTTGATACTGATGGTGCAACTTATTTGTGGCACTGCCGTTTAGGTCATATCGGTGTAAAGCGCATGAAGAAACTCCATACTAATGGACTTTTGGAACCACTTGATTATGAATCACTTGGTACTTGCGAACCGTGCCTCATGGGCAAGATGACTAAAACACCGTTCTCCGGTACTATGGAGAGAGCAACAGATTTGTTGGAAATCATACATACAGATGTATGTGGTCCGATGAATATTGAGGCTCGTGGCGGATATCGTTATTTTCTCACCTTCATAGATGACTTAAGCAGATATGGGTATATCTACTTAATGAAACATAAGTCTGAAACATTTGAAAAGTTCAAAGAATTTAAGAGTGAAGTTGAAAATCATCGTAACAAGAAAATAAAGTTTCTACGATCTGATCGTGGATGAGAATATTTGAGTTACGAGTTTGGTGTACGTTTGAAGCAATGCGGAATAGTTTCGCAACTCACGCCACCTGGAACACCACAGCGTAATGGTGTGTCCGAACGTCGTAATCGTACTTTACTAGATATGGTGCGATCTATGATGTCTCTTACTGATTTACCGCCATCGTTTTGCGGTTATGCTTTAGAGACGGCCGCATTCACGTTGAATAGGGCACCATTGGAATCCGTTGAGACAACGCCTTATGAACTATGGTTTGGCAAGAAACCAAAGTTGTCATTTCTGAAAGTTTGGGGTTGCGATGCTTATGTGAAAACGCTTCAACCTGATAAGCTCGAACCCAAATCAGAGAAATGTGTCTTCATAGGATATCCAAAGGAAACTATTGGATACACCTTCTATCACAGATCCGAAGACAAGACTTTTGTTGCTAAATTCGGAAACTTTCTGGAGAAGGAGTTTCTCTCGAAAGATGTGAGTGGGAGGAAAGTAGAACTTCATGAGGTAACTGTACCCGCTCCCTTATTGGAAAGTAGTACATCACAAAAAAATGTTTCTGCGACACCTACACCAATTAGTGAGGAAGCTAATGATAATGATCATGAAACTTCAGGACAAGATACTACTGAACCTCGTAGATCAACCAGAGTGAGAACCGCGCCAGAGTGGTACGGTAATCCTGTTCTGGAAATCATGCTGCTAGATCATGATGAACCTACAAACTATGAAGAAGCGATGGTGAGCCCAGTTTCCGCAAAATGGCTTGAAGCCATGAAATCTGAGATGGGATCCATGTATAAGAACAAAGTATGGACTTTGGTTGACTTGCCCGATGATCGGCAAGCAATTGAGAATGAATGGATCTTCAAGAAGAAGACTGACGCTGACGGTAATATTACTGTCTACAAAGCTCGACTTGTCGCAAAAGGTTTTCGACAAGTTCAAGGGGTTGACTACGATGAGACCTTCTCACCCGTAGTGATGCTTAAGTCTATCTGAATCATGTTAGCAATTGCCGCATTTTATGATTACGAAATTTGGCAGATGGATGTCAAAACTGCATTCCTGAATGGATTTCTGGAAGAAGAGTTGTATATGATGCAACCAGAAGGTTTTGTCGATCCAAAGGGAGCTAACAAAGTGTGCAAGCTCCAGCGATCCATTTATGGACTGGTGCAAGCCTCTCGGAGTTGAAATAAATGCTTTGATAGTGTGATCAAACCATTTGGTTTTATACAGACTTTCGGAGAAGCCTGTATTTACAAGAAAGTGAGTGGGAGCTTTGTAGCATTTCTGATATTATATGTGGATGACATATTACTGATTGGAAATGATATAGAATTTCTGGATAGCATAAAGGGATACTTGAATAAGAGTTTTTCTATGAAAGACCTTGGTGAAGCTGCTTACATATTAGGCATAAAGATCTATAGAGATAGATCAAGACGCTTAATTGGACTTTCAAAAAGCACATACCTTGACAAGATTTTGAAGAAGTTCAAAATGGATCAAGCAAAGAAAGGGTTCTTGCCTGTGTTACAAGGTGTGAAATTGAGTCAAACTCAATGCCCGACCTCTGCAAAAGATAGAGAGAAAATGAAAGATGTTCCCTATGCTTTAGCCATAGGCTCTATCATGTATGCAATGCTGTGTACCAGACCTGATGTGTGCCTTGCTATAAGTTTAGCAGGGAGGTACCAAAGTAATCCAGGAGTGGATCACTGGACAGCGGTCAAGAACATCCTGAAGTACCTGAAAAGGACTAAGGATATGTTTCTCGTATATGGAGGTGACAAAGAGCTCATTGTAAACGGTTACGTTGATGCAAGCTTTGACACTGATCCGGACGATTCTAAATCGCAAACCGGATACGTGTTTACATTAAATGGTGGAGCTGTCAGTTGGTGCAGTTCTAAACAAAGCGTCGTGGCGGGATCTACATGTGAAGCGGAGTACATAGCTGCTTCGGAAGCATCAAACGAAGGAGTCTAGATGAAGGAGTTCATATCCGATCTAGGTGTCATACCTAGTGCATCGGGTCCAATGAAAATCTTTTGTGACAATACTGGTGCAATTGCCTTGGCAAAGGAATCCAGATTTCACAAAAGAACCAAGCACATCAAGAGACGCTTCAATTCCATCCGGGATCTAGTCTAGGTGGGAGACATAGAGATTTGCAAGATACATACGGATCTGAATGTAGCAGACCCGTTGACTAAGCCTCTTCCACGAGCAAAACATGATCAGCACCAAGGCTCCATGGGTGTTAGAATCATTATTGTGTAATCTAGATTATTGACTCTAGTGCAAGTGGGAGACTGAAGGGAATATGCCCTAGAGGCAATAATAAAGTTATTATTTATTTCCTCATATATCATGATAAATGTTTATTATTCATGCTAGAATTGTATTAACCGGAAACATAATACATGTGTGAATATATAAACAAACAGAGTGTCACTAGTATGCCTCTACTTGACTAGCTCGTTAATCAAAGATGGTTATGTTTCCTAACCATGAACAAAGAGTTGTTATTTGATTAACGAGGTCACATCATTAGTTGAATGATCTAATTGACATGACCCATTCCATTAGCTTAGCACCCGATCGTTTAGTATGTTGCTATTGCTTTCTTCATGACTTATACATGTTCCTATGACTATGAGATTATGCAACTCCCGTTTACCGGAGGAACACTTTGTGTGCTACCAAACGTCACAACGTAACTGGGTGATCATAAAGGTGCTCTACAGGTGTCTCCAAAGGTACTTGTTGGGTTGGCGTATTTCGAGATTAGGATTTGTCACTCCGAATGTCGGAGAGGTATCTCTGGGCCCTCTCGGTAATGCACATCACATAAGCCTTGCAAGCATTACAACTAATGTGTTAGTTGTGAGATGATGTATTACGGAACGAGTAAAGAGACTTGTCGATAACGAGATTGAACTAGGTATTGGATACCGACGATCGAATCTCGGGCAAGTAACATACTGATGACAAAGGGAACAACGTATGTTGTTATGCGGTCTGACCGATAAAGATCTTCGTAGAATATGTAGGAGCCAATATGGGCATCCAGGTCCCGCTATTGGTTATTGGCCGGAGACGTATCTCGGTCATGTCTACATTGTTCTCGAACCGTAGGGTCCGCACGCTTAACGTTACGATGACAGTTATTATGAGTTTATGTATTTTGATGTACCGAAGGTTGTTTGCAGTCCCGGATGTGATCATGGAAATGACGAGGAGTCTCAAAATGGTTGAGACATAAAGATCGATGTATTGGACGACTATATTCAGACACCGGAATTGTTCCGGGTGATTTCGGATAAAACCGGAGTGCCGGAGGGGTTACCGGAACCCCTCGGGGAAGTAATGGGCCTTATTGGGCCTGAGGGGAGAGAGAGGGCAGCAGCCCAGGAGCTGGCGCGCCCCCCCTCATGGGGAGTCCGAATAGGACTAGGAGGGGGGGCGCGGCCCCCCTTTCCCTCTCCCTCTCCCTCTCTTTCCTTCCCCCTCCCTATTCCTAGTTGGACTAGGAAAGGGGAGTCCTACTCCCACTAGAAGGACTCCCCCCTCTCCTTGGCGCACCCAAGGGCCGGCCGCACCCCCCTTGGCTCCTTTATATACGGGGGCAGGGGGGCACCCTAGAACACACAAGTTGATCTTCGTGATCGTTCCTTAGCCGTGTGCGGTGCCCCCCTCCACGATATTACACCTCGATCATATTGTAGCGGTGCTTAGGCGAAGCCCTGCGACGGTTGAACATCAAGATCGTCACCACGCCGTCGTGCTGACGGAACTCCTCCCCAAAGCTTTGCTGGATCGGAGCCCGAAGAGCGCCATCGAGCTGAATGTGTGCCAAGAACTCGGAGGTGCCGGAGTAACGGTGCTTGGATCGGTTGGACTGGGAAGACGTACGACTACTTCCTCTACGCTGTGTCAACGCTTCCGCTTCAGTCTACGAGGGTACGTAGACAACACTCTCCCCTCTCGTTGCTATGCATCACCATGATCTTGCGTGTGCGTAGGAAATTTTTTGAAATTACTGCGTTCCCCAACAGTTTGGTCTTCATTTGAAACAATGTGGAATTGTTTCGCAACTCATGCCATCTGGAACACCATAGCGTAATGGTGTGTCCGAACGTCATAACCGTACTTTATTAGATATGGTGCAATCTATGATGTCTCTTAACGAATTACCACTATCGTTTTGGGGTTATGCATTAGAGACAGCTGCATTCACCTTAAATAGGGCACCGTCTAAAAATCCGTTGAGACGACACCGTATGAACTGTGGTTTAGCAAGAAACCTAAGCTGCCGTTCCTTAAAGTATGGGGTTGCATTGCTTATGTGAAAAGGTTTCAACCTGATAAGCTCAAACCCGAATGGGAGAAGTGTGTCTTCATAGGATACCCAAAAGAAATTATTGGGTACACCTTCTATCATAGATCCGAAGGCAAGATCTTTGTTGCTAAGAATGGATCCTTTCTAGAGAAGGAGTTTCTCTCGAAAGAAGTGAGTGGGAGGAATGTAGAACTTGATGAGGTAATTGTACCTGCTCCCTTATTGGAAAGTAGTTCTTCATAGAAATCAGTTCTAGTGATTCCTACACCAATTAGTGAGGAAGCTAATGATGATGATCATGGAAACTTCTGATCAAATTACTACCAAACCTCGTAGGTCAACCAGAGTAAGACCCGCACCAGAGTGGTACGGTAATCCTGTTCTGGAAGTCATGTTACTTGACCATGACGAATCTATGAACTATGAGGAAGCGATGATGAGCCCAGATTCACGAAATGGCTTGAGGCCATGAAATCTGAGATGGGATCCATGTATGAGAACAAAGTGTGGACTTCGGTTGACTTACCCGATGATCGACAAGCCATAGAGAATAAATGGATCTTTAAGAAGACTAACGCTGACGGTAATGTTATTGTCTACAAAGCTCGACTTGTTGCGAAAGTTTTTCGACAAGTTCAAGGAGTTGATTACGATCAGACCTTCTCGCCCGTAGCGAAGCTTAAGTTTGTCCGAATCATGTTAGCAATTGCCGCATTTTATGATTATGAAATTTTGGCAAATGGATATCAAAACTGCATTCCTTAATGGATATCTTAAAGAAGAGTTGTATATGATGCAACCAGAAGGTTTTGTCGATCCAAAAGGTGCTAACAAAGTGTGCAAGCTCCAACGATCCATTTATGGACTGGTGCAAGCCTCTCGGAGTTGGAATATATGCTTTGATAGTGTGATCACTGCATATGGTTTTATATAGACTTTTGGAGAAGCCTGTATTTACAAGAAAGTGAGTGGGAGCACTACAACATTTCTGATAAGTATATGTGAATGACAAATTGTTGATCGGAAATAATGTAGAATTTTTTGGAAAACATAAAGGAGTTTTTCAAAGAAAGACCTCGGTGAAGCTGCTTACATATTGAGCATCAAGATCTATAGAGATAGATCAAGACGCTTGATAAAAATTTTCAATGAGTACATACCTTGACAAGTTTTTGAAGTAGTCCAAAATGGAACAGTCAAAGAAGGAGTTCTTGCCTGTGTTGCAAGGTGTGAAGTTGATTAAAGACTCAAAACCCGACCACGGCAGAAAATAGAAAGATAATGAAAAGTCATTCCCTATGCCTCAGTCATAGGTTCTATAAAGTATGCTATGCTGTGTACCAGACCTATTGTGTACCTCACCATGAGTTTGGCAAGAGGGTACAATAGTGATCCAAGAGTGGATCACTGAACAGCGGTCAAAATTATCCTTAGTGGAATAAGGAAATGTTTCTCGGTTATGGAGGTGACAAAGAGTTCGTCGTAAAAAGTTATGTCGATGCAAACTCTGACACCGATCTAGATGACTCTAAGTCTCGATCTAGATACATATTGAAAGTAGGAGAGATTAGCTAGGGTAGCTCCGTGCAGAGCATTCACTAGTGCAGAACCGGGCTTTAGCGCCGGTTCGTAAGGGCCTTTAGTGACGGTTCTACAACCGGCACTAAAGAGTGGAGACTAAAGGCCCCCCCTTTACTACTGGTTCGGCACGAACCGGCGCTAAAGTGCCACCACGTGGCATGAGCCAGGCTCGGGTGCTGGTAGACCATTAGTACCGGTTGGTAGCACCAACCGGTACTAAATGTTTGGGGGGGGGGTCTTGGTTTTAATTTTATTTTTCCATTAATTTTGTGTTTTCCATTTAATTCTTTTTTGTTTGCTGGTATTTTACGATACTACATATTGTACACGTTATGCATAGGGTGGGTCTATTCTAATGACACCCTTAAGACCCTTGTTCTTCTAACAAAATCAGTTATTCTGATAACACCACCACTACCCCGCTTGCTCCCCACGCTCGTGCCCAACCTCCTCACCCTCCACCCACGAGCCGCCCCACCTTCTTCCGGCGTGTGCCCAGCACACCCGAGCCCCCGACCCACCCTCCCACCTTCTCCGGCGTGGCGCCCCACCCGAGCTGCCACCCCACCCTCCCCACCTTCTTCGGCGTAGTGCATCCACCGAGCCGCCGCGCCTCCTTCCCCACCTTCCCCGACCGCTACGCCACCCCGGCTCCTTGCTGCCCCATATCTTTCCCCAATGCACAACCACCTCCCATCCCAGATCCATGGTCGCCGCGCCACCCCGACCAACTACCAACCGCGCCGCCGTGCCCCTCCCACTCTCCAGCATGGCCAGATCCCATCCAAATCCCCCCCTTCCGAAGAAAACCACAGCCACCCCCAGATCCCCACCACGATTCCCCTTCTGCTGCTTCCACCTTCTCCTTCCGGCCACCCCTGCCGCCGCACCGGCCACTCCCCAGCGCCGCCGCCTCCTAACCTCGCCTCGCCGCCTTCCCGCGCGCCGTCGCCTCCGGGATCCGCTCCAGCCTGGTCGCTGCTGGATGGCATCGCCATCACACGATGTAGGGAGCTCGGGTTGCCGATGGTCTTCCTCTACTGGATCCCCTCCAACAAGTTCCCCTGCCTCCCTTCCCCTCCGACGAGCTCTCCTACATCCCCTCCCCCATGTGAGCTGCCTTGAAGGCGGTCGAGGCTCCTGATGCAGTTTGATTGGTGTGTGTGGTGCGGTGGGTGCGGCTTGCAGCTCGGAGAGAGCGGACATGCAGTTCGTTTGCCCATCTGCAGTGTGGTTTTCTTGGTTCGACCACCACGAGCTGCTCTTCACTAGCAAAAAGACTCCGACCAGCAAAAAACTCTTCATCGTCCAGCGCGGGATGCAGCCCATCGGGGCAGCGATGTGCGGTCCACGACAAGCCCCAATTCAGTGCAGTATGTTATCTGAGAAAAGGCCCAAACCTCACTTCGTTTTTGTTGTTGCTATAGTTCACTTTTTTGATTTTTGATAGGGAAAATCAAACCCACAATAGTTTACTATTCATGTTCTTCGGTTCAGTTTGCCAACTTTTTGCAGTAGAGGAAAAACATCAAAAAAGAGAAAAAAAAAGTGTATTGTGCTCCTGGCGATCAGTGCGGTGCTCCTGATGCAGTTTGACAGCTCACAAAAGTAGTCCACAACGCCAACATCATGTTTGAGAAAAGTTCTTTTTTGTTGCAGATTTTGGATGAGCATTTGCCATGCGGTTCCAGCGCAGATGAGGTTCCGGCGCGGTCCACTAATTTTTTGCTTGCAGTGTAGTGTGGTGAAATTATACTCGTCCTCCCCCGTCATCCTCACCACTTTATACTTAGTCAGATGCTTGCAGTGTGGTGTGGATTTTTTTGTATAAAGATTATAGAGACTCATTTGATTGCAGCGAAACATGGTGATGTTCAGGCATGAGCATGCAGTTTCGACCATGTGGACATGCAGTGCAAAAATGGTGTTTTCCGTGTTTGATGATTTTATGTATAAAAGTTATATGGACTCGTTTGAAAATTGTTTACCAAAGAAGCTCATTTCGAGTTGTGTTGCGTCTCATTTCCCTCGACCACGCGGTTCGCTTCTTCGCACGTGTACAGCTTGCCAATGTAGAAACCCAAAACTCCAAACAGAAAAAAGAAAGAAGGAAACGAAGTGCAAACATGTGTTAAATAAAAAATTGTAGAGAAACAACAAAAAAAGTAATGATGTTCACTTGACCATTTGATGCAGTGCGGTTTTCTAACTGAAGCAGTGTGGTTAGGTGTCTAGTGCGGTTTTCTAACTAAAGCAGTGTGGTCAGGTGTCTGATGTTGTTCATCTTCTAAGTGACCATTTGATGCAGTGCGGTTTTCCAACTGAAGTAGTGCGGTCGGGTGTCTGATGTTGTTCATCTTGTAATTGCAAAGAAAAATGTTACCGAAATGACAAATAAAGTAATGCGGTTCACTTCTCCATATTTTTGGGGTTCACTTACGCCCAATGTAAAGTCTGGTCCACTTCCTTGGATGAGAAAATTTACGTGTAAATAGAAGAAATCAAGCAGTTCGCTTGCCCATCTGATGGGGTGCGGTTTCCTGTCCGAAGCAGTGTGTTTTTCTGTCCGATGCGGTTCACTCGTCAATATTAGTGTCGCGAAAAACAGAGTGTCCGCGTTTTCGTATTTTTAAAACTGCTCTTAAACCATAAGGAATTAGAGAGAGTGTTCTACATGAAAAAGTTGCACCTCGGCGATATCTTTCCAATGGCATATCATTTGAATCATTTCGACAACTGGTTTGTAAAAATTTCACGAAAAACGGCCGCTGCCTCTCATCGTCCCCCGCACGATTTTCAAAATTAACTTAAAACTGTAAGGAATCTTAAAACCATTTCTACATGTGGAAGTTGCACCTTGTCCATATCTTTCCAACGACGTATTACACGCCTCGTTTTGACAAATGGTTCAAAAACTAGAGCAAAAACAGTACCAAAAATTGAAAAATTTCAAAAAAACAGAATTCCGCGATTTAATAAATTTGGAATTACTTTTAAAACGTAACGAATTAGAGAAAATAATAGTTATGAAAAAGATGCGCCTCGACGATATCTTTCCAACAACGTATCATTTCTTTATTCCGATCAGCGGTTTTGAAAAAAATCACGAAAATACAATCGCTGCCACTCGTCATCCGCCGCACTATTTTTGAAACTGCTCTTAAACCGAGAGGAATCTCGAAAAGTGTTCAACATGGCGAAGTTGCGTCTAATTCATAGCTTTCCAATGGTATATCATGTGCCTTGTTCCGATAAACGGTTAAAAAACTAGAGCAAAAAGAGTCTGAAAAAACACTGCGTACAGTTTTTTACGATACGAAGTTCACTAGTCTGTGCGATGCAGTGCTCTAGCTAAAGAAAGTGCAGTGCTCTCGCGTTGAGCATGCAGTGCGGAAGTGTTATCAGAATATTTATTCTGATAATATTATCAGAATAGACAGGCTGTATATATATAATCGAATGTATCACAACCACCATTAATTATTCACACATACACATGTATATATATATAATTTCTCCTACATGTTGCCTTGGTGCCTTCAGAGCACGATGACAAGTGGTTCATGGGGGCGGTAGCGGGTAATATTATTCTCCTTTGGGATCTATGACTTGGTCGAGCAAAAATCCCGCTATTTCCTCTTGAAGTGCTCGTATGCGCTCTGTTGGTAGGAGCTGGTCCCGCACGTCTTTGAACTGTTAAGAAGGAGATCAATATGCATGTGTATTAGTTGTGTGACTAGATATCGACAATCATATAAGATTTTGTGAATAGTGTTCTGGCAAACGTACCCATTGCTGTCTATCAGATCTACTCCTTTCGGACGCCATCATGCGAATGTTCTCGCAAACATAGTATGCACACACTTCAGTCCCCGACGCCTGCTTTAGGGCCTTTACGAGAATAGAATTTAATCAGATAATAATTAATCAAGCATGTTAAGTAATTAATGGTATTGAAACAAGAATTAAAGAGATGGTAGCTAGCTAGCTAGTACTACTTAATTACTTACCTTGGGTCGATACCAAAATATCTTTTGTCGCCATTTTCCTGGAGTCACCTTGATGTACTTTGCCCAAGCCCTGCCCGCCGGCAAAGAAAATTAATAAAGGGGTTATTAAAAATAGTTCATATCAGGAAATGACGAACTAAATAGACCGAGATATAGTTAATAATGATTGAAATTACCTGTTGACTATCCCCTTCATGATGCTGTAGTAACTATCTTTTTTAAGTAGTGAGTTCAATACTTCAAGGTTTTCTTCGTCAACTTTAATGTCTAATAAGATCGAGTGGTACCTGCATGCGCATACGTTTGCATGTATAAATTAAGCGGGCATGTGCATAACACTAATCAACTATAACCCTAAACCCTATACACTTATTAACATCTAGCTAGTAAGCAAAAACAGAATTTGTAGTACAAGACAGTGTGACTCACTCGAAGTTGTAAGAAAGTAGTATATCTTCATTGCTATTGAGGCGCTTCAAGAACTCTAGCATGTTTTTATCTACATCTTGTCTACACCATTCCAATTTCCATGTGTATTCATTAACGGTATTTGGGTCAATGAACCCAATGCCATAGCGTCCAGCTTTTTTCATTTCATACATCTTCATACTGCATAATACCACAGAAAAGAATATATAGTGAGGATATATAATTATAGGTAATTAATGATCAATCAATGAGCACTAGAGCTAGCTTGAGACTTAAATTACAAAAAGAAATCACTTACAGACAATAGCAACTGACGATAGATTTGTCGAGTGCATCTTGATTGAATAATTGAAATAGTTCTGAATACTCAACGGACAGAGCTTTCTTATTGAAGTAATGATCTTCCTCGACTTGCACCATGAGGGACTCTCGATTGGAAATCTTGGTAATTTTCATGTACCAATCATGCAATTCATACATTCTCGTTGGGAGGTTCTTGACCTCCTCGGGCTCAACCAAAGGTTGGCCCCGGACATATTTCCGTTTTAGTTCCTCCTCTCTAAGCGGAGACATGGGCTCGATATCGAGCAGTTGTCCAACAGTGATCTTGAGCATTTTAGCCTGCATTATATGCTCCTCGGTTATTACCACATAGCCCAACTCGGGAATGTAAACGGTTTGCCCACAATAATATTGGGCGCCCGTACTCTCATGTGTTGTTGACACAAAAAGCGGGGGGATCGATTGCGCTGCCTGTTCTCCCAGCTGGGGAACGGTTTTCCCGCATTTATTAACAGTTGCTTGTTGGCTCGAGCTCGAGCTTGCTTCTTTCTGTAGTCGTGCTCGATGTGCCTTCCTAATTTGGCGCTCATAGTCTGAGTCAACAGTCTTGGGAGCTGGTTTTCTTGCCATATGAATAATGTGGTCCATAACTTTCTCAGGCACTTTCTCCCTCGGTGGCGGTGCCGGTTTCGGTCCAAAATGGGAGTCCACTTCGGACCTCACTATGGCTGTGTTTTGCTCCTCGGTCATGTCGTAAGGCCTCTGAGGAAGAGGAGCGAGGCTTGGACCATATTTATATCGCTTGTCTCTGCCTGTACTTCATGTACTACCTCGACTCGTACTGCTACACACCATAGCTGCGGCGTGTCTCTTCTGCGATTGCTAAGGCGACGGAGACGGCTGACATGGCTGAGTTGGAGCAGGAGGAGTGGCCTGACACTGTGCCGGACTTGAAGAAGGAGGTGTGGCCTAACACGGTGTCGGACTTGAAACGGGAGGAGTGGCCTGACGCTGTGCCGGACTTGAAGCAGGAGTCTGCTCACGCGTTCGTGGACTTGGAGGAGCGGCAGTCTGCTGACACGGTGGCGGACTTCAAGAAGGAGTCGGCTCACGCGTTCGTGGACTTTGACGAGCGGGAGTCTGCTGACTCAGTGGCGGACTTCGAGGAGGAGTTGGCAGACGCGGTGTCGGTGGACTTCGAAAGACGATGCAATCCTTTCTCCATAGGATGATACGATGTATGGCCTCTCCCAGTGTGTGCTCGTCGTCACCTCCAGGAATGCCAAGCTGTAGCCCCGAATATGGGTCCACCACCTCATCAACCAAGACACCAGCATAGCCTGCTGGAATCGGGGTGCAATGGAAGGTTGCTTGGGGGGTAATTGTAAAAGCAACGGCGTCCGCCACCTTCATGGATATGTTCTTCATTTTGAAGTGTATCTCAGTGTTAGTGTTCTCTATGTTGTCATCCACAGGGTATGTATCCAGCAGTGTGTCGCCCGGGGAAGAACCAACGCTGCTTCTCGGCATGGATGGGACGGTGCTATCCAATGCTGGACGATCATCCGCTTGCTGCTGCCTCTGCTGAGACGCCCTTTCCTGGCTAAGTGAGTCGATCTGCTGCTGCTGCTGGAATTTGAGTGCCAAGTCCGCGTGCCTTGCTTCTAGGCCTTGAAGGCGTTCTGCGTCCTGCTTCCTCTGCTCCTCCTCCAGCTTCCTCTTCTTCTCCTCCTCCGTCTTCTTTCTTGCACGGGTCATGTAGTCGTCGTTCCATTCCGAAAAGCCCTCATACCAGGGAATAACGCCCTTGCCTCGTGTTCTTCCCGGGTGTTCAGGATTTCCCAGGGCGCGCGTAAGCTCGTCCTTCTCTCTATTGGGCGTGAACACCCCCTTTCGAGCATCTTCTATTGCGTCGAGTAACTTTTGTTCGGCTCCTTTTAGACTTGCCTTCTTCGAAACCAGGCCTGTCTTCGGGTCCAACGCTCCCCATGCGCATAGAACCAAGTTCTGCACCTGGGGGGCCAGCTCCTAGTAACCGGAGTGACCCATGCATCCTCCATCTCTTGCTCAGACTTATCTCACTTAGGCATTGCCACCGCGTAGCCATCTGGCCCCAACCTATGGAACTACGTCTTTTTTGCGTCATTGGCCTTGTTTTTTCTCGACCGTTCCTTAGATAATTCTGATTCCTTGAATTTCACGAAAGCGGGCTAGTGTTCTGTTTGCTTCTCTAGTGTTCCCTTGAATTCTGGAGTCTTCCTTTCTGCAGCGAGGTAGTTGGCCCATACAGTTTTCTTGTGGGTGTTGAATGCAATTGCCATCTTCTTAAGAGCAGCGTCCTTGACGTTCTGCACATCTGCATCAGTGAAATAATCTGGTAGGGTGAAATGTTCCATCAGAGATTCCCAAAGATTTTGTTTTGCTCTGTCGTCGACCCAAGTAACATCTGAACGTTTAGTTTTTGGCTCCTTCCATTCTTGAATGGAGATTGGGAGTTGGTCCTTCATAAGAACTCCGCACTGACGAGTCCACTTGTTCGCAATATTCTTAGGAGCGAGGGGTTCGCCATTAGCTTTGATGGAGTCGATGTTGTACTTTACACCCTCCTTCAACTTTTTGCCCGGGCCTCGCTTTGTCCTGCTGTCTGTAGAAGCAAATTTGCTCGATCCGGAGGGCTGAAAGAAGAAAGATTGATTCATTAAGAGCAGCGTCCTTGACTTTCTGCACATCTGCATCAGTGAAATAATCTGGTAGGGTGAAATGTTCCATCAGAGATTCCCAAAGATTTTGTTTTGCTCTGTCGTCGACCCAAGTAACATCTGAACGTTTAGTTTTTGGCTCTTTCCATTCTTGAATGGAGATCGGGAGTTGGTCCTTCACAAGAACTCCGCACTGATGAGTCCACTTGTTCGCAATGTTCTTAGGCGTGAGGGGTTCGCCATTAGCTTTGATGGAGTAGATGTTGTACTTTACACCCTCCTTCAACTTTTTGCCCGGGCCTCGCTTTGTCCTGCTGTCTATAGAAGCAGATTTGCTCGATCTGGAGGGCTGAAAGAAGAAAGATCGATTCATTAATATATATCTTCAAATAAAAAAACATGTGATGATCACCGGATGCCTTCTTATATAAATATACCTCGCCGGTAGTCTTTGTTATTTCAAGATCAACATTGTCTGTGTCATCATAAACATTGTCTGCGTCATCATAATCATAATCATAGTTCATGACTTCATCAGCTCGGTCGTCGGGATCGAATATGTTATCATCACCCTCCCCGGTATTGTTCAGATATCGGGAGCCGTCATCTATTTCATTCAGATCATCTAGCCTGCGAGGGCTCCGTATGATCTTGAACAATTCATCTTCTCTGTCTCTCTCCCAGTATTGTCCCCATAGCTTTTACTTAACTAATACAAAAGAAATATAAAACAATTTAGTATTCAAATTACAATGCATGGATGCAATCAATAAGGAAAAACTGAATCATATAGTACATAATATGCATCGTCTCAAATGATATATAATCTCGAGTACATCGTCTCGAATAATATATATAATATCGAATACATCATGTCGAATATTATATATTGAATACATCACTGGCTAGGTAGCTAATAAAGATCGAATACTACAGAAGAATCTAGGCCACTCGCGGTTCCTGGACCGCGAGCGGTGGACACCCAAAGAGAAGGAACCATCACAGGATCATATCTCCGGTCATCTACCCAAAGAACCTGCCAGGTATTGGAGAACCTGACGTCCATAGTAGCCATGTAGCGATGGTTGTGCTCGTCCTCCTCCCTGACACGACGACGCACCACCTCCGGCGGGGTCGGCTCCCTCTGCACTAAATGTGGCCCACGCGAACGCCACCAAAGGAGATCAGGGTCGACGACGGGACCCGAGGCTGGGTTCCTCACCAAGCAGCGCGCCCCTCTAGGTAGCACATCCCAGTGCCAGCCCGACGGAGCCCAGTCCCGGACATGGGTCAGCCGGACGTCGTGGCGAACGGGTCGACGGTGAGGATGCGGGCCGGGCATCGTCGAGAACAAATACTATATGCCCGCAAAACGTAACATTTTTTAAATGTTATTGGATTGTGATAACTAAAATTCTATATGCAAATTCTAACAATTTGACATTAATCTAATTCATCTAGCTAAAACTAACTCTAAAATTTCTAACATTTCTATATATATAACTAACATTTCTAATATTTCTATAACTAAAAAATAGAAAAATTGCTAACATTTCTATAAATATTTCTATAACTAAAAAAGTGAAAAATTTATAACATTTCCATATAACTAACATTTCTAATATTTCTATAACTAAAAAACAGAAAAATTGCTAACATTTCTATGACAATGTGTGTGGGTGTGTGTGGACATGGCGGGGCCAGGAGCTCACCGGCGAGGCGCGGCGATGGGGGGCGGCGACGGGGACGGAGACGGGCGGTGACGACGGCAATGGGGACGGGGCGGCGACGACGGGGACGGGGCCGGGCCGGGCGGGGACGACGGCAGGCCGGGGCGGGGCGCGGTGACGGGGACGGCGACGGACGGTGACCGGGACGGCGACGAGGGGCGGCAGCGACGGGGCAGAGGAGAAGGAAGCAGAGGGAGAGATCAGAAACTGATATTTTTGAAGTGTTTTCTTATATAGAACAACCTTTAGTGCCGGTTGAAGCCATCAACCGGTACTAAAGGTCTGTTTTGGCAAGGCCAAGCGACGGGAAGCGCCCACCTTTAGTACCGGGTGGTGGCACCACCCGGTACTAAAGACCCCCCCCCCTTTAGTACCGTTTAGAGCCACGACCCGGTACTAAAGGGTGTGCGCTGCCAGGCAAGGGGCGCAGAAGTTTAGTCCCACCTCGCTAGTTGAGGAACGCCAGGACCAGTTTATAAGCCCCGGCGAGGGCACTGCATTGAGCTCCTCTCAATAGCAGGCCTTCTAGGCCTACCTCTCCTACTCTGCCTATGGGCCTACTGGGCTTGTGGGCCTGCATCCTGGCCCAACTACAGGTTGGGTTTCTAGTCGTATGCAGGCCGCTGTGGCGCAGTAGGCGGGCTTTTTATTGTCTTATTTTTTTGCTTTATTTATTTTTGTTTTATTTATTTTTGAGTTGTTTTTTGCTGTATTTAGAGTTTCTTTGTGAATATTTTTGCTTCAGGTACAAAAAATTACAAACTTTCTATTAGTGCCGGTAGTTTACAAATTTGAATAGTTTACATTTTGAATTATTTGAAATTTGTGTGAATCACTAGTTTGTGAATAACTTGAATTTAAAATAGGTTTTTCAGTGATTCTTTTTTCTTATGTTTAATATTAGTGTGTTTTATCATTATATTCAATTTGGTAATGCTTAGGTTATTTAAAAAATAAAATGCCTTTGTAACGGATGAGTTTTCGTTCGAAACCCTGATACTTCGAAAGAGATTGTCCATTTTGTACACGAAGTGCATCCGGTTTTTCCGATAACCCTCTCTACTTTTTTGCACATGCTATGTGGGTGAAATTATGATACCATGCCAACTTTCAACCTTTTCCGAGTTCATTTGAAATGCTTTTCAATTTCAGGGTCATTTAGCTGAAAAAATCAGTAAATGCATGAAAGAATTTGTTTGCACATAAAATTTCTTCGCGTTTCAAATGCCAAAACACATATCTACCCTAACTATTACACAGATTCCCTCCAGGGCGTGAAACAAAGAAGAAAGTGATGATAGTGAAGCCGATCACATCCCAGATCTTTGGTGTGAAACTTTTTCTTCGCGTGTGTCCCTTTGCGCCATAGCCATGGAAAATTTTCATCATCTAACTGGATGCTCGGGTCAATATTCACTTTGAATGGAGAAATTTCATCAAACTTTTCAGAATCTTCTGACATGTCTGTCTTGTCATCCACTCCCATAATGTTTCTCTTCCCAGAAAGAACTATGTGGCGCTTTGGCTCATCGTATGATACATTCGCTTCCTTATATTTTCTTTTTGTTGGCTTGGTAGACATGTCCTTCACATAGAAAACATGTGCCACATCATTAGCTAGGACGGATGGTTCGTCTGCATACGCAAGATTGTTGAGATCCACTGTTGTCATTCCATACCGCGGGTCTTCCGTTACCCCGCCTCGTGTGATATTGACTCATTTGCACAAAAACAAAGGGACCTTCAAACCACGTCCATAGTCAAGTTCCCATATCTCCTCTATGTAACCATAATATGTTTCCTTTCCCGTCTTGGTTGTTGCATCAAAGCGGACACCACTATTTTGGTTGGTGCTCTTCTTATCTTGGGCGATCGTGTAAAATGTATTACCATTTATCTCGTACCCTTTGAAAGTCATTATATTCGAAGATGGTAACTGGGACAGCGAGTACAGGTCATCTTCAATAGAGGCATCATGCATGGTACGTGTCTGCAACCAGCCGGCAAAACTCCTGATTTGTTCACGTGTAATCCAGTCATCAGACCGCTCTGGATGTTTGGAGCATAGAAAATTCTTGTGTTCGTCCATATACGGAGCCACCAAGGCGGAATTCTGTAGAACTGTGTAGTGTGCTTCAGTGAGAGAATGTCCATCCATACATATTTTTTGATTCCCTCCTAGCGTGCCTTTTCCATCCAGTGTGCCCTTATGCCGCGATTCAGGAACACCAATCGGCTTAAGGCCAGGAATAAAGTCAATACAAAACTCAATGACCTCCTCATATTCATGGCCCTTGGAGATGCTTCCTTCTGGCCTAGCACGGTTATGAACATATTTCTTTAAGACTCCCATGAACCTCTCAAAGGGGAACATATTGTGTAGAAATACAAGACCCAAAATGTTAATCTCTTCGCATAGGTGAATTAGGACGTGTGTAATGATGTTGAAGAAGGATGGTGGGAACACCAACTCGAAACTGACAAGACATTGCACCAAATCATTCTCTAACCTTGGTATGATTTCTGGATCGATTACCTTCTGAGAGATTGCATTGAGGAATGCACATAGCTTCACAATGGCTAATCCAACGTTATCCGGTAGAAGCCCCCTCAATGCAACCAGAAGCAGTTGCGTCATAATCACGTGGCAGTCATGAGACTTTAGGTTCTGGAACTTTTTATCTGCCATGTTTATTATTCCCTTTATATTTGACGAGAAGCCAGACGGTACCTTAATACTGAGCAGGCATTCAAAGAGGATTTCCTTCTCTTCTTTGGTAAGAGCGTAGCTGGCATGACCCTGATGTCATTATATTCAATTTGGTAATGCTTAGGTTATTTAAAAAATAAAATGCCTTTGTAACGGATGAGTTTTCGTTCGAAACCCTGATACTTCGAAAGAGATTGTCCATTTTGTACACGAAGTGCATCCGGTTTTTGCGGTAACCCTCTCTACTTTTTTGCACATCCTATGTGGGTGAAATTATGATACCATGCCAACTTTCAACCTTTTCCGAGTTCATTTGAAATGCCTTTCAATTTCAGGGTCATTTAGCTGAAAAAATCAGTAAATGCATGAAAGAATTTGTTTGCACATAAAATTTCTTCGAGTTTCAAATGCCAAAACACATATCTACCCTAACTATTACACAGATTCCCTCCAGGGCGTGAAACAAAGAAAAAAGTGATGATAGTGAAGCCGATCACATCCCAGATCTTTGGTGTGAAACTTTTTCTTTGCGTGTGTCCCTTTGCGCCATAGCCATGGAAAATTTTCATCATCTAACTGGATGCTCGGGTCAATATTCACTTTGAATGGAGGAATTTCATCAAACTTTTCATAATCTTCTGACATGTCTGTCTTGTCATCCACTCCCATAATGTTTCTCTTCCCAGAAAGAACTATGTGGCGCTTTGGTTCATCGTATGATACATTCGCTTCCTTATATTTTCTTTTTGTTGGCTTGGTAGACATGTCCTTCACATAGAAAACATGTGCCACATCATTAGCTAGGACGAATGGTTCGTCTGCATACGCAAGATTGTTGAGATCCACTGTTGTCATTCCATACCGCGGGTCTTCCGTTACCCCGCCTCGTGTGATATTGACTCATTTGCACTGAAACAAAGGGACCTTCAAACCACGTCCATAGTCAAGTTCCCATATCTCCTCTATGTAACCATAATATGTTTCCTTTCCCGTCTTGGTTGTTGCATCAAAGCGGACACCACTATTTTGGTTGGTGCTCTTCTTATCTTGGGAGATCGTGTAAAATGTATTACCATTTATCTCGTACCCTTTGAAAGTCATTATATTCGAAGATGGTAACTGGGACAGCAAGTACAGGTCATCTTCAATAGAGGCATCATGCATGGTACGTGTCTGCAACCAGCCGGCAAAACTCCTGATTTGTTCACGTGTAATCCAGTCATCAGACCGCTCTGGATGTTTGGAGCATAGAAAATTCTTGTGTTCGTCCATATACGGAGCCACCAAGGCGGAATTCTGTAGAACTGTGTAGTGTGCTTCAGTGAGAGAATGTCCATCCATACATATTTTTTGATTCCCTCCTAGCGTGCCTTTTCCATCCAGTGTGCCCTTATGCCGCGATTCAGGAACACCAATCGGCTTAAGGCCAGGAATAAAGTCAATACAAAACTCAATGACCTCCTCATATTCATGGCCCTTGGAGATGCTTCCTTCTGGCCTAGCACGGTTATGAACATATTTCATTAAGACTCCCATGAACCTCTCAAAGGGGAACATATTGTGTAGAAATACAAGACCCAAAATGTTAATCTCTTCGCATAGGTGAATTAGGACGTGTGTAATGATGTTGAAGAAGGATGGTGGGAACACCAACTCGAAACTGACAAGACATTGCACCAAATCATTCTCTAACCTTGGTATGATTTCTGGATCGATTACCTTCTGAGAGATTGCATTGAGGAATGCACATAGCTTCACAATGGCTAATCCAACGTTATCCGGTAGAAGCCCCCTCAATGCAACCAGAAGCAGTTGCGTCATAATCACGTGGCAGTCATGAGACTTTAGGTTCTGGAACTTTTTATCTGCCATGTTTATTATTCCCTTTATATTTGACGAGAAGCCAGACGGTACCTTAATACTGAGCAGGCATTCAAAGAGGATTTCCTTCTCTTCTTTGGTAAGAGCGTAGCTGGCATGACCCTGATGTATGCCGTCTTTTCCATGCATACGTTGCTAGTCCTCCCGTGCCTCAGGTGTATCTTTTGTCTTCCCATACACGCCCAAGAAGCCAAGCAGGGTCACGCAAAGATTCTTCGTCACGTGCATCATGTTGATTGCAGAGCGGACCTCTAGGTCTTTCCAATAGGGCAGGTCCCAAAATATAGATTTCTTCTTCCACATGGGTGTGCGTCCATCAGCGTCATTCGGAACAGGTTGTCCGTCAGGACAGTTTCCAAAGACTACCTTCAAATCCTTGACCATATCATGTACATCAGCAACAGTACGGTGGCTAGGCTTCGTCCGGTGATCCGCCTCACCTTTGAAATGCTTGCCATTCTTTCTTACGGGATGCCTGCTCAGAAGAAATCGACGATGTCCCAGGTACACATTCTTCCTACAATTGTCCAAATATATACTGTCGGTATCATCCAAACAGTGCGTGCATGCGCGGTATCCCTTGTTTGTTTGTCCTGAAAGGTTACTGAGAGCAGGCCAATCATTGATGGTCACGAACATCAAGGCCTTTAGGTCAAATTCTTCCCCCATGTGCTCATCCCACGCACGTACACCTGTTCCATTCCACAGCTGTAAGAGTTCTCTAACTAAAGCATTTAAATGCAACAACAAATGTGATCAAGATCGCAACTAAGGTAACAATTGATCCAACAGCATAATCATACCAAGCCTCACTACCAATGGCAAATTTTCTAATCTTTCTTATCTTCAAGCGCATTTTCTCCATCTTGATCTTGTGATCATCGACGACATCGACAACATGCAACTCCAATTCCATCTTCTCCCCCTCAATTCTTTTCAATTTTTCTTTCAAATACTCGTTTTCTCTTTCAACTAAATTTAACATCTCGACAATAGGGTTGGTTGGAATTTCCGGTTCACAAACCTCCTAGACAAAAAATATCTATGTCAACTTGATGGGCATAATTTGTCATAAACACGAAATGCAACAACTAGTTTTAAAAGAGAATATACCACATCCGAATCATAACAAGGACGAGGGCCGACGGGGACGGATATCAAAACCATGGCACTATGTATAACAAACAATGCACGGGTAAGATAATTATATGAGTAACTATATATCCAAATCACACAAACATCAATTTGGTAATGTAAAACATTCATGAACAAGAGGCTCACCACAAGGTGGTGCCCGCGACGGAACGGTGCGGGCGATCGACTGTGGTTACGACGGAGATTTAGAAGGCACTAAGTAAACCGCACCTACATATGTAAACTAAGTGTTATTTTTGACCTCAAATTGCATATAAATCAAATACTAGCTGTTAACCCACAAGTGTAGGGGATCGCAACAGCTTTCGAGGGTATAGTATTCAACCCAAATTTATTGATTAGACACAAGGGGAGCCAAAGAATATTCTCAAGTATTAACAGCTGAGTTGTCAATTCAACCACACATGGATAACTTAGTAACTGAAGCAAAGTATTTAGTAGCAAAGTAATATGATAGTAGTGGTAACGGTAACAAAAGAAACAGTAGCAAAAGTAATATTTTTGGTGTTCTGTAATGATTGTAATAGTAGCAACGGAAAAGTAAATAAGCGAAAACCAGTATATGGAAAGCTCATAGGCATTGGACAACAATTTATTTTCACTGTAATATCCATGCTAGTTTATTTTCTTTTTCCTTCTTTCTTCTTGTGTGTTTAATAAACTTTAAGAAAAACAAAAAAAAATTAGTGGAGCTTTTAGTTAGTTTACTTTTCTTGCTGTAGTAGTACTAATTAAAAAGAAAAACCCAAAAATATTTCCCGTTCTTCTTTTGCTTGTTGGGAGCTTTCCCGTGTAAATAGTTTTATTTCTTTTCTTTTCTTTGGGGGTCGTTAGGAGAAGACCATGATTAAATTGTTGAAGTGGCTTTTATATGCATTATTGTTGATTTAACCAAGAGCCCATATTGCCTTGTCTTCTCCTGTTTATTAAATTCTCGCAGATTCCAGCTTAGTCCAATGCACTTGCACTCCTATTATATTCACATCGTTCGATCGTGCAAGTGAAAGGCAATTATGACGATATATGATGGCGTGACTAAGATGAGAAAAGCTGGTATGAACTCGACCTCTCTTGTTTTTGTAAATATGATGAATTCATCGTTCCTGATTCAGCTTATTATGAATAAACATGTTTGCAATGACAATTAGAGATCATAGTTGCTCGTGCCATGCTAGATTAGCTATGAGTTATAATGGTTTACCTTGCGTGCGAACATTCTACTAAAATGGTTGTGATGTGGTATAGTGGGGTGGTATCCTCCTTTGAATGATTTAAGTGACTCGACTTGGCACATGTTCACACATGTAGTTGAAACAAATCAACATAGCCTTCACGATATTTATGTTCATGGTGGATTATATCCTGCTCATGCTTGTACTCAATGTCTATTAATTTTAATGCATGTACATGACTGTTGTCGCTCTCTAGTTGGTCGCTTCCCAGTCTTTTGCTAGCATTCACTTGTACTAAGCGGGAATACTGCTTGTGCATCCAATCCCCTAAACCCCAAAGTTATTCCATATGAGTCCACTATACCTTCCTATATGCGGTATCTACCGCCGTTCCAAGTAAATTTGTATGTGCCAAACTCTAAACCTTCAAATAAACATTCTGTTTTATATGCTCGAATAGCTCATGTATCAACTAGGGTTGTCCGTATCTTCCATACTAGGTGGGTTATTCTCAAGAGGAGTGGACTCCGCTCCTCATTCACGAGAAAATGGCTGGTCACCGGGATGCCCAGTCCCATGCTTTATGCAAATTAAATAAAAATAATTGCAAACAAAACTCCCCCTGGGACTATTGCTAGTTGGAGACACTCGTTGTTTCGAGCAAGTCATGGATTGATGCTTGTTGGTGGAGGGGGAGTATAAACTTTACCATTTTGTATGGGAGCCGCCTATAATGTGTGTAGCATGGAAGATATCGCCATCTCTCGGTTGTTGTGTTGACAATGAAAGTATACCGCTCAAAATATTATTTATCTCTATTTCAAAACCGAGCTCTGGCACCTCTACAAATCCCTGCTTCCCTCTGTGAAGGGCCTATCTATTTACTTTTATATTGAGTCATCACCCTCTTATTAAAAGCACTAGCTGGAGAGCGCATCTGTCATTTGCATTCATTACTATTAATTTATATTGGGTATGACTATGACTGGATCTCTTTTACCATGAATTACAATGTCTAGTCAGTCCTTGATCTTTAAAGGTGCTCTGCATTTATGTTTTGCGGTGTCAGAAAGGGCTAGCGAGATACCATCCTGTTATATTATATTATGATTGTTTTGAGAAAGTGTTGTCATCCGAGATTTATTATTATCGCTCGCTAGTTGATTATGCTATTGATATGAGTAAACATGAGACCTAAGAGTTATTGTGAATGTGGTTAGTCATAATCATTGCTGAAAACTTGAATGTTGGCTTTACATATTTACAACAACAAGAGCAAACAGAGTTTGTAAAAGTTTTTCTTTATCACTTTCAGTTTATCAACTGAATTGCTTGAGGACAAGCAAAGGTTTAAGCTTGGGGCAGTTGATACGTCTCCGTCGTATCTACTTTTCCAAATACTTTTGCCCTTGTTTTGGACTCTAACTTGCATGATTTTAATGCAACCAACCCGGACTGACGTTGTTTTCAGCAGACTTTCCATGGTGTTATTTATGCGCAGAAACAAAAGTTCTCGGAATGACCTGAAACTCCACAGAACGTCTATTTGGAAATAATAAAAAATCCTTGCAAAAGATGAAGACCAGGGGGCCCACACCCTGTCCACGAGGGTGGGGGCGCACCCTCACCCCTAGGGCGCGCCCCCCTACCTCGTGGGCCCCCTGGAGCTCCTCTGACCTCAACTCCAACTCTATATATTTGCTTTCGGGGAGAAAAAAACCAAGGAGAAGAATTCATCGCATTTTACGATACGGAGCCGCCGCCAACCCCTAAAACCTCTCGGGAGGGTTGATCTGGAGTCCGTTCGGGGCTCCGGAGAGGGGGATTTGCCGCCGTCGTCATTATCAACCATCCTCCATCACCAATTTCATGATGCTCACAGCCGTGCGTGAGTAATTCCATCCTAGGCTTGCTGGACGGTGATGGGTTGGATGAGATCTATCATGTAATCGAGTTAGTTTTGTTAGGGTTTGATCCCTAGTATCCATTATGTTCTGAGATTGATGTTGCTATGACTTTGCTATACTTAATGCTTGTCACTAGATCCCGAGTGCCATGATTTCAGATCTGAACCTATAATGTTTTCATGAATATATGTGAGTTCTTGATCCTATCTTGCAAGTCTATAGTCACCTACTGTGTGTTATGATCCGGCAACCCCAAAGTGACAATAATCGGGACCACTCCCGGTGATGACCATAGTTTGAGGAGTTCATGTACTCACTATGTGCTAATGCTTTGTTCCGGTTCTCTATTAAAAGGAGGTCTTAATATCCCTTAGTTTCCATTAAGACCCCGTTGCCACTGGAGGGTAGGACAAAAGATTGTTGGGGAACGTAGTAATTTCAAAATTTTCCTACGCACATGCAAGATCATGGTGATGCATAGCAACGAGAGGGGGGAGTGTGATCTACGTACCCTTGTAGACCGACAGCTGAAGCGTTAGCACAACGCGGTTGATGTAGTCATACGTCTTCACGGCCCGACCGATCAAGCACCGAAACTACGACACCTCCGAGTTTTAGCACACGCTCAGCTCGATGACGATCCCCGGACTCTGATCCAGCAAAGTGTCGGGGAAGAGTTCCGTCAGCATGACAGCGTGGTGACGATCTTGATGTACTACCGTCGCAGGGCTTCGCCTAAGCACCGCTACAATATTATCGAGGATTATGGTGGAAGGGGGCACCGCACACGGCTAAGAATATGATCAGGTGGATCAACTTGTCTCTGTCTAGGGGTGCCCCCTGCCCCCGTATATAAAGGAGCAAGGAGAGGAGGCCGGCCGGCCCCTATTGGCGCGCCAGGAAGAGTCCTCCTCCTAGTAGGACTAGGACTCCTACTAGGAGGGGGAAGGAAGTGGGGACGGAGAAGGAAAGGGGGGCGCCGCCCCCGCTCTCCTAGTCCAATTTGGACCAGGGGGGAGGAGGCACGCGGCCCACCCTGGCTGCCCCTCTCTCTCTCCACTAAGGCCCACATGGCCCATTACTTCTCCCGGTAGGGTTCCGGTAACCCTCCGGCTCTCCGGTTTTCTCCGAAATCACCCGGAACACTTCCGGTGTCCGAATATAGCCGTCCAATATATCAATCTTTATGTCTCGACCATTTCGAGACTCCTCGTTATGTCCGTGATCACATCCGGGACTCCGAACTAACTTCGGTACATCAAAAATCATAAACTCATAATATAACTGTCATCGAAACCTTAAGCGTGCGGACCCTACGGGTTCGAGAACAATGTAGACATGACCGAGACACGTCTCCGGTCAATAACCAATAGCGGAACCTGGATGCTCATATTGGCTCCTACATATTCTACAAAGATCTTTATCGGTCAGACCGCATAACAACATACGTTGTTCCCTTTGTCATCGGTATTTTACTTGCCCGAGATTCGATCGTCGGTATCTCAATACCTAGTTCAATCTCGTTACCGGAAAGTCTCTTTACTCGTTTCGTAATACATCATCTCGCAACTAACTCATTAGTTGCAATGCTTGCAAGGCTTATGTGATGTGCATTACCGAGAGGGCCCAGAGATACCTCTCCGACAATCGGAGTGACAAATCCTATTCTCGAAATACGCCAACCCAACATGTACCTTTGGAGACACTTGTAGAGCTCCTTTATAATCACCCAGTTACGTTGTGACGTTTGGTAGCACACAAAGTGTTCCTCCGGCAGACAGGAGTTGCATAATCTCATAGTCATAGGAACATGTATAAGTCATGAAGAGAGCAATAGCAACATACTAAACGATCGGGTGCTAAGCTAATGGAATGGGTCATGTCAATCACATCATTCTCCTAATAATGTGATCCCGTTAATCAAATGACAACACATGTCTATGGTTAGGAAACATAACCATCTTTGATTAATGAGCTAGTCAAGTAGAGGCATACTAGTGACGTTTGGTTTGTCTATGTATTCACACAAGTATTATGTCTCCGGATAATACAATTCTAGCATGAATAATAAACATTTATCATGATATAAGGAAATAGAATAATAACATTATTATTGCCTCTAGGGCATATTTCCTTCAGTCTCCCACTTGCACTAGAGTCAATAATCTACTCCCTCCGTTCCTAAATATTTGTCTTTCTAGACATTTCAAATGACTACTACATACGGATGTATATAGACATATTTTAGAGCGTAGATTCACTCATTTTGCTCCATATGTAGTCACTTGTTGAAATGCCTAGAAAGACAAGTATTTAGGAATGGAGGGAGTAGATTACACAGTAATGATTCTAACACCCATGGAGCTTTGTTGTTGATCATGATATGCTCGTGGAAGAGGCTTAGTCAACGGGTCTGCTACATTCAGATCCGTATGTATCTTGCAAATCTCTATGTCTCCCACCTGGACTAGATCCCGGATGGAATTGAAGCGTCTCTTGATGTGCTTGGTTCTCTTGTGAAATCTGGATTCCTTTGCCAAGGCAATTGCACTAGTATTGTCACAAAAGATTTTCATTGGACCCGATGCACTAGGTATGACTCCTAGATCGGATATGAACTCCTTCATCCAGACTCCTTCGTTTGCTGCTTCCGAAGCAGCTATGTACTCCGCTTCACATGTAGATCCCGCCACAATGCTTTGTTTAGAACTGCACCAACTGACAGCTCCACCATTTAATTTAAACACGTATCCGGTTTGCGATTTAGAATCGTCCAGATCAGTGTCAAAGCTTGCATCAATGTAACCATTTACGATGAGCTCTTTCTCACCTCCATATATGAGAAACATATCCTTAGTCCTTTTCAGGTATTTCAGGATGTTCTTGACCGCTGTCTAGTGATCCACTCCTAGATTACTTTGGTACCTGCCTGCTAGACTTATAGCAAGACACACATCAGGTCTGGTACACAGCATTGCATACATGATAGAGCCTCTGGCTGAAGCATAGGGAACATCTTTCATTTTTCTCTCAATCTTCTGCATTGGTCGGGCATTGAGTCTTACTCAATTTCACACCTTGTAACACAGGCAAGAATCCTTTCTTTGCTTGATCCATTTTGAACTTTTTCAAAACTTTGTCAAGGTATGTGCTTTGTGAAAGTCCAATTAAGCGTCTTGATCTGTCTCTATAGATCTTAATGCCCAATATGTAAGCAGCTTCACCGAGGTCTTTCATTGAAAAACTCTTATTCAAGTATCCCTTTATGCTATCCAGAAATTCTATATCATTTCCGATTAGTAATATGTCATCTACATATAATATCAGAAATGCTACAGAGCTCCCACTCACTTTCTTATAAATACAGGCTTCTCCAAACGTTTGTACAAAACCAAATGCTTTGATCACACTATCAAAGCGTTTATTCCAACTCCGAGAGGCTTGCACCAGTCCATAAATGGATCGCTGGAGCTTGCACACTTTGTTAGCTCCCTTTGGATCGACAAAACCTTCCGGTTGCATCATATACAACTCTTCTTGCAGAAATCCATTCAGGAATGCAGTTTTGACATCCATCTGCCAAATTTCATAATCATAAAATGCGGCAATTGCTAACATGATTCGGACAGACTTAAGCATCGCTACGGGTGAGAAGGTCTCATCATAGTCAATCCCTTGAACTTGTCGAAAACCTTTTGCGACAAGTCGAGCTTTGTAGACAGTAACATTACCGTCAGCGTCAGTCTTCTTCTTAAAGATCCATTTATTCTCAATTGCTTGCCGATCATTGGGCAAGTCAACCAAAGTCCATACTTGTTCTCATACATGGATCCCATCTCAGATTTCATGGCTTCAAGCCATTTTGCGGAATCTGGGCTCACCATCGCTTCTCCATAGTTCGTAGGTTCATCATGATCTAGTAGCATGACTTCCAGAACAGGATTACCGTACCACTCTGGTGCGGATCTTACTCTGGTTGATCTACGAGGTTCAGTAGTATCTTGTTCTGAAGCTTCATGATCATCATCATTAGCTTCCTCACTAATTGGTGTAGGTGTCACAGAAACTGGTTTCTGTGATGTACTACTTTCCAATAAGGGAGCAGGTACAGTTACCTCATCAAGTTCTACTTTCCTCCCACTCACTTCTTTCGAGAGAAACTCCTTCTCTAGAAAGTTTCCGAATTTAGCAACAAAAGTTTTGCCTTCGGATCTGTGATAGAAGGTGTATCCAATAGTTTCCTTTGGATATCCTATGAAGACACATTTCTCCGATTTGGGTTCGAGCTTATCAGGTTGAAGCTTTTTCACATAAGCATCGCAACCCCAAACTTTCAGAAACGACAACTTTGGTTTCTTGCCAAACCATAGTTCATAAGGCGTCGTCTCAACGGATTTTGATGGTGCCCTATTTAACGTGAATGCGGCCGTCTCTAGAGCATAACCCCAAAACGATAGCGGTAAATCAGTAAGAGACATCATAGATCGCACCATATCTAGTAAAGTACGATTACGACGTTCGGACACACCATTACGCTGTGGTGTTCCGGGTGGCGTGAGTTGCGAAACTATTCCGCATTGTTTCAAATGTACACCAAACTCGTAACTCAAATATTCTCCTCCATGATCAGATCGTAGAATTTTATTTTCTTGTTACGATGATTTTCAACTTCACTCTGAAATTCTTTGAACTTTTCAAATGTTTCAGACTTATGTTTCATTAAGTAGATATACCCATATCTGCTTAAGTCATCTGTGAAGGTGAGAAAATAACGATATCCGCCACGAGCCTCAACATTCATCGGACCACATACATCTGTATGTATGATTTCCAACAAATCTGTTGCTCTCTCCATAGTACCGGAGAACGGTGTTTTTGTCATCTTACCCATAAGGCACGGTTCGCAAGTACCAAGTGATTCATAATCAAGTGGTTCCAAAAGCCCATCAGTATGGAGTTTCTTCATGCGCTTTACACCGATATGACCCAAACGGCAGTGCCACAAATAAGTTGCACTATCATTATCAACTCTGCATCTTTTGGTTTCAACATTATGAATATGTGTGTCACTACTATCGAGATTTAATAAGAATAGACCACTCTTTAAGGGTGCATGACCATAAAAGATATTACTCATATAAATAGAACAACCATTATTCTCTGATTTAAATGAATAACCGTCTCGCATCAAACAAGATCCAGATATAATGTTCATGCTTAACGCTGGCACCAAATAACAATTATTTAGGTCTAATACTAATCCCGAAGGTAGATGTAGAGGTAGCATGCCGACCGCGATCACATCGACTTTGGAACCATTTCCCACGCGCATCGTCACCTCGTCCTTAGCCAATATTCGCTTAATCCGTAGTCCCTGTTTCGAGTTGCAAATGTTAGCAACAGAACCAGTATCAAATACCCAGGTGCTACTGCGAGCATTAGTAAGGTACACATCAATAACATGTATATCACATATACCTTTGTTCACCTTGCCATCCTTCTTATCCGCCAAATACTTGGGGCAGTTCCGCTTCCAGTGACCAGTCTGCTTGCAGTAGAAGCACTCAGTTTCAGGCTTAGGTCCAGGTTTGGGTTTCTTCTCTTGAGTAGCAACTTGCTTGCTGTTCTTTTTGAAGTTCCCCTTCTTCTTCCCTTTGCCCTTTTTCTTGAAACTAGTGGTCTTATTGCCATCAACACTTGATGCTCCTTCTTGATTTCTACCTCCGCAGCTTTCAGCATTGCGAAGAGCTCGGGAATAGTCTTATTCATCCCTTGCATATTATAGTACATCACGAATCTCTTGTAGCTTGGTGGCAGTGATTGGAGAATTCTGTCAATGACGCAATCATCTGGAAGATTAACTCCCAATTGTATCAAGTGATTATTATACCCAGACATTTTGAGTATATGCTCACTGACAGAACTGTTCTCCTCCATCTTGCAGCTATAGAACTTATTGGAGACTTCATATCTCTCAATCCGGGAATTTGCTTGAAATATTAACTTCAACTCCTGGAACATCTCATATGCTCCATGACGTTCAAAACGTCGTTGAAGTCCCGATTCTAAGCCGTAAAGCATGGCACACTGAACTATCGAGTAGTCATCAGCTTTGCTCTGCCAGACGTTCATAACATCTAGTGTTGCTCCAGCAGCAGGCCTGGCACCCAGCGGTGCTTCCAGGACGTAATTCTTCTATGCAGCAATGAGGATAATCCTCAAGTTACGGACGCAGTTCGTGTAATTGCTACCGTCATCTTTCAACTTTGCTTTCTCAAGGAACGCACTAAAATTCAACGGAACAACAGCACGGGCCATCTATCTACAATCAAACATAAACAAGCAAGATACTATCAGGTACTAAGTTCATGATAAATTTAGGTTCAACTAATCATATTACTAAAGAACTCCCACTTAGATAGACATCCCTCTAATCCTCTAAGTGATTACGTGATCCAAATCAACTAAACCATGTCCGATCATCACGTGAGATGGAGTAGTTTCATTGGTGAACATCTCTATGTTGATCATATCTACTATATGATTCATGCTCGACCTTTCGGTCTCCGTGTTCCGAGGCCATATCTGTATATGCTTGGCTCGTCAAGTATAACCTGAGTATTCTGCATGTGCAACTGTTTTGCACCCGTTATATTTGAACATAGAGCCTATCACACCCGATCATCACGTGGTCTCTCGGCACGAAGAACTTTCGCAACGGTGCATACTCAGGGAGAACACTTCTTGATAATTAGTGATAGATCATCTTAAAATGCTACCATCAATCAAAGCAAGATAAGATGCATAAAAGATAAACATCACATGCAATCAATATAAGTGATATGATATGGCCATCATCATCTTGTGCTTATGATCTCCATCTTCGAAGCACCGTCGTGATCACCATCGTCACCGGCGCGACACCTTGATCACCATCGTAGCATCGTTGTCGTCTCGCCAATCTTATGCTTCCACGACTATCGCTACCGCTTAGTGATAAAGTAAAGCATTATAGCGCAATTGCATTGCATACAATAAAGCGACAACCATATGGCTCCTGCCAGTTGCCGATAACTTGGTTACAAAACATGATCATCTCATACAATAAAATTTAGCATCATGTCTTGACCATATCACATCACAACATGCCCTGCAAAAACAAGTTAGATGTCCTCTACTTTGTTGTTGCAAGTTTTACGTGGCTGCTACGGGCTTAAGCAAGAACCAATCTTACCTACGCATCAAAACCACAACGATAGTTTGTCAAGTTGGTGTTGTTTTAACCTTCGCAAGGACCGGGCGTAGCCACACTCGGTTCAACTAAAGTTGGAGAAACTGTCACCCGCGAGCCACCTTTGTGCAAAGCATGTCGGGAGAACCGGTCTCGCGTAAGCGTACGCTTAATGTCGGTCCGGGCCGCTTCATCCAACAATACCGCCGAACCAAAGTATGACATGCTGGTAAGTAGTATGAATTATATCGCCCACAACTCACTTGTGTTCTACTCGTGCAAATAACATCAACACATAAAACCTAGGCTCGGATGCCACTGTTGGGGAACGTAGTAATTTCAAAATTTTCCTATGCACACGCAAGATCATGGTGATGCATAGCAACGAGAGGGGAGAGTGTGATCTACGTACCCTTGTAGACCGACAGCGGAAGCGTTAGCACAACGCGGTTGATGTAGTCGTACGTCTTCACGGCCCGACCGATCAAGCACCGAAACTACGGCACCTCCGAGTTTTAGCACACGTTCAGCTCGATGACGATCCCCGGACTCCGATCCAGCAAAGTGTCGGGGAAGAGTTCCGCCAGCACGACGGCGTGGTGACTATCTTGATGTACTACCGTCGCAGGGCTTCGCCTAAGCACCGCTACAATATTATCGAGGATTATGGTGGAAGGGGGCACAGCACATGGCTAAGAATATGATCACGTGGATCAACTTGTCTCTGTCTAGGGGTGCCCCCTGCCCCCGTATATAAAGGAGCAAGGGGAGGAGGCCGGCCGGCCCCTATTGGCGCGCTAGGAGGAGTCCTCCTCCTAGTAGGAGTAGGACTCCTACTAGGAGGGGGAAGGAAGTGGGGAGGGAGAAGGAAAGGGGGCGCCCCCCCCCTCTCCTAGTCCAATTCAGACCAGGGGGAGGAGGCGCGCGGCCAACCCTGGCTGCCCCTCTCCCTCTCCACTAAGGCCCACATGGCCCATTACTTCTCCCGGTAGGGTTCCGGTAACCCTCCGGCTCTCCGGTTGTCTCTGAAATCACCCGGAACACTTCCGGTGTCCGAATATAGCCGTCCAATATATCAATCTTTATGTCTCGACCATTTCGAGACTCCTCGTTATGTCCGTGATCACATCCGGGACTCCGAACTAACTTCGGTACATCAAAACTCATAAACTCATAATATAACTGTCATCGAAACCTTAAGCGTGCGGACCCTACGGGTTCAAGAACAATGTAGACATGACCGAGACACGTCTCCGGTCAATAACCAATAGCGGAACCTGGATGCTCATATTGGCTCCTACATATTCTACGAAGATCTTTATCGGTCAGACCGCATAACAACATACGTTGTTCCCTTTGTCATCGGTATTTTACTTGCCCGAGATTCGATCGTCGGTATCTCAATACCTAGTTCAATCTCGTTACCGGCAAGTCTCTTTACTCATTTCGTAATACATCATCTCGCAACTAACTCATTAGTTGCAATGCTTGCAAGGCTTATGTGATGTGCATTACTGAGAGGGCCCAGAGATACCTCTCCGACAATCGGAGTGACAAATCCTAATCTCGAAATACGCCAACCCAACATGTACCTTTGGAGACACCTGTAGAGCTCCTTTATAATCACCCAGTTACGTTGTGACGTTTGGTAGCACACAAAGTGTTCCTCCGGCAGACGGGAGTTGCATAATTTCATAGTCATAGGAACATGTATAAGTCATGAAGAAAGCAATAGCAACATACTAAACGATCGGGTGCTAAGCTAATGGAATGGGTCATGTCAATCACATCATTCTCCTAATAATGTGATCCCGTTAATCAAATGACAACACATGTCTATGGTTAGGAAACATAACCATCTTTGATTAATGAGCTAGTCAAGTAGAGGCATACTAGTGATGTTTGGTTTGTCTATGTATTCACACAAGTATTATGTTTTTGGATAATACAATTCTAGCATGAATAATAAACATTTATCATGATATAAGGAAATAAAATAATAATATTATTATTGCCTCTAGGGCATATTTCCTTCAAAGATGTCATGCAAGTTCTTTTCCATAAGCACGTATGACTATATTCGGAATACATGCCTACATTACATTGATGAATTGGAGCTAGTTCTGTATCACCCTATGTTATGACTGTTACATGATGAACCGTATCCGGCATAATTCTCCATCACCGATCCAATGCCTACGAGCTTTCCATATATTGTTTTCCGCTTATTTACTTTTCCGTTGCTACTGTTACAATCACTACAAAACCCAAAAATATTACTTTTGCTACCGTTACCGTTACTTCCATATTACTTTGCTACTAAATACTTTGCTGCAGATATTAAGTTATCCAGGTGTGGTTGAATTGACATCTCAACTGCTAATACTTGAGAATATTCTTTGGCTCCCCTTGTGTCGAATCAATAAATTTGGGTTGAATACTCTACCCTCGAAAACTGTTGCGATCCCCTATACTTGTGGGTTATCATGGGGTTCCGGCAAATCCTTAAGATTCGAACACTGGGGTGTGCGCGAAGTCTTTCCCTCCTACCATCTATGCCCTAGCTCGCTAAAATCTTGCGGACGAAATCGACGAACTCGCAACACAAAAAGACACGAGGTTTATACTGGTTTAGGCCACCGTTGTGGTGTAATACCCTACTCCAGTGTGGCGGTGGTGGATTGCCTCTAGGGCTGATGATGAACAGTACAAGGGAAAAACAACCTCCTGAGGTTGAGGTGTTCTTGTGGCTAGGGTAGGCTCTCGATCGGGTTAGCTCAAGCTAAGATGAGATGCCTCTACTAATATAGGCCCTGTTCCTCTTCCCAAATATTGAACGGGAAGGGAGCCAACAACAGCGGGCAAATTTGAAGGGGGGCAGCTAGTACAAGCTATCCTGACAAAAGTGGTCTTCGCCTGCGAAAAGCTCTGGTGGTGACGCCATCTTGGGCTCCACGATGACCTCCGTCTTGCCGTCCTCCTGGTCTTGGTCTCATTGCACCAATATAGCAACATTTGTCCGACGCCTCGGTACTCTTCGCCTGCGTTGGCTTCCTTAGCACCAAAGAGGAAATAAGGACGATGCGCGCGCTGGCGCCTGCCTGATGTCGTTCGTCATGGCTCACGTCACGAGGGCCTCATGGAGTTTTGCCCCGCCTTGATATCTCCGCTCCTCGTGAGCCTGCCTGGCTAGGCTACCTCAGAGGAGGTCTTGAGTCGTCCACCTCACGAGGCTTGGACCCTCGCTAGGGTCTTGGATGCCTTATTGATGAAGATAGGCCGTACGGCCTGCTTGCTTAGCCACGCCGTGGGCCGCAGGCAGACAAGTCTGGGGACCCCCGTTCACAGAACGCCGACAACTTCCACAATATCAGACCGAGCCAAAGCACGGCTCATCGCGCAAGATCTGGTTGGCTGCCACCTTGCTGCACTACCGAGCAAAAGGACGGTTCATCGCGCAAGATCTGGTTGGCTGCCACCTTGCAGCACCACCCTGCAATGGCTACCACATCCAATCCGCACATAGGGTGCTGGATGGGTATGCCATGGCCACCATGTCAACTGACGACCAGCTCCGCTCGGCCACTCCCAATGGCCGTAGACACCCACCACATGAACAAGAGAAGGAGCACCGCTGACACCTTTAGTGTGGGCCTGCTTGTTAACGTAGCAAAGGCCATGGCAGCAGCGTTGAGGATGAGGGGACTGGGGGCTGCAGCAAGGGGTTTCCCCTGGTGCCACATGAGAGGAACGGCTTGAGAGGGTTAGGTTTGTTTTTCCATCAGATACCACACGGCGTAATTCAGGAAAAGCCCAAGTAACAACGCTGGAAAACTGTATCGACACATTTATTGCATTTTTGTGAGGAAACTGTGATGTGAGAAACAACGGAGCACTATACAAACATCATCCATCACACCGTTACACCATCACTACTTTATATACACACATCCAGTCTACTACTATGTGTGTGTCGTAAAGGAATCACAAGACCAAGTATACATGGAACCGAAATGGATGGATGGTTAGTGGTACATAGGATGTCAACTTATTTTTTGGAATTGTAGGCATTGGAAAATAGCTAGCTAGCCCATGGGAGAGCATTTGTGGCTGCTTGTCAGCATTCATATTAGCATCCGTGTAACTGAGTCGTTGAATGGTTCAGGAACGAGTGCGATCGACGCATGCAGACTGCATGCAAAATCTTATCGTCCATTTCGCTCCTCCGCTCCTGTGTTGTATGAGCGTGACCATAGCTAGATACACCCAGGCTGTAAGACACAAGATTGAGACCAGCGAGTCATGCCAGCTCAACCCAAGGTTCTTGCATAAGATACAGTGCAGTAATCGTTTTGTAAGGGTATGCATTAATAGTTGTTTCCAGCTAGTTCTTGTTCAGAAGCTTATGACACGCAAGCCTAGCTAGTTCCTTTAACTTCACTTTTATGCTCAGCATGCTAAATTTCTACAGAATTAGTAGATATAATCCCGTAAGATTATGAACAAAAAGGGATGGATTTCATTTTCACATCCTTTTGCTTCTCGGTCCAACTTTAGAGTTGTTCCTCACCCGATTGATGCGCGAAAAGTTCCTCTGATTTTGCACGAGTCGAGGAGCTAGCTCGGGTGAAATATATATGCAAGAAGAATCACGGGCCAATAGTGATGAAAATTTGTAGTTGAGCTACTTTTTCCGACCACCAGTGAGGTGTGAGGCCACACCAGCGCGTGCACGTGCGTCTCGTGCGCCACACTTAGACGATCTAATCCTTGCAATCGGCTACGGTTCCTGCAGGGCGTGCAGCAAAATCCTTGATAAAACTCATGCTGGTTCGTCATGTTTTGAGACTCTCTCACCTCGACCTCCCTCACCCCACTCAAGCATTAAACCTCCGTTAGGAAAGTAGATTTTCCTTTACTGACAAAGCACATCATTGCCAATTATGGATAATTTTACTAGGGGACAAAGTGATTTGAGATAAATTACAAACAAAGTTCCACATAGAACTTTCTTTTCTATATGAAGAAAAAAGTAATAAGCTTTTCTTAGTAATCAATCCACATCTTTTTTTCTGAATTAGTACTCTGTCCCTAAGTTGATTTAAGAACGGAGGTAGTAGAATATTCCTAAGTTAATTTAAGGTTTGCCCATGACTAGAAACCTAAAATTGCCAGTAGTCTTTGTGTCACACAATGTACGTAGAGGAGTTAGTGGATGACATGCCTGAGTGAGTAGGGAAAAAACGAAATGGAAAGTTCCATTCAGGGTCGAGCACTCAAGCTCCACTATACCCATAGAGTACCGTCTCCTCAATTTCTTTCACTTTGTACAAGGGAGATATCATTTGGTTTTTTGTGTGCCTTTCCCTCCACCCCCCCCCCCCCCCCCCCCCCCCCCCTCGCCCTGTTCTTCTACTTCTAGGCGACACGGGGACGAATACCTACCGGGCTAGGGAACTCCGTACATCCGCCGTCATGGGATTTTCCTGTGAGATTGTACGTGGCGGCGGGGTGTCCCTGAATACTCCCATGCCCAGGTCGCGTGACCCCACCTTCAATTCCTGTCGACGGCCACTCCTCCTCAGCAACTTCACCCCGTATCAGTCTCCCTCCTTGATCAGGATGCTGCGGCGTCGGCCATGGTGCCACGCCGTCCATGGCGTCCTCCGTGAGCGGCCTGTGATTCAGCTCCCGCCTGGCCGCCAAGATCGCCGCCTTCCTCAGATTTCGGTTGGTGGCTAGTGGCTATCGGCTTGGGCATGCCGCTCCCGATCCCGAGTTGCTGGATCTGGTGTTTTAGGGAGTCATTGGGTTTCGTTCCTGGCCAAATCTGGCATGTTTGAGCGTCGCCACTTCTTTTTGCCTTCATGGTTGTCGTGGCAGCTTTGGTGGTGCCGACTGGGGTTGTGTCATGGCGTGCTTGCTGAGTTGGTGGAAATGCTCGTGGTGGGTGGATGTCGGGGCAGCGGCCACGGGTTGTGCAGATGGCGTCGTCTTCACGATGAGCGACAGTCGTGAGTGCTGTTCTGCAACTTCAGTCGTGTGGGCGGCGAGGTTTCATCGGGCGTGCATTGGTTTCTATGCAGACTACGTTGCACGCCCTCCACCTGTGGTTGTGCCCGCAGATTTGATTTGGCCATAGTGGCTTCGCCTCGATGGCTCATGCTCTTGTATCCATGTGGTTGTGTGTGAGGAGTGAGACCGGGGAATTCGCCATCGGTGGCCACCATGATGTCGGTTCCATTGTCTTGGAGTCGGTCCCCTTCATGCAGGCCTCATTGAGATCCCCTCCAGCCGTCCTCTTCCTCGCCCCGCTTGGGGTGAGAGTCCTGGTTCCCTTGTAGATGACGGGGTGGGTAGACGTCATTCCCCTTCCTGGAGGTGTTGTCTGGGGTATGCAGGTGGTGGGGATAGTGATTCCCTGCTTGTCGAAAGCAAATGACGGTGGCGACTTTTTCAGTGTTCTTCATCTTCTTTGTGCATCCTTCAATTTCTGGTGGCACTCTTTAGGTTGTGTTTAGATGTATAGTTTCCCAGTGGGTGGCAGTGAGGTCGTGGGACCCCAATGGAGGCGGTGCTATGCTCCCTCATGCCTGGGATGCCAGTCGTGTTTGTCCATTTCGGCCCTCAGGTGAGCACTCTGCCTTTCGATGATACATCGCCCTTTGAGACAGGGCAAGAGGATTGTGGTCCTTTTTGGAGGCAGAAGCGACTGGCTTGTCGGTCTTGGTATGTTTTACGGGAGTTGTTGGAGTTGTGTCGAATATAGTGTACAAGATAGGTTACAGTTGGACTAGGAGTTGTATTGTGTTTACATAGGATATGGAGTTGTGTCCTAATAGGACACTTGTATCCTAGGTCTCTCATATATAGCGGGGGTAGACACACGATGTAACCTATGCCAACATAATAGCACCAGAACGCAGGGGAAGCCGGCGGCATGTGCCGGTGTCCAGGGCGACCGAGTGAGGTATTGTGACGGTGTCATGGGGAGGAGCGCCCATAGTCAAGCCCCGGGGATGTAGCCACATCGGTGAACCTCGTTAATAAATCTCGATGTCGTGCTCGTGTGATTGTTTGGTCCTCGGGTGATCGACGATGACCTTGGATTTATTCTAACAAGTGGTATCATGAGCAAGGTTACATGTAGTCGCTGTGCGTTGATCTAGAGGATTGGATGACCGAAGAATCGATCAGTCGCCAAGATCAGGTGACAGAATATTGGATAGATCGGTCGGATTGATGGAAGCAACACGTGGTCCAAGCGCACATATGGAAGTTCCAGCGAGACGGATTGATCGTTCGATCTGTTCAGGCGACTGGCGGCGTAGTAGCTGGCTCGGGAGACGCGGTCCAAGCAGGCTTGGGCGACGCAGACGCGGTGCAGCGCGTGACGTGGGAAGCCAAGCAAGGCTCGCGAAACCGGTGCGTGAGCGATGTTGTGGTGGGCCATCATGGCCCTACGCGGAGCAGCCTTTGGCATGGGACAATGATGTGCGTGTACAGGCGCGTGGTGCGGCACGTCACAATGCAATCGGGAGCTGTGTTTATGAGATTTGTTTGGAGACCAAAACGGGACCGAGTCCCGGAAGGAAGTCGTCCTCTCTCAGGAACGGAGTCTTGCATGCTCGCTTTAAAGGCTGGTACAGGCAGCCGTAGAAGAGATGCACAGGCAGATCAAATCGAGCGAAGGAAATCCATTGATATGTATACATTGGAAAGCACAGACTTGGGAAAGCAACGTTAGCATCAGATATTGTGCCAGGAGCATATCACGTGAAAGACCAAGAGTGGTTGGATTTTGCTATTAGTACACAGCGGTGCACCTCATCGGGTTTTGCTTGTGTACTTGGGCATCACGTGAGGAAAGCTCGGATAATTTTTCATAGGGTCAGCCGTACAAAGAACTATGACAAACATGGGTGAAAGTTTGTTGGCACAATGGGAATGCTTGAAGGCGTTGCGGGAAGTCATGTCAGCTAAGATGGAATTATCAAGTGATGAATTAGAATTCGCGGAAGATGATCTGAGAGCCTTGAGCGTGTCGTGCAGCTGGAAAAGTTCACTGGGTCGGACTAGACAGTCTGACGGATCGACGCGAGTTGGTTGATACAGAAGACGGTGGTGGGATCAGCAACGACGAAATAGGAGCGTGCTGCTGATGGTGACCGACTTCTGCGCGTGGAAACACGTGTCGCAGGCCCGAGGGCTTGTGTGACTTCGACAAGACTATGACGCGGGGTTGATTCAAGACGGTGTACACACGGAGCTTGAAGTCGACGGGGCGCGGGGTGGCACGTACAACCACCATGGAGTCATGTTGAAGGTGGAGCTGGATTGAGGGGCTACGGCGTAAGTTGACAGGGTCGAAGCCTATTCAGCGGGAAAAGCGAGTGACATGCAGTTTGGACTGGAGCCCAGTGGTCCGATGAAAGCGTGAAACTCGTCATCGGTCGGTGATGATCGGTGGTACTCTGCAGTGGGGGTTGAGTGGTGTGGGTTCGCGACCCTTGAGACTCGACCGGGACAGCGGAGGCTCAACGCGGTAATAGCGGCGAGGCGTGCGGTATGCACGGGACATGAAGACGGGACAGGGCTCTGGTGGTCATACATGTGGTGAGACAACTACGAATTTGACTCGGGATGACTATAAGCAACGGTGAAATTCCTTCAAGTTTCAGACAAGCGGTCAAGAAAGGAGCGGTGATGTTGAGTTCAGGTAACTCTTATGTGTGACACCCAATATGTGAGTTGTTCACTTTCATGCAGGTCAGTGATCAGTGTGTGATAATGTTGACGGATACTCTGGAAGTTGGGAGCACAGACTAGAGTAAAGAGGAACTTAACTTTGCTCGAGTGTTGACTGTAGTCAGGAAAAGGAGGGACTACAAGTTGCAGGTAGAGTCACATGGAGTCTTTGGAGTAGCAGTGGTGCTCATGGGATAAGCTCAAGTCCAATGTACATAAAAGTTTGACGCATGGACAACTTCGGGGTGGTGGAGTATATTCGCCAAGGTGGAATTTGTTGGAGTTGTGTCGAATATAGTGTACAAGGTAGGTTACAGTTGGACTAGGAGTTGTATTGTGTTTACATAGGATGTGGAATTGTGTCCTAATAGGACACTTGTATCCTAGGTCTCTCATATATAGTGGAGGTAGACACACGATGTAACCTATGCCAACATAATAGCACCGGAACGCAGTGGAAGCCGGCGGCATGTGCCGGTGTCCAGGGCGACCGGGTGCGGTATTGTGACGGTGTCATGGGAAGGAGCACCCATAGTCAGGCCCCGGGGATGTAGCCACATCGGTGAACCTCGTTAACAAATCTCGGTGTCGTGCTCGTGTGATTGCTTGGTCCTCGGATGATCGACGGTGACCTCGGATTTATTCTAACAGGAGTAGGTAAGGAATTATTGCTTAACGATGTTGGAGTCTTGCTACCCCTTACCCAGTTGCTCTAGGCGTGTAATTATGCCCAGTTGATGGTATTGTTAATTCAAAGTCAGGCTAAGTTCAAGACTTTTTTCTAAAAAATATAACATTTTATAGAGAATGCAGCTTTGAGAATTCTCAAAAAATATAATTAAACATCACCCACCATATCTTACACCATCATTAAAAAGGTTCGCAGGGTGGTACGCCTTGGCGGCGGCGAGAGGAGGGAGGTCTAAGAGCGAAGGTGGAGGAGGGTCGCGGAGGCGGCGCGGACGAGCGGACAGGGTGGATCCTGTTTTTTTAAAGCCGTGTTGAAATTAGCTGATCTTAAGCAAGTTGACAGCCAAATTTTCAGGTCGAATCAAAGAAAACTTTGAAATCATTATAGGATGAATACAATACTTGATGCATGAACTAAATAGAGATGAAGCAAGAGGATGGCCTTCAATGCTTGAGAGTGTTGATTGTATGCATAGGAGGTGTAAGAATTGCCTCGTAGCATGGCATGACCAATTCATCGGTCATTGCCATGATCCAACTGTAATTTTGGAAGCTGTTGCCTCCTAGCATTTTTTTGGGATTTGGCATTGCTATTTTGGCATGACTGGATCTCACCTATTTGTTGGGCCAATGCGGACTGCCAACCTGGAGATGCGGACAGTCGGTGAGTCAGATGCGGTACCATGTAGTTTAGCAAGAGTGGGAGCGAATATGTTCACACTAGCAAGTGACATGGAGCTAGGGTGTGTGTTGGGCGAGGAGAGACGATGGGCTTCACCGGCTGTAGGTGGTAGGGAGGGGGGTTGAACCCTGCCACCCTGGAACGGGAGAGTGTATAGGTTTTTCCGGCGGTCATTGGTGAGCTAGGAGGGAGAGGAGAGGGTTGGCGTGGAGAAGAGTGTGGTAGGCCAGATCATGATTTTTGGCCTCACTTCTGCCCGGCACATCTGATCTGTACACAGGATGCCTCTCCCAATGATCGTACACACCGCTGCACGAACTTGAGAAGGAGCACCACCGACACTTTTGGTCTGGGGCCAATGTGTTTGCGCTGGTGCCACGTGGAAGAAACGCTTTGCGAGGGCTATATATGTTTTCCATCGGGTGCTGCATGGCGTACATCAGGAAAAGCCCATTGGAATTGTATGTAATATATCTGGGTATTAACTTTTGTGCAAGGTTGCAACACTCAATGGATACATTTATTGTGTTTTTGTTGGGTATTAACTTTTGTGCAAGGTTGCAACACTCAATGGACACATTTATTGTGTTTTTGTTGGGTATTAACTTTTGTGCAAGGTTGCAACACTCAATGGACACATTTATTGTGTTTTTGTAAGGAAACTGTAATGTGAGAAACCATGGAGCAATGACCAAATTTCATTCATCACACACCTTACACCACCAATAATATTTACAGCAGCATGTCCTCACATCAATTCTTGTGGTATATAATAGTCATCATATCTTAGGCATTGATTTTTACAATTCGGCGTTGTGCATCCAGACCGCTAGCTCTCCACCCCCGAACCGAACCAGGAGGAGCCGCCCCCCGCGTGGGCGATCGCGAGGCCCCTGATCACATCGCCGCCGAACCTCCCCCACTCCTCCTCCTTCTCCCTCGCCGCCGCCCAAGGGCGCGGCCAGGCGAAGCCTAGCCGTCGCCGGCGGCGGCGGGGACTCAGCCCCCCTCACTCGGGTGGGGCTGGCGCGGGCCGGCGCCGCCGGGCCGGAGTGTGGCGGCGGGCCGGTCGCCACGGCGGGTGGTGGCGGTGCCTCGGCGACGTCGATACCTCGCGACAGGAGGCCTTGCGATCTGGTGCATCGCGGCCGTTAGGGACGGCGGCGGCGTGTCCGGATCGGTTCGCGGCGGCGCGGCCAGGTTGCTGGTCGGCCGTCGGCACGATGGTGGGTGCGACTCGTTGGCAGCTGGGCAGATCCGCGGGATTCTACCCTTGTCTGGCCCTTAACAGCGCGGGCAACTACGGGGGAAACCCTAGATCTCCTTGGGATCGAGCGATGGCGGTGCTTTTGCATCGTAGTCCCTCTTGAGGGCATTGTTTTGGAGTTTGCTCCGGTCGAAGGGACCAGCGACGTCGGCGGCGCACGTCTGGTGGAGCAACTGCCGATGAAAATCGCGCCGACTATGGTCATGGCGGACGATGGCGGCGTCTTAGATGTCGTTCCCTTGTCGAGGCATCGTCGTTGCAGTCTGCGTCATCAGGCTCGGGATCCTCCGGGGGAAACCCTAGATCTGGGTCTTCCGGATCGGACGATGATTATTTCCCTTCTAGGGGCATCGTTTTGAAGTAAGTGTTGGCTGGGCGGATGGTGGAGCGGTACTTCATCTCACACATCGATGGCGGCGGATATCGGCGGCATGGCGCTGTGGAGGCTCGGCGTCCGATGCACGGAGATGGACTCGCGCAGGAGGAGGTTGCTGTCTGGCGTCATGGTGACGTCGATGGTAGAGTGGCCAGACAAGGTAGAAGCCTCAATATGTTCTGAAGACGAACCTGTGGAAGATGGCGGCGACGACACACGAGTGTGTCTGACCGGATTGTGCCCCAGACCCGGTATGTGGCTCGGCTGGGGCTTCCGAATATGTTTCGGCTTTCGGCTTTTGATGTTAGGCTTAGGTGAGTGGTTTGGGTAGTGGCCCAGCTAGCACCCCTTCATCTTTTTGGATAGGAGTAGCGGCATGTGTTGCTAAGATGGTAGATTCAGGCACATTGTTGTAATACTTTGTAAGGTCCTCGAGAATAATCAATAAAGTGGCTGTATGCATCTCCCAGATGCAGAGGCCGGGGGTCATCGTCCTTTTCTAAAAAAAAAGCTATCTATATGAACTAACTGTATACACACATCCAGTCATGTGTATTTGTAGAGAGATCCCAGAAGTAAGTATAGATGCAACCAAAATGGATGGATGGTTAGTGGTTCGTAGGATGTCAAACTTATTACTACGTAGTTGGAATTGTAGGCATTGGGAAATAGCTAGCTAGTCGATGTCTGAGAATTTGTAGCTGCTTGCCAACATTCATGTAGCTAAGTCGTGGAGAGGATCAGGAACGGGTCCGCACCCCTTGTGCTGTATGAGCTTGACCACAGCTAGACACACCCTGGCTGTAAGATACAAGATATGTCATTAGTGAGACCCATGAATCATGCTAGATTGATCCAAGTTTTTTCCGTAAGGTACGGTGCATTAATAAATCTTTCAGGGGTAAAGTACATTGATGGTTGTTTTCAGCTAGTTCTTGTTCCGCGTGCTAAATTTCTCAACAGAATTTACAGCTCTAATCATGAGATTGCAAACTAACAGGGATGGATTTCATTTTGATATCCTTTTGCGCTTCTTCGTCCAACTTTAGCGTTGTACCTCACCCGTCCGATGCACGAAAGGTTCATCTGATTTTGCTTGAGTTGAGGAGCTAGATATGCATGAAGAATCACGGGCCAATTGTGATGAAAAGTTGTAGTTGGGCTACATTTTCCGACCACCACTGAGTGTGCGTGTGCGCTTGACGACCCAATTCTCGCAACCGGCTACGGTTCCTGCAGGGTGTGCAGCAAAATCCTTGCTAAAACTTGTTAGAATTGTGTCAAATATTATTGTGCAAGTTAGGTTACAGTTAGACTTGAAGTCGTACGGTGTGTAGACAGGATATGGAGGCGTGTCTTAATAGAAAACTTATATCCTAGGCCTCTCATATATATCGGGGGTAGACACACGACGTAACCTATGCCAACATAATAGCACAGGTACGCAGGGGGAGCTGGCGGCGTGTGCCGGCGCCCGGGTGGCCGGTGTGCGGTATTGTGACGGTGTCACGGGGAGGAGCACCCGTAGTCAGGCCCCGGGGATGTAGCCATATCGGTGAACCTCGTTAACAAATCTCGGTGTCGTACTCGTGTGATTGCTTGGTCCTTGATAGATTGACGGTGCGCCTCGGAATAATTCTAACAAGTGGTATCAGAGCAAGGTTCGAATAGACTGCGGTGTTGATCTAGAGGAGGCCGTGGTGGAGAAGTCCGACGATTGGCGGGGTGATTAGACGACAGTGGAGGTTGTCGTCAGGAGCGATCTCACGCCCAGATAAAGCTGATATTTGATCGGCTCGACCGGAAGGTGTCGGCGTGTATGGTAACCACGGCTGAGTCGAAGCAATCGGAGCTAGGCGGGCTGGAGCCGGCGAGATTGGAACCGTGTAACTTACACGATGGCGGCACTGGAACGTGTAGTTGCGGGAGTCTTCATTGTTCGGCGGCAGATCGGATCGGGTCCGATCCAAAGCAGGGAGCAGCGGCGGCGGCTTACACGTAATCGGATCGAGCAGCGTGCAGGCAGGCAAGCAGCAGGCGAGGCCACTGACGGGCGGCGGCAGTGTGCTAGGGGTGGCGTCGTAACACACGTACAGTTGCTTAGCCCTAGCGGCGGCAGTAGCGGAGGAAGCTGCGGAAGCAAGGCCGAGCGGGGCTGATTGACCAGGAGGCACGCTCGCGTGGGCTGGCCCAGTTGGGCTGCAAGGTGGCCCAAGAAAGAGGCTAGGGTGTCCAACCTTCGTGCGTATCTCGCAAGGGAGCTGTCAGGCTGACCGAGATGTACGTGTGGGACGAGACTTGCCTGCTCTCCCGGCGTGTGCCCATTCGTGCTCCCGTCTACGTGGCTTGATTTCATTGGAACAAAATAAGGCCCGGCCCCACCCCTTTAAAATCAGGGAAGAGATGATTAGATTAGAAAGAAAAGAGGAAAAAAGACAACCGTAGGATGAAGTGGAAGCACGGATGGGAGCATGGGGAGGGAGCAGGCAAACCGGATCCGTACGTGTGATGTGTGGAGCCACACGCTGGACAACAACGTGAGATTTGGTTGGAAACAAAAAGATGAGCAACATGTACGAAGGCAGCAAATCAATTGGCGGAAGGAAAATTCATCAAGAGAAAAACCCATCAGATGACGCTTTGGCAGCAATTACAAAAAATGCATCGGGTGTTCTGCGTGGAAGCAGCAGTACGTGGAGCATGGCTTGGATTAAATTTGCCTCTGTGCTTAGTACTTCGGCACATGCACGGGAAGTATTGCAGCTTGGTTATTTTTTTCATGGGTTGCCGTTATGGTGGACAAGATGAAAAAATTATTGGCACAACAGGAATGTTTGAAGTCGTTGCGGGAAGTCAAGCAAGGTAAGATGAAAGTATCATGTGATGAATGAGAATTCACGGGAGATGATTTGGGAAGTCTGAAGTGCATTGTGGCAGATCATGTATACACAGGGCGTCAAGCAATGCACGGAGATGTGCGGGCGTACACGACGCAGGGTGGGGCATGGTTGAAGTCGAATAATTCGGTTGGGTCGGACTGGACAGTCTGATGGATCGACATGGATGTTGGTCAAAGTAGAAGACGGCGGTGATTTCGGCGACGACGACATACAAGCGTGATGCTGATGATGGCCGACTTCTGGGGCATGGAAACACATGGTGCAGGCCTGAGGGCTTGTGCGGCTTCAACAGACTATGGCGCGGGGTTGATTCAAGATGGTGCACACAAGAGAGCTTGAAGTCGATAGGGTGTGGGGTAGCATGGCGCAGCTACATGGAGTCATGTTGAAGGTGGAGCTGAGGTCTGGTGGAAGACTTCACTCTGTGCTGATGGGGGGCTACGACGTAAGAATTCGGAGAGTCGAAGCCTATTTTAGCGGGATAGCGAGAGACACGTGGATCGGACTGGGTACCAGTGGTCTGATGGACACGTGATACTCGGCATCTGTCGGTGATGGTCGGTGGTTCTCTATAGTGGGGGTTGAGGCAGTGTAGGCTAGCTACCCGGGAGACTCGACCAGGACAGCAGAGGCTCGACGCGATGATAGCGGCGAGGCATGCGGTAAGCACGGGACACAACGACGGGCCAAGGCACTGGTGGTCAGACAAATTTTGCAGGGGGTGCTGAAGCAGTGTTGATGTGTACCAGATTTGAGTTGGTGACTGGGTCTATCGGTGCCGGCTGATGGACAAGAGTTGACCACGAAGAATCTGAGAAAGTGGCGGGAAGTCTGAAATTCTCAAAACAGAGAGAGTACGTGGCCGTATATTCTGTGGTGCTCGGTGCACATGGCAAAGTGCGGATGACAAGACAGAAGGAGGCGGAGTGCTATAGTTGTGGGACATGTCAAAGACTAACCGGGAAAAAAGGATGAGACAACTGCGAATTTGACTCAGGGTGACACGGGGCAACGGTGAAATTCATTCAAGTTTCAGAAAGGTGGTCAAGGAAGAGCGGTGATGTTGAGTTCAGGTAACTCTTATATGTGGCGTCCAATACGTGAGTTGTTCACTTTCACGTAGACAGTAGCCGGTGTGTGATGGCGTTGAACGGATTCTCCAAAAGTTGTAAGCATAAAGTAGAGTAATGAGGAACTTAATTTTGCTCGAGTATTGACTGTGGAGAAGGCAAGAAGGGACTACAATTGCAGGTGGAGTCGCATGGAGTCTGGGAGTAGCAGCGGTGCTCATGGCGTATCTCAAGTCCAATGTACATGGAGATTCGACGCATGGATGAATCCAAAATGATGGAGAATATTCGCCAAGGTGGAGTTATTAGAATTGTGTCGAATATTATTGTACAAGTTAGGTTACAATTGGACTTGGAGTCGTACGGTGTGTAGACACGATATGGAGTCGTATCCTAATGGGACACTTGTATCCTAGGCCTTTCATATATATCGAGGATAGACACACGATGTAACCTATGCCAACATAATAGCACAGGTATGTAGGGGGAGCCAGCGGCGTGTGCCGGTGCCCGGATGGCCGATGTGCGGTATTGTGACGGTGTCACGGAGAGAAGCGCCCGTAGTCAGGCCCCGGGATGTAGCTATATCAGTGAACCTTATTAATAAATCTCGATGTCGTGCTTGTGTGATTGCTTGGTCTTTGGTAGATTAACGGTGCGCCTCTCAATAATTCTAACAAAACTGATGATCATTCGTCATGTTTTAAAATTTCTCACCTCAGACTTCCCTCATCCCCTCGGTTTATAGCGTTAGAACCACCTCGTCGTGACTTTCCACTCCCCCTAGAGTGTCTAGGGCTCTCTGCGACTTTGACATTGTACATGTTTTGTTCATTCTTGCCGAAGGAATGGACTCAAGCATTAAACTTCCGTTAGGAAAGTAGATTTTCCTTTAGTGAAAAAGTACATCCTTCTTAAAAATCATATGGATAACTTTACAAGGAGAGAATGTGATTTGTCAAAATTTGTAAATAAAGTTCCGCATAGAACTTCCTTTCCATGAAAAAAGGCAATAAGTTTATCTTAGTAATCGATTCACATCTCAACAGTACTCCATCTGCTCCTAAGTTAATTTAAGAATAGAGGTAGTTTCCTAAGTTAATTTAAGGTTTGCGCATCACTACAAATCTAAAAATGCCCGTAAGCATTGTGTCACACAATGTAGAGGAGTTAGTGGAAGTGGAGTTTCTCAGCCCGAGCTCAAATGAGCTCGTATGTACAGTAAAAAAATATGAGTTTTTTTACAAACATTGACAAATGTTCTAAGAGGTTGCAAAATTTCATTATGGAATCACATTTTTGAAAGGCGTGGGAAAAAACGAAATCGATATTCCGAAAATGCTACTTTCAAAAGCACTTTAGAGCGCTGATTTTGTTTTTTGTTTTTGCCACGACATCCAGAAACATGATTTCATGATGAAATATTTTAAGCTCTTAGAACATTTGTCAATATTTGTCACAAATAAAATCATTTATTTTTTATTGTTTCAATTTTACTGTTCATCCAAGCACATTTGAGCTCGGGCTGAGAAGGTGACTATGCGGAGCTAATGGATGACATGCCTGAGTGAGAAAGCAAGAAAAAAAGTAATGGAAAGTTCCATTCGAGGTCGAGCTCCACTATACCCTTTATCCTAGGCGTCTACTCGTGTCATGATCTGTGCATCATGTGACAACCTCCTGAGAGTGCTAGCATCATTTGCCTGATGATAAAACTCTTGTAATATCAAAGGATATATGTGCATTAGTCATCGTTTCCTGGTTCTTTTGAAAACCTTAACACACTCTTGCTCATTATTTATTCTGATTAATTTAATAAAATTTGTGCATCGGCCGGTGCCAACATGTTCAGGTCCACTACTCATGGCCGCGTCTACCTCCTCCAACCTTGTCTTTGCACCGGTGTCCTGAATGAGCTTATCCCCTCACTTGCTGCTTCACGGTCTCGGCACGAAGATTATGCTTGGGATATATGAAGTACTCCCGCATATGGATCGGAGCGAGTAGTTTGATTTGGCATATATAGAAATAGTTGACGTAATGTGGACGAATGTGGGGAGCTAGTAGGATTCACATGGTCAAATGAGGACGCAAAAAGAATAATTAGTGGAGGGATGACATTTCTCTTTTTCTTGGGGGTAGTGGAAGATCACATTGACTCCATATCACACCCTACACTGTGAGTAACTAAAACACTCCATGTCCTCTGAGTAATTAAAACACTTCATGTCACGCCCTACACCTTCACTAGCATTTAGAGCAACATGTCCTCCTGGTTATCCGTCAATATATAAACGGGACACATCCACACTATCAATTAGCTAGTATATTGTATATACACATCCACACTACCATGCGTATTGTAGGGAAGTCGCTAGTAAAGATATAGATGGAACAAATGCTAGACAGCGTGAACGGAGATAAGTGTATGGATATTGGTGGAGGTTGGATGCCAATTGGAATTGTAGGCATTGGAAAAGACCTAGGCAGTAACAAAGTGCACTAGAGTTGCTTGCTTGCACTCAGGCTCTGAAGATTTAAAACCATGCAGAGCCATGAGATGGCAGCTGGTAGTGTTAAACACGAAGTGCATCTGTGTCCTGTCCGGTTCGCTACGTGTGTGCTGTACGTGTCTCAAAGTCTTTATCTTTACCTAATCTTTACCTAATAATAAAGCATTTAGGGACCCCTCAAAAAAATAAAAAAATAAAGCACGTAGGGTTTCTGCCTGTCCGTCGCACCGTTTTGCAAAAAGGCTCCTGCATTTTCATAAGAGAGAGAGAGAGAAAGAGAGAGAGGGAGAGGGAGGAGAGAGAGAGAGACGCCTTAGGATTAACCATATTCAACATACGTTTTTTATTGTTTTGTGTGAGCACCGAGGCCATCGCCGGCGAGGGTGAGAAGGAGGATAAGCGGCAACACAAATATGATGCCTCGCAAAAATAAAGAAGATGGACCTATTGTGATCTTGAGTGATGGTTGTTGAGTTAAGAGCGTGTGTTATGTTTTCTCTCCCGTTACAACGCATAGGCTCTTTTGCTAGTAATCACCAAATAGGGCTAGTAGTCGATTAGCTAGTATATATATTCTTGTATCCCTGTAAAGTATGGTACCGTGAGTTGAAGGAATAAGCTCAAGGCGAACCTTGCATTGCGCTGGGTGGATTGATCGGAAGCTTGCATTGCTTGATCGTTCGTCGTCATCGATCTTCGGTAGTCGCGTGCTGCCGGTAGTACCCGGCGTCAAGGGACTGGGCCAACTGCAGCCACTGGGAGAGGGCAAAAGCAGACCGCTTACTGGGTTGGAAATTCCCCACATGAAGTAATTGTACCCGTCCAACGTGAAAATGGAATCACTATTAATTTTCCCGGCAACAACGACATAGTTTAGGTAGAATGAGTATTTGAAAACCTCCCGTTTTTCATTCGTCTTTCCAAGATCATCAACACTTTCCCACTCTTGATATATTTCATGTTAATCAGATTTGGTATTTTTTTTCTTTCAAAAAGAAGGATAGTTTTCGGCCTCTGCATAAGCTATGCACACAATCATCTTTATTATACTATTTCACAAAACCTTACAAAATTAATAAATGGACCAACCCAATAAGCCACCTTCCGCACGACCAATGTCGCCATACCTACAAAGTTGATGATGTGCCCTCGCCTCGCACCAACACACCACCAGGTAATCCACTGGCCTTGCCAAGCTGCTCACTGGTTAGCCGGGGGCATCAACTAGTCTAGGAGACCCTCGGCACGGGCTGCATGCGTGCGCTCAAAAATCCGTCGCCGATATCTTCCTCCGTCTAATCTTCAGGAGTGATCAATGAATTAACCTTGCCAGGCCCTTCTGTTATGAAAGCCACCATGGTGCCGGACAACCCCATTCTTCTGTGTGTGCCCATCAACAGGCTTGCACTAAGACCCCCTTGCGCCACATCGCCGAGACCCATTGTCGTCAATGCTGAAGATGCAATACCTCTCCACCTCTTGCCCCATGTAGCCAGCATTTGCTCCAAAACGACGCCCCCGAAAGAGGAACGATATCGAAAATGTCATCATCGTGTAATCCGGGAGACCTAGATCTATGATTTCTCCCGGATCATCCCGAGCGTGATGATGAAAACTGCAATGACGATGCCTCGACAAGGGAATGAAGTCGGAGATGCCACCGTCATCCGCCATGACCGTAGTCGGCACGATTTTCATCGATAGTCGCACCAACAGGCCGTGCACTGCCGCTGTCGGTCCCTCCGACCGGATCAAACTCCAGAAACGATGCCCTCAAGGGGGACTACGACGCAGAAGCACCGCCATTGCTCGATCCTGAGAAGATCCAGGGTTTACCTCAGAGTTGCACGCGCCATCATGGACCCCAAACGAGGGATGTATCACGGTGTGGCCGGAAGACCCCGTCAAGATCGTTCCCCAGTTGCCAACGCGCCGCATCTGCCACCACGTCGTCCACAACCCGTGCGTCCAACCACTAGCCATGGTCAGGTCTGTCCGAAGCAAGAAACCCCATCCTGGTCAGGCTCGCAAGCACAGAAACTCCACGATGGCTGGAGAGCATCGCAGCAAGACGAACCTTGACCTCCACAACCCACCGACGCTCGCTGAGTCGCGCCGACAAATGCCCAGATGCGCATGTAACCGGGACACCCAACCGCCACCAGGTCCTGTCGCCCCCAAAGCAAGGGAGCGGGAAAGATGAGCCCCGCCGTCACCGTCGCCCACCGGGCGGCCTCATCCGGCGGCGGTGGATGTGGAAGAGAGGAAGGGCGACGATGGCTAGGTATGGCTGGGCCACCTCGGCTCTCTAAAAGAAATTGGAAATGTTAATTTCCCCAACCTGACATCTTTGCATGAGAGCATGAAGAACTTCACTACTCTTAAACGACTTATATTGCTACCTTGCAATGGCATAGAGATATTACTAGGATGGTTAGGACAGTTGACTTGCATATCATTGGCGTTTGCCATAACCTGACATGTTAGCCTGAAACCATGAAGAAGCTCACCACTTGAAGTCACTCCAAATTGTTCTATGTCCAAGTCCTATTGAGAGGTGCCAAAGGGACGATGCCTACGAGATTTGACACATCCCTACAGTCGAGTTCCATTGCTAAAGGAGTTACGGTGAAGCAACACACTGATCTATTTTCTTTAGAAAAGGAGGATGACCTTCGGCCTCTGCATCTGGGCGATGTATACGGCCACTTTATTAATTATTTTCACAAGACATTACAAAGCCAAACAACAGCAAGACTAAAGCCATCGTCTAAGCAACAACTGTTGCTACACCTATTCAAATGATGAAGGGGCACAGATAGTCTGGGCCTAATACCAAACAGACATCGCAGCCAAACCTAAACATCTAAGACCTGAGGTCCCAACCAGCACGCCTGCGGGGTATGGGGCACCTACCAGTCTGGCACACTCATCAACCAGGACGCCTGCCGGGCATTAGGCCGCCGCAGCCTCCTGCCACCAATCCATCTTCAGATCTGTACTGTTGCATGTACCGTGCCAGGTCTCTCTGCCATCGACGCCACCACGACGCCCGACAGAGTCCTCCTCCTGCGCGAGTCCATCCTCCCACAACAAACTCCGAATCTGCACTACGCCACGCAGTCAAGATCCGTTGACATCAGTGTGTAGGATGAATCACCGCTCCACCATAGAATCCATCCTCTGGTCCCTCGATCACGTGTGTAGCTCCAATAATGACGCCCCCAAGGGAGGAACGACATCAGAGCGCCACCGTCATCCGATCATCCGATCTAGGGTTTCCCCCGGAGGTAGCAGAGAGTGGCCTTAAACTTCTCCATGGCGATGCCTTCAAGAAAGGAACGACGCAGATAGCGCTGCCACTGCCGGCCTTAGCAGACGCCGAAGACAAGTTTTCACCTAGATCAGTTCGAAGGGATCCAACTCTCGTGCATGGTCCGCCGTCACCACCAGCACCACCTGGCAGAACCCTGGAACACCGGCAGATCAGCGAGCCGTCGGCACCATCGCATCCAGATCACCGGCCACGCGGGCCGCCGCCATCCCCCGCACCGTCCGGGTCAGAGACGGAGCCACCGACCGCGCACAGGGACCATCGCCGCCTGCACATGCCGGAGCGCCGCCGAGAGCCCAGCGCCCGCCACCGCTTGCCGAGGGCCGCCGCCGCACGCCTCGAGCGGACTCCCACGCACACCAGGGGAAACCGCGAGCGTGAGCCCTACCGTCGCCCCCAAGCCCGCGCCGGCGCGCCCCGCCTCTAGCGCACCGCCAACAACCGCCGCGATCCGCCCGCGCCAGATCCAGCGAGTCATGGGAGAAGAGCCCCCGCCGCTGTCGACGCCGACCGGGCTTTGCCCGGCGGCGCGCCCCGGCGGTAGTGAGGAGGAGAGGTCGGGGAAGGGACGAGGACGCGGCGGCGCTAGGGTTCCCCCCGGTCGCCGCGCAGGGGTGACACGGGAGGAGTCGGGAGGAGACGGGCTTGTTCCAACACACTGATCTGTTGCACAAAATTATGCGGTGGGAAACCCTTGGCTTAAGTGTACGAGAGTAACAAGGCGGAAACTATGGAGTCCCTCTGCTCCTGGCTTCCTCACCAAATTCTCTTAGGCCGTCGTCGCGCTTATCTGTCCACCTTTGCTGTGAGTGCCTACATACGTGGTGGCGGCGCGGTGCTCTACTGGAGAGGAGGTAAGCGGTCTGGAGCCTTTGTTTTCTAGTGTTGCAAGCCTACTGTGTCCAAATGGATTATAGCATGTAGTACCATTTTGTATTTCATTCCATACAGTTTTTCAAAGGCAGGAACCTATAAGATGCAGTCTTAGTTGTAGCTAATTTTGTCAGCTTTTAGAAATTGAACGTGCATCCAAACTAACTAAATGGATTTCATGGCTGGCTACACAAATGACTTGGAACGGCTGAATTCAACCTCTTGTTCGTTCTGTTATCTGTTTCTAGTTTCTACTACTGACTTAAGTTTGATTTTTTTTCTTTTCAGGCAGGCAATTTTCATTGTGCCATAACATCCAGATGACATCCACGTGACTTTGTCAATCACTGTTGTGATGATTCAGAAAGGAATTAAATGTCACGGTTCTTCAGCTCGAGCAGAGGAACCCCTGCCATAAAACGCCGTGAGAACGCATCCCACAAAAAAACCTTCCCCCACACGCCGACACCCGTGAGGCGGCCGGGGCGGGCGCCCATATCCCTCCGCCGCCGGTCTCCCCTCCTCCTCCCTCCTCCCTCGCCGCCGCCAGAGGCGCGGCCGGGCTAAGCCTGATCGGCGCCGGCGCCGGCGGGGCCTGCTCTTCCTCCTCCGCGCGATGAGGGCGACGCGGGTTCCTCCATCGAGGGCGGGCGCGGGGCACCGCGGCGTGGCGGCACGTGGTGCTGCACGGCCGGCTGCGCGGTGGTGCGCGCCTCGCCGAGGCGGACGGATCCGCCCGGCAGGCGGCGTGGGCGGCGGCTGGGGTCCGGCTTCGGGCTGCTGGCGGCTGCGGTGGTGGTGCGGCTCGGCCGGTGGCGGTCAGGCGACCTGGTGGTGGTGGCCGGCGGTGCGCGTGGTGGTGGTGCCTCCACTTGACGGCTTTCTGTGCGGGGAGGAAGGGGAGCGGCTTGGATAGGAGCGGCGGAGCCGACGGCGTGCCGGCTGCAGCGCGAAGGCGGGAACTTTACGGGCCTCAGAGATCCCGGCCGGGCCTGGTGTGTTCCTACCATTGCGTCCGGTCAGCTACCGTCTTCGGCGGTGGAGGTGGGGCCCTCCTGCGTGCCGACGGTGCTGCTGCCCTAGTCCCAGCTCCTCGTTTCATTGTGCAGACCATGCTTCACGGTGCCGTGATGAGACAGTGTTGGGAGCATCGTGTCCGGGTTGGTGCAGGGTGAGGGTCTGTCTGGTGGGGAGCTCTGGAGTGCCTGAGTTGGAGGTTGGGATCGGGAGAAATCTCTCTTGGCTTGGCCGACAACGACGCGGTGGCGCTTGTGGGTGCCGCCAGACCTTCCTGGAGGGCGTCGGGGCTACCCTTCCTCTCTCCTCACCGTGTACCGGGGGAAACCCTTGGCAGCAGCGTCATCTTCGTCGCGTCCCTTCTTGGAGGTGTTGATTGGTACCGGTGCTTCGGAGGCTCGGAGCTTGGTGGGCGGTCTCCGGTAGGTGCAGCGGCCACGAGGTTTCTTCGTTTCTTTGTCGATCGGCCGTTGTCGGCGTTTGTTTTTCTTGTATTTTCTCTTTCTTTTTTTTTGGGCGTGACTGTGCTGCTTACATCTCAGCACCTATCGTTGGATGTCTCGGTTGGTTGCTTTGTATACAAAGCGGGGAAAACCCTTTTTCGGTAAAACGCCCTTTATCAAAAAATATCCTCGCCAGCTCTTGAGGCCACGACCCTGTAAGATTATTAATTTCAACTGAACCATTTTTGGGCAGTGCTTCTTTCATGTGATGCAAGTTATCTGTTGCATTCCTGCTTTTACTTTGTAATATACTTCCTCCGTAAATTAATACAAGAGCGTTTAGATCAGAAACCTTTTACGGTACATCTAAATAATAAGAGCCGTCTATTTCCAGTCATTCAATGGATTAGATCCATCGATAGTTCGATACTACTAGACAAAATCAGTAGTATATTTTGTTCAAGGGTTAAAATCGGAACATACACTAAACAAATATATTAAAATTCTACATGCAAACTGTGAAGCCGCTGTGTTTTCTTCTCCTGCTTTGACCGAACGCGATCCATCAATTCTGAGACTGTTAGCGCTGGCCTGATCCGGGCGAATACTTCCGGCCGGAGATGACATGCAACGAAGAGACTATTGTACGTAGAAGATCGTTCAGGCCAGTACTTTTGACCAAGGAAATATGCACGAAGCTAGCCTCCCAGATTAATGGATCATGTCCAGATGCACAGTCATGTTAGCACCCAATGACTTCCCTACGATCACTCGTACGTATACGTACAAAGACGGCGGCTGCACACAAGCAGTCACAACTCCGATCGAATCTCGCCGAAACCTATCGTAATGATTTTGTTGCCACAAGGCACAGGCAACGCATATCCAGCTGATGCCGAGCTGCCGAGACGGGAAGCGGCAGCCTTGGCATGCAGAGGGCCGCCGGATGCAGCGGCGAAAGAGGCACTAGTGGGCAGTCTGAGCCGCAGAGGGAGCTGCAGCCATGACGGCGTGACCGATTACGACTCTGTGCGGCCACTTCGTGGCTTGTTGATTGCTTCGGGATGCCAAGTTGAATCGCGACGTCATTAGAGCCAACAGAGCTCTCAAGCCTGATCGACTGTTGGATGGACGCCACAGATGGGGGACGGCCACGGGAGGTCACAGCGAGGAATTCTATAATATAAAGTATCAAACAAAAAATGACAAAACTACCCACCCAATCAACGGTTGAGATGATTCTATACTACCCTGTCCGGGAGTGGTATGATGTACCGTAAAAAGTCTCGATCAGAGAGTGATCTAAACGTTTTACAGAGGGAGTACCTTTTAATGTGGCTATTCTCTTCCTGTTCCAGATTGTGCACAATACTACTATACTGACTCATGAATGGGTCGGTGTCACTCTCTTCACGAGGCTTCAGATGACTCAGACGGGCATGATCAATAATACCATGCTGAACTGGGCTCCCATGGAACGGAAGACAACACAACTTAATTTCCAATGGGCATCAAATTTCGCCGTGCTGTACAGGGAGCAGCCACGTAGAGAATAGTTACTTGTTCTTCTGGTTTGTTGTACTAAAAACCAAATTTACATCGTCACTGCTTCAGTTTTGATCTTGTTTTAGGCTCTCCCATAACTTTGTGCGAAATCAATCCAACCAACTGGTCTACTTCCATCTAATACGATTTCCTTTTCACGATTGCTAAACCTTAGGCAACTGTATTATTTTCCATGGCCAGTTCAGACCATTTTAGGAGCACAGGGGAGAGCAAGGCATGGGGCTTAGGCCAAATCAGTGGCGATGACCGGCCCCAAAAATGCTACGACAACTCCCACGCAAGGTAACTTACGGACTACCCCCTAACCAATCCCTTCGGCCTTCGCCCATCTGAATTACAGGGTGGGCCCTGTTGTCCCTTTGTTTCCAGTAAATTGTTGCCAAGCCAGTCCGTAATCTACTTTCCGTGGGATCTGCCCGTAAGTGTAGCGTAGTTGGGCCAGCCGCGGCAGAGAAGAAGGTTCACGGGTGCGGGGGTCGCCTGCACCGCAATTGGAGGGGAAATTAGAGGGATGGTTTGGCGGCGGTGGCGTCCTGGGCAGGACGGAGAGATCATGCGGTAACTTACGAAATCACCGTAGGCACCTCGTCGTCGACGGAAACATCTCCTCCCACTGAATGCGCATTGCCGGAAATTCTGAAATAAATCAGGAACAAATGCGAGCACCAGGATTTGAATCCTGGTGAGCTGAGATACCACTGTCCCTCTAACCATTGAACCACAGGTTGGTTCGCATTTTGAGAAACAAGTTAAAATGTTATATGACATGGTTAGAAATAACAAGTGCAGATTTTTCTGCATGTAATTTTTTTAAAGTGGTCTCCCCTAATAAAATTTGTTCATTGAGTTAAAAGAAAATGTTCACATTTTTTAAATTTTCATGTAGATTGAAAAAATGTTGACCTATATTCGAAACAGTATTCATGCATTTAAAAATATGTCCATGTACCTAAAATTTGTTTAGTTTTTTAACAATATATCAATAATGTATCAGAAATATTCATCGTGTATTAATAAAAATCTTTACCGTGCATTAAAAAATGTTTATCCTGTATTTTGAAAAGTTCATGTAATTAAAACAAATGTTCATTCATTTTAAATGTAACTTTAGAAAATGTTTGTGTATTTATTTTAAAGCGTATACAATTTTTTATGAATGTTGTTGTATTTTGAAAAAGCATTACCAAATTTTACTTTTTTTAGAAAATTAAAATATAAATGAATAAAGAAAATATAGAAATAGAAAGGCACACAAAAGAAATTACCCTAAAGCGGGTGAAAACCTGTCCTAGGAACACAGGAAAACCAGGAAAAAAACTAAAAGAAGGAATCAAAAGAAACCATGCCTTCTCGTTTGCTATTTGGCCATGACCCATGTTGGAGCGCCAGACGGTCAGAGGTGAGTGTAGCGTATATCTTGCAATAGGAAAGACATAGCCTTTGCATGTACTTCTGTCCTACACATCACTTGATGCATAGACCTAGCTGGTTCCATTTAGCATGTCTTTTGGACTTATAAAACTTATAGGGCCTAATTTATCTGATTTTATCATTGTGATGAGTTTATCTTTGTTCATTGCAGGACCCGGACACAAGGAAAAGTGGCACCCAGGTTGGTTTTCTAATCCTCCAATATAAGGGCTATAGCGAGAACGTATCTGGTGCACCGGGGCATTTTGTGCTACCAGTGCACCTAGTCTCCGTATTTTGCATTCGAGGCATCGAAAAATCATGAATTTTTGTGCGGATATAAGTAGGAGGTACATATCTATTACAATATAATATTCCAGATAAAATTTATACTATAACATAATTCATTTATAAAAATGGTCAACATTTGTAAATTGTCTAATTTCAATGAGGTGCACCAGTAGCACCAAATGCCCCGGTGCGGCAGATATTTCCCCGGGCTATAGAGCCCTGCCAGAAGAATGAAAGATTTTAGTGGTTCTTTCTTATTTTTCTCATCTCGTAGTATGTTGCTTGACCTATGGTCTACATTTTTCTAGGGGGGTTGTGGTCTACATTCAGTTTTTTTATAGTTTTGGGTCTACGTTGGTTCTTAGCCTGTTTGTTTTGCCGTTTCAGTATTATGGTCAGCGATCGTACGTGTTTTACTTGGTCTATTTGTGATCCGCAATATCCATGCCCAAATCGATCGAGGGTGTGTGTGGTGAGGTACATGTACGTACGTTCTTTTTTGTTTTAGAATTGTATGTTCCTTGTCGATGAACCTGGTCTCTGATGATCTCCCATCCAAAATTATACATATCTTATCAATGCAAAGACATAAGATTCACAACAAGAACAACCAAGGTACAGTTGTTTCTACTTGACTACAATTCATATCTTGGGATTTATTTCGTTGTCCCATTGAAACTATTACATCCACCATAGTACGTAAACCACCGGCCGAGTGCCTCAGGCATGATCAAACAACCTCTAATGACACAAAAAGAGCTCCCTAGCACCCGGCCTTCATGATGAAGCCCTCCTCCCACCTGAATGTTGGAAATCGGACAATGAACACAAAATTGATGGCTTGCTAATTCTGTTTCAAAAGTGTGGCTGGACAGTACTAGATGTGAGTCACAGAAAAATAAACCAAATCATGGTGTTCTTATGAGTTGGGGCTACATGTCTGATTCCTTCTTGGCTTGTGCTATCGCGCACTGTGGGAATTGATGTACGTGATAAACCAACTAAAAACAAATCTATGGTTGTAGCAATGTGTTGTCTGGCCAGCGGTGATGACACCATGCATAAGATGGGCCTAGGTTGGTGTTGATGCACACGACTGATTTATTTGTTGCAGTCCCATCACCGGCTGTAGATGTAGAAGGAAATGCTGGTGGCAATGCTCGGAGGGTGAGGGATGACTAAAGTATGTAACTGCCCTTCTTAGAGTGGCTTTAAGATTCATAAATGTTAATAGGGGCGGCATATCGGAACAAAGATATTAGCTATAAGCTTTTCTTACTAATCGATCCAAATCTCAACTATGAAGTACAATATTCTCAAGTTATTTTAGGGTTTACCCATATGACTACTACATAGCCTAAAAGTGTCTATCAGTATTGTGTCACACAATGTAGAGGAGAGTAGGAGATGGCATGCCTGAGTGAGAAGGCAAACACAAAGAAATTGCAGGGGACAATACCGTATAGGTTGTAGTTATACCATTTTATAGCTATGCTTTGAGAAATCTCATACATTTCTTAATACATCACCCACCATAACTTACACCATCATTAATATTCAGTATATATCCATCCTTCAATATATATCACACCCATCCACATTGCCTATTAGCATCAATTCTTCCCACAAAATAGATAAGGTATGGAAAGTAAAATTGCTAGAATATATATAGATGGAATAAGTTTTAGACAATGTGTATTGAGATGGATGGATGAATATGGTGTAGTGCAGGTAGGATGTGTCAATCAATTTGTTGGAATGGTAGGTATTGGTAAAGGGCTCTGCAAGTGGATAACTCTAGTTGCTTGTGTACATGCATGTGAGCACATGTGATATTATGTGGTGGGAGGATTTAGATCCATTAGAAGGGAGATTACAGGTTATGACCAATCACAGTCGAGGGGTTCACGCCGTTCTAAGCTGAAGCAACCACCGGCTACACTAGTGGCTCCTCCACTAATGTAGTCAAAACAGTCCTCCTGGTAATCAGTGAGAAGGAGTACTCTAGTGTCAGGGTCTTCGGAGTCGTAGACCAACCATGGAGCAAAGTCGCTCTTATTTCTGCTATACGCTGCCATTTCCATTACTAGTTCTTCTAGTTCCATCGGTACCGGTTTTGAGTTGGACTAAAGCCAGGATGGTAAAAATTCTTTACATTTTAATGAACATCCCTGACGCTGATGCTGCTCCATTTACAGTTTAATTCCACATCAAGGAAAATATATGAGATGACGTGGGTGAATGTGGGGACCTAGCAGTAGAAAATGACATGCTCGAATGAACACGCAAAAAGAGCAATCAGTGAAGGGATTGCATTTTTTTGTTCTGGGCAGTGGAGCATCAGATTAACATGTGCATGGCTACTGAATCGTACATATAATAAATTTTCTATTTTATTCGAAACTGTACTTTGAGTAATTAAAACACTTCGTATCACACCCCACACCTTCACTAGCATTTAGAGCAACATATCCTCCTGTTGATCCGTCTATATATATACGAGACACATCCATATTATCAATTAGAGCTAGTGTGTACACATCCGCTCTACGGTGCCTGTTGTAGAGAAGTTGATACTAGTAAAGATATAAATGGAACAAATGCTAGACATTGCGAATATCTGTTTCTGAGCCGGTGCTCAGATGATCTCGATATCCACACTGCTAGTTCCCATATAGATCTGTGAGCTGTGGTGTATTTCCCTATTGTATGTTCCGAAAATTAGTTCAGACCAGGCATGCAATCATTGCGACGGCACGTCGCACTGTTGCTGCGGCTCAGCTCGTCATCAGATGGCTCACCCATTTTTCTGAGCCTGGATGGTCCGTGCACTGCGCCCGTTACCAGAAGACATCATAAAGTCTCCCCCTAACCACAACCAGCCTCTCCCATAGGAAAGAAAACCTTCGTCTTTAGAGGTAAACCATTCCCATGTAATTACTGAAGGGTGGCTCCCTCTACCACTAAGACTACCCACAGTGGAAGTAAAATAAGTAGTAACATTACGCATATCTAGATAAAATAGATGATGTGCCAAGCAATAAATGAAGAAAGAGAGGCATGCGGTAACATAGCTAGTTACTACTAGTATGAGTAACATCACACATATCAAAGCAAAATGAGTCTATAGCATAATAAATGAAGTGTTACATGTTACCACGCATATGTTACTCCCCATTATAGAGGTAGTAACATAGAGTAGTAACATATGGGCATGTTACTACTCTATGTTCTACCCATTGTGGCTAGTCTAAGCATGTTTCCCCCATGTACTAGTTGTAGACCTACCACTAAGTATTAGTCTATGTGATGTTAATTAAGTGTTTCATGCAAAAAGAAAAGAAAAAAAAAGTGTGGTTCTGTACCACCTCAGATCCCATGTACTGAATTCCATTTTGCTAGCACATGTAAAAGAAACATAACACGCTGTTGCTCATCTCATTTTTGGAGTAACATCTGTGTAGTTTGGGGTACATTTTTCGTGAACACAGACACAATGACAATTTGTACACTCACAGGGTCCAGGAACTGATTTGAATTGGCAAGCACATAAAAATTCAATATGATGGTACAGACTTTGTCATCACAAATTTGCACAGATCCATGGTATTTTCTTTCCCACGGCATATGATCAATCATTTAGAGAATGCATGCAAACAGTACATCAAAGAACCATAAGTAGCTCCAAATTCAGAATGTGCAAATTTAGATAGATCGCCACCTGATAACATAACATCTAACGCGTACATACAGTAATTAAACTAAGTAGGTCTCCATCTCAAAACACAACCCATGTCCATAGTTCACCACTCGTATGAGCTGGCAGGGGTTTTCTGATGCAAAATGACACGTCATCTCAATCGAGCCAATCTAACGCCAAGCTGCACTCACTCCCAAAGTACTAATGTCTACATTTAGTCAATGATCACGTCATGAAGGAACTCTCGAATCTCCCCCTTGTTCCCTTTCATGGTCACTATGTTGTAAACAATCTTCTTGCGCAAGTGCTCGATCTGTTGCCTGTCATCAATGAAGTAGGTAGAAAACGCTTAGTTGCTTTTCATCCGACAGTCCTATCAGGTTGATGTACTCCACAGATACGCTAGCAGAGCCCAAACCTGGTATAAGTGTTGATCGCAGGTGGAGTCTGGTGAACTCAAGGAAGTAGTGCATGATATACACTCCACTGTCTTCCTGCGAAGCAAACGAGATGTACATTAAAAACGGGTTATAAGATTTTTTTCCCCTATACTACAACAACCTTGTGTAGATCAAGGCAGTCGCACGCACCTGCTACATGGCCCGTGTTGCGCCACCAACGGGGACACAAATGACCATCCACGCACCAAAAGTCATTGAATGTGGTGTAGAACCTATGCTGGAACTTCTTTGCTAGTGCCTCATGTTTGATTTTCATCTCATCCATTGGATCAGTCTCGGTAGGGTCAAGCACCATCATAATTTTCTTCTCCGTATCCAGGATGTCAATGACCAACAATCCATGAAATTTACTGGGAACATGAACTAAAAGTTTATTTGTTCAATAACATACGTACAAAATCAGACAGATGGTACCATAGGGAAATAGTATTGCTAGGTCTGTGTAGCCAATCCATTTACCTTCTTCAGCAAGCCAATCCTATAGCCCACACTTCTGAATCCATCATAGTGCTGATGTAATCCCAGTCAGTTTCAGCATCATCCCTACAAAGCTCTTCCTGTGTCGGAAATGAACAAAACACAATCAGTTCCGTATGAGATACAGGAAGAACACAAATACTAGTTCCCACTAGAGATCTCTTCCCACTAAGCAAGATGTTTACCACAAAACACGGATCAATAATTCCTGTAAACCTATCAAGTCACTCTACTATGCCCCCGTGCTCATTATCGTTTTGATTCCGAGCCTCCATTTCTGCAGCTTCCTGGCTCCGTCGTCAGCCAAGAAGACGAAGGGAACCGGATCTGGATGATCAAGGTTTTCAACCAATTCCTCTCTAGGGGGGGGGGGGGGGCTGAATAAGACAACAATCACCGGCACCATGGCTCGTTCGTCAGGTTTCTTTTGCATGCCTGGCATTCTGCTCAAGAAATCGCCAAAGCAATTTATAGATCTGCAAGGACTAACCTGTCAACGGCGTTAAGCAGGAACTGCATACCAGCATCCTCCGCTCCCCCGTTGGCGCCGGCCAAGAACGAGCGCCACCGCAAGGACCAACCGCAGCACGGGGATAGCGGTGTTTTGGCCCGAACAGGTGGCAGCGAGGGTTTCCAGAACGAACCAGCCCACACAGCAAATTTTCATGTGTTTGACCCAATTTCTGAAAGTTAATCCAGATCTGACCCTAGTTTGTAAAAAAATTGGGATCTGACCCTTTTACTACCACCAGGGTTCATGGCGGTAGGGTGTAACAGCATACCGCCAGGGACCTTGGCGGTAGGAAAGACCCCTACCGCCAAACCGGCTGGCTGTAGCCTGTACAACCCAACCGCCAAGGTGCCAAGCGGTAGGTGCAAGCATGCATTGTGTTTCATACTTAGGAAAATTTCTCGATAGGGCGTGCAACCCTACCGCCAGGTACCTTGGCGGTAGGCAAGAGCCTACCTCCATGGACCCTAGCGGTAAGAAAAAGGTCAGATCTCGAAAATTTTGCAAGGCAATCAGATCTCGATCAAGTTTCGAAAAATGGTCAAAACATGAAATTTAGTCCCCACAGGAGGGGTATCGCACGTGTTGCACCCCGATGTCTGACTAACGGCTCAGATGTCGCCTGCCATCCTGGACCCCTAATCTGATCCATGGCCTGGTAAATTGTTGACGTCCTGGTCCATTGCCCAGTTCACCAACCCGCATCCTCCGTTCCCTCCCCACGTCTTGGGCCCACGCTTGAACCACTGTTTCGTATTGTATTCTAACACACACCCTATTTTCTAGAGTTCGCCTCAATCAGGACAGCTGGATTTGTTCGCATCCCAAGCTTGAAATGGACGCGAGCGATTTCGGGTCCAGCTGCGCTCGGGCACCAAATCGTCGCTTCCTAGACATTGTATATATACAGAGATAGATGTATGGATGTGTTCCTTATTATGCGCATTTTTAGGTTGTATTTGATGCTTTCTGAGTATTCAGATCAATTATTTTCAATTCAGTTGGATGCTTTTATTAGGCTTCTTCAATCGATAGTGATTGAAGCCAACAGATATACAATCACTTTTTTAACTGATACATGAATACGCATGAAACGCGTCACGAGAGCATTACCCTCCCGCGTAGGCCGCTAAGTCCGTTACCAGGATGGCAATTATTATGCGGGATCCACGCGTGGGCCATGATGACAAGATAAAAGGAGGAAACATGCTATATACGTTTGAGAATACGATGGGAAACGCAAATCCCAAGACAAACGATCGATGTAGATATCGAGACTATCTGGGCTCGGGCACCATTTCGAGTTTCCGGCTACATATGCCCTCTTGTTTATTTATCAAAATTATGGGGTAATGTGTCTAGAGGTTGTTGAACTCAACTATCTATGACACATTTCTGTTCGAGGCACAAGTCAGGTAGAGAAATGTGTGTGTCCTTGTTCTTGGTCAACATACTACATTTGCACCATGGTTTCATCTGGTTTTGCAATGATCGTCATTGCTTGTGAGGTTGATATCAATGGTTGTATCAATGCCTTTCACGAGGCAATGGGCTTGTCCCCCCGCATACCCGTTCATGCTCATCCTCTATCTTTATTCTTTCCTTTTTCGTCTGACCAAACAAAAAATGATCTTGTCTCATCTCAGGAAACCTAAATGGCCCCGTCTATCCTTCTTCAACCTCAAACCAAGCACGGCTTTTTGAGGCAAAATATTTTTCGAAACCAAGCAGTCTTCCGAATGAGGTCATAGGTTCCAAGGAGATGTCGACTTTGCAGCCTTGTTGTGCCTGTCCCCACTGCTCTATGTCATGAAGAAGTTCATGGCCCATGGGACCTCACCTCCAACTCTCCTATTTATGTAACAAGGATACTAGGTAATCCAATAATAACATACCAATGAACGAGAAGTTTAAGTAAAGTCGTATGTGTTGCAACAACCAATGCAAGATTGTGGCAATAATAAATGTAATTGATATTTTCAAGCGAGTTGATGTCATTTTGGAATCAAAACTTAATGTTCGGTGAAAAAATCTCTTGTTGAGTGGGAGAAATTTTTAGACTAATTAACTGAGTGTGCTCTCTCATCCAACTTCATCCCTAGAGCCTCCGGTAGATACATGGCGCTAAATAGAAGCCAATTGATGTCCTTGAAAAATATGACTCAAGTGATATGCTTTGGAGGTAAGAAAAAAAATCTAGCGTGTAGAGGAGCTGCGAAAATTTTCACGCGATGTGGCGTTAGAGAACTAATTATGAGACGATGTAGCTTAATGCTGAGGAGTCAGTGTAAGATGAGGTGCTTGAAAATAAAGAAAAGCATGTGATATGTGATGTACATTCACATTACTTGAGTATATCTAATGTTCATTCCAGAGAAACCTTAAAGAACTTTCCCACAAAAATATCCTAAGAGAACTGATTCAAACATCAACCACCACACTTTACAGTTTATACCCACCAAAATTTATATCAACATGTCCACATGTCCATACTTCAATACCATGAACATCCCACTATCCATTAGAGTAGCATATATACATCCACTCAACTATGTGTTCTGTAAGAAACACTAGGAGAGATACAAATGCAAGATATGTTACATAGTATGCACCGCGTGTATGGATGCGATGCATGTAGGATGTCAATTTAACTATTTTTTGGAATTGTAGGCACCGGGAAAGAACTAGCTAATATTCATGCATATTATTGTAGGCTCCAAGAAAAAATTAGCTAATATTCATGCAGATTATTGTATTCGCTTGCTTGCATGAATGTTAGCATGCGCGTGATCGGTTTGTGGAACCATACCGTGCTGAGTATAGCGGAGATTACAAATTACTTTTCCACTCAACTCAGCAAAAGATGCAGGGGTGTTCCGAATTACAAATTGCTAGGACTTATAAACTTCAACAAGGATACCGTAATCTGAGTGCTAAAATTTGAAATAAAGAAAATGTGCTCCCTCATACTGACTCATCAAGATCGATAAATGTACATGCTGCCATTGTCATATCCTATATACCTAAGAGATTCATCCCCACTAAGCTATTTATCTAAACATGCAGGCTATCCACGTCATCAATCATGCCATCTAACCAAAGACTGTCCCCACGCTTGCCATGTCAGCAAAACGTCAAGAGACCGCTAAAAAAAATGAAACGTCAAGAGAAAAAAATTGAAGTCGCGCCCCGTTCCACTGCAACCAAATCGTCCACCTTCGCTTCCCCTTTCCCCTTCCGTAACCGGCGACTCATAAGTCTACGACACCAAACACCACCATATCCAGTACCCCAGCCCTCCTCCAGAGCGACTCCGCGAGGCACGCCATCCGGTGTGATCACGTTGAGCCACCCCACGATCCCGACGTCGCCCTGACCCCGCTACCCCCCGTCCCCATCGGCGCCACCATGTGTGACCTTGGCGAGCCACCCCGCAAGCCCTAGCTATCTATATGAACTAACTGTATACACACATCCAGTCTACTACTATGTGTATGTTGTAGAGATATCCCAAGAGTAAGTATAGATACAACCGAAATGGAAGGATGGTTATTGGTTCGTAGGATGTCAAACTTGTTACTACGTAGTTGGAATTGTAGGCATTGGGAAATAGCGAGCTAGTCAATGGCTGAGATTTTCTAGCTGCTTGCCAGCATTCATATTAGCATCCATGTAGCTGAGTCGTGGAAAGGATCAGGAACGGGTCCACACACCTTGTGCTGTATGAGCTTGACCACAGCTCGACACACCCTAGCTGTAAGATACAAGATACGTCATCCGTGAGACCAGTGAGTCATGCTAGATCGATCCAAGCTTTTTCCATATGGTACAGTGCATTAATCTTTTTTGTTAGGGGTCAAGTGCATTGATCGTTTTTCAGCTAGTTCTTGTTCAGCGTGCAAAATTTCTCTACAGAATTTGCAGCTCTAATCGTGAGATTGCAAACAAACAGGGATGGATTTAATTTTGATATCCTTTTGCACTTCTTCGTCCAACTATAGCGTTGTATCTCACCCGTCTGTTGCACGAAAGGTTCATCTGATTTTGCTTGAGTTGAGGAGTTAGCTCAGGTGAAATATATATGCATGAAGAATCACGGGCGAATTGTGATGAAAAGTTGTAGTTGGGCTACATTTTCCTACCACCACTGAGGTGTAAGGCCACACCAGCGTGTGCGTGTGCGCCAGACGACCCAATCCTCGCAACCGGCTACGGTTCCTGCAGGGCGCGGAGCAATATCCTTGCTAAAACTGATGGTCGTTCGTCATGTTTTAAAATTCTCTCACCGCGACCTCCCTCGTCCACTCAGTTTATAGCGTTAAAACCACCTCGTCTTGACCTTCCACTCCCCCTAGAGTTTCTAGGGCTCTGTGCACTAGTAGAAAACGGACCTTTATTACCAGTTCGTAAGGGCCTTTAGTGCCGGTTCTGCAACCGGCACTAAAGGGTGGAGACTAAAGCCCCCCCCCACCCCCTAGTACCGGTTCGGCACGAACCACCACTAAAGGCTCACCACGTAGCGTGAGCTCGCGCCGTGGTATGGGGTACTAAAGGTTTTTTTTATTTTTCTTGAATTTTTTTATTTTTTTTATTTTTTTCGATTTTCAATTTTCTGAATTATTTGATAATTTAGTCTCTAATCACCCCTCTTAACTGCTCAAGTGTGGATCACTCATTCCAAATCGTCTAACTTTCCGGCCGGTCACCCATCCTGAGCATGCTTAACTTCGGAGTTCTATTCCCCCTACTTTTCAAGTCTGCACTTGTTGTTTTCCTGACAAATATAAGTTGTCAATCCTATTAACCCTCAGCAGTTTAGCTTGAGCATTAGGTCACACGTGTCACCATTTGAGTTTGAAACTATTATTCTAAAAAACAGTAATTATTTAGTAACACTAATATTTCTTGAATAAGTTTGACCATAGTTTGACCAGATTTGACCAAAATTCAAAAAAATGAAATAATTATTTAGTAACACTAATATTCTTGAATAATTATGTAGTAACATTAATACATCTTGAATAAGTAGTTTGACCATAGTTTGACCAGATTTAACCAAAAATAAAAAAACTGAAATTTGAGCATATCTTTTTTTCCTTTTAGAATTTAAGGATTCTAAAAAATTGCAAACAGACCGTAGGCGGTCAAAATCGGATGCGGATTTTCGTGCTGAAGATTTATGGCCGTTTTACGTTTTCATAACACTTTTTTTGCAAAACATGTCCAAATTTAAGTTTTTTAATTTTCCTAACTAGTAGATGTAGTAATATAACTACATCTCGAAGAATATATTTTTTTGATTTTTTTATCATTTTCTTTTGCTTTCTTCAAAACAGAAATGGCGATACACATGGGGGAGGGGGGGTAGAGTTTGAAAGTTGCCCTATAGTCCCGGTTTGTGTCTCCAACCGGGACTATAGGTCAGACCCCTTTAGTCCCGGTTCGTGGCACGAACCGGTACTAAAGGGCACGAACCGGTACTAAAGGTTAGCACTTTAGTACCGGTTTATGCCACGAACCGGGACTAAAGGTGATCGTGGGGCCCCGGCCTGACGTCAGCCTGCCACCACCCCTTTAGTACCGGTTCGTGGCACGAACCGGTACTAAAGGTTCAACACCAACTGGCATTAATGCATAGCCGTTCGAAGCGGCATTAATGGTACCATTAGTACCGGGCTAAAATCGAATCGGGACTAATGTGTCTCACATTAGGTCCTTTTTCTACTAGTGGTGCGACATGGACATTGTTGACGTTCAGTTCATGCCACTACCACGTCATTTTTGCTGAAGGAATGGACTCAAGCATTAAACCTCCATTAGGAAAGTAGATTTTCCCTTACTGAAAAAAGCACATCCTTCTTGAAAATCATATGGATAATTTTACCAGGGGAGAATGTGATTTGTCAAAATTTGTAAATAAAGTTCCGCATAGAACTTCCTTTCTATGAAAAATGGCAATAAGTTTATCTTAGTAATCGATCCACATCTCAACACGTACTCCATTTGCTCCTAAGTTAATTTAAGAATAGAGGTAGTAGAATATTCCTAAGTTAATTTAAGGTTTGCGCATGACTACAAATCTAAAATGCCCGTAAGCATTGTGTCACACAATGTAGAGGAGTTAGTGGAAGTGGAGTTTCTCAGCCCGAGCTCAAATGAGCTCGGATGTACAGTAAAAAAAATAAGTTTTTTTTACAAACATTGACAAATGTTCTAAGAGGTTGCAAAATTTCATTATGGAATCACATTTTTGGAAGGCGTGGGAAAAAACAAAATCGATACTCCGAAAATGCTACTTTCAAAAGCATTTTAGAGCACTGATTTTGTTTATTTTTGCCACGACTTTCACAAATGTGATTTCATGATGAAATATTTCAAGCTCTTAGAACATTTGTCACAAATAAAATCATTTGTTTTTTGTTTATTTTTATTTTACTGTTCACCCGAGTTCATTTGAGCCCGGGCTGAGAAGGTGACTTTCCGGAGCTAGTGTATGACATGCCTGAGTGAGAAAGCAAGCAAAAAAGAAATGGAAAGTTCCATTCGAGGTTGAGCTCCACTATACCCTTTATCCTAGGAGTCTAGTCGTGTCATGATCTGTGCGTCATGTGACAACCTCCTGAGAGTGCTAGCATCATTTGCCTGATGATAAAACTCTTGTAATTTCAAAGGATATATGTGCATTAGTCGTTGTTTCCCGGTTATTTTGAAAATCTTATCACAATCTTGCTCATTATTTATTATGATTACTTTAATAAAATTTGTGCATCTGCCGGTGCCAACGTGTTCAGGTCCACGACTCATGGCCGCGTCTGCCTCCTCCAACCTTGTCTTCGCACCGGTGTCCTGAATGAGCTTATCCCCTCACTTGCTGCCTCACGGTCTCGGCACGAAGATTATGCTTGGGATATATGAAGTACTCCCTCATATGGATCGGAGCGAGTAGTTTAATTTGGCATCAATAGAAATAGTCGAGATAATGTGGACGAATGTGGGGAGCTAGTAGGATCACATGCTCAAATGAGGACGCAAAAAGTATAATTAGTGGAGGGATCGCATTTCTCTTTTTCTTGCAGGTAGGGGAAGATCACATAGACTCCATATCACGCCCTACACTGTGAGTACTAAAGCACTTCATGTCCTGTGAGTAATTAAAACACTTCATGTCACGCCCTACAACTTCACTAGCATTTAGAGAAACATATCCTCCCGTTGATCCGTCAATATATATACAGGAGACATCCACACTATCAGTTAGCTAGTATATACACATCCACACTAGGTAAGTCGCTAGTAAAGATATAGATGGAACAAATGTTATACAGTGTGTACGGAGATAAGTGTATGGATATTGGTGGAGGTTGGATGCCAATTGGAATTGTAGGCATTGGAAAAGACCTAGGCAGTAACAGAGTGCACTAGAGTTGCTTGCTTGCACTCAGGCTCTGAAGATTTAAAACCATGCAGAGCCATGACATGGCAGCTGTTAGAGTTAAACACGAAGTGCACCGGTGCCCTGTCAGGTTCAGTACACGTGTACTTGTATCTTTTTTTGCGGGGCACGTGTACTTGTATCTGTCCGTGTAGGTATCCAAGTAATCAACGCATAGAACCACTACTTGTTGATTAGCTAGCATATAGAGTATATCATTGTACCCCTGTAAACTATTGTGCCATGAGTTGAAGGAATAAACTCAAGGCTCTATACGAGCCTTTGGCAATCAGCCAAGCGTTTCACGTGCGTGGGTGCATTACGTCCAGCCAGAATCAATCAAGTAAATTAGGTTTTGTGTACGCCGCATGTCGAATTATCTTCGGCCAGAGGTGGGTCAATCAGGAGCAGCAGTCGCTTTGCTACTTGAAGGTTAGCTTTGCATTGTGCTGGGTGGATTGATTGGAGGAAGCTAGCTTGCGTTGCTTCATCGTTTGTCCTCGTCGATCATCGGTCGTCAAGTGTAGCCGGAAGTACTCGGTGTCAAGGGACTGGGCCAACAACAGCCTTTCAGAGAGGGCAAGCGCAGACCGCTTGCTAGGTAGGTAATTTCCCACAATATAAGCAACTGTACCCGTCCAAAACAATAATGAAATCACTATTTTTCCGGCAACAGCTACACCGTTTTGACAGAAAGAGGATTTGGGAAGCTCTCGTTTTCCATTCGTCCTTCTAAGATATTCAACACTTTCCCACCCTTGACATACTCTATTAATCGCAGTCAGTGGTTGAGGACTGACATCTTTGCCTGTAAGCATGAAGAGCCTCACCAATTAAGTTACTCTAAATTGTTCTATGTCCAAGTCTGATTGAGAGGTGCTAAAGGGACGATCTCTACAAGATTTGTAACATTCCCACAGTTGAATTCCATTTAATAAAGCGACATGCTACGAGCTGAGAAAACAAGAACGAACCACTGAAATCATTCATTCTTCTTGGATGGGCTCCATAGCCATTATATTAGTGAATTGAGAAAATTATAGTTTCCCTGCTCCATAGGCCATAGACAACACACACACACACACATTGCAAAACCTGGATAAATATGGCCCTGGATGGTTTGAGAGGATTTGCCCATTGTTGTTGTGTGTGCCTCAGTAGCGTCTAGGAGCCGCCGCCGCCTCCAGATCAAGATTCAACTGGTCCGGTGCGGTTCGACCCTGTTACTGGACCACCAAACCTACTAAGGCATTTCAGGTTCAAGATTCGACCCGCACCTACTCTTTTCAGGGTAATGGGCCACCTTTAGGTTCTCCGGTTCGCCCCTGTTAGTGGTTGCACGCTGTAACCAGGGCATCTATCTGACCATCTTGTTCTTGGCTACCGCTTGCCATCTCTATCCAGGCGGCGCGCACGACTTGACAGACGGGAGAGTATCAGAGGAGAGGCGAGGGAGAAGCCAGAAGGGAACAACGTGCTCTACTTGGACGAGCTTTGGGAGCTCCCGGCTGCAGGTGTCTCCCATGTTATGTTATGCTCCAAATTCAAGTATAAAGAGGGAGGCTACCTTCTGATGAGCGATCGGAGCGAGGCCCGTCACCGTTAGGCTTGGGCCGAAGCAAATATTATAAAGAAGGTACGGATCAGTATTGACCTAGGTCACATGTGCTATATATACCTCTTATAAGCCGCCGCACGGGGTAGTTGATCAGTTGTAAATCCCCGGCATTTGTAACCTCCCCCGATATAGTGAAATTTGGCTGGCTGGCGCCCGTAGTTTTTCCCCCTTCGTATTGGAGGGGTTTTCCATGTTAAAATCTCGTGTCCCTTGCTTGTTTTCGTTCTTCATCATGTTCGATTGTGTGTCGTATCTCTAACATCCCACGTGTACTGGCGCCGGCGGCTGGCAGCCGGCAGCTCGCTCTGCTCTAGTGGTGGTGATGGCTTGGAGACCGACGGGAGAGGAGAGTTGTATGAAGGAGCAATCGGAATGGGGCGACATGCCAGCGTGCTCTACTCCGGCAGCCCACGGCCGGCAGATCGCCCTGCTCCAATGGTGGCGACGAGGCAATGGTGTGGACAAGTGTGCTATTGGTTCAACCCTAGGGTAGGATTAGAGCCTTTTATAGCATGTCTAGCAGATCCTTTATAAGCCCGTCGAACTACGTTTTTCTAGACGTTATATGGGATGGCCCAAAAAAAGAGATCCCAAAAACGGCCTGGCCTGTAAAAACTTTATTGGAGGCCGGCAAACCGTCCTCTAATCCAGTATATATGCCGGCACCCGGGTGATAGAGTACCCGTCCGCCTTTTCCTCTATCCTCTCCACCGTGTTTCATCCACTCTGGCGAGAAATCGAGTGAGCTCCGGCAGCGATTTGCTGCAAGGTTTTCCACCAGTTCTTGGTGACGATGGCGTCCGCGTGTGCAAGGTGTGGCGGCGGCCGCGGTGGGTACGGTTGTCGCGATGGGTTCGCCGGCCATATGCCACAAGCGGCGCAACGACGACGAGGCCGGCGGCTCCAGCCTCTGACCTCCCTTGCCGGACAAGTAAAGAGAGGCGGCACTCTCCCACTGCGCGAAGTCCTGCAGCGGCACATCCCGGGCTTGGGCGAATTTTCGTTGTCTCGACTACGTCTTCGATCCAGCCCTCCAGCGCCGTAGGGAAACAGAGACTACGTGGTTTGAGGCGAAGCAGGCCGCCGCGGCCGGAGATCGCCTACAAGCGCTCCTGGAGGAGTACCAGCTCGCCTACAAGCGCTACTGGAGCCGCAGCTGCGTGGTTTGAGGCTTGCCATCTCTTGATCATCCCCACAGACCGTGCCGTCTGCACGTTTCAATTCACAGATACGGTTCCTTGCTTTGCGAGCGCTGGCCTTCCGATGAAAAAAATTGGTATTGTTGTCTCCCTCCGCCAACCACTGAATGCGAGCCCGTTGACGCCACATGATCTCCTCACGGAAACAGAGTTCGGACATGCGGGCTTCTACACGTTCCTCTTCCGGCGATGGACCTCCACGGTCGGGAAGAGCTCGTAGTTCTGCAAGCTTTGTTCGAAGAGACCGCAGCTCGGTTCTAACAGCACCAAAGGTGGTTCGGCCCCACTTGCGCAGCATACCGGCCACAAAAGCGAGTTTGTCGGACAGGGCCGCAACAGTATTGGCCTATCCAGAAGTGTTCCAAGCTTCAGTGACCACATCCTCAAAACTTGGATCCCGCTCCCACATGCATTCATACCCAAACTGTTGCTGCTTTGTTCTCACACTTGAGTCCACAAGATCTGTTTGGAGTAAGATAGGGCAGAGGTCAGATTTAGCCGCTGTTAGGTGTTCCACCGAGGCAAACGGAAAGAGGGCCGACCATTCAGCCGTACCCAAAGCTCTGTCCAACCTTACCTTGCAAAAATAACCTCCTGACACTTTCTTCTCCCAAGTCCAATCCAAACCACGGTAACCCAAATCAGCCAGTCCACAAATATCCACCGCCTCTCTGAAAGCACCAATCTGTGCACTGTCACGGTCATTTGGACCAAATTGTTCCTCGGGCCGCAAAATTTCGTTGAAGTCCCCAATGCACATCCATGGAAGCGTGCTCTCTCCTCTCAGCCTTGTCATTGTGTTCCAGGTTTTGTACTCGAGAGATCTTGTTGCTTCTCCATAAAAACATGAAAGACGCCACTGTTCCCTTCCTGGTTCAAGCACCCACGCGTCCACATGATACTCCGAAAAATTCTTTATTTTAACATCCACTGAGTTTTTCCAAAAGATACAAATACCTCCACTGCGACCACGACTACCAACAGCAAAACTGAAACCAAAACCTAACGAAAAACGAAGACCTTCCACACGATTTTTTTGTAACTGAGTTTCAACTAAGCAAAGAATAGATGGCGAACTAAGCTCCACCAGGTCGTGGAGTTCACGAATTGTCGCAGGATCGCCTATCCCGCGACAGTTCCAGCTTAAGATTTTCATTGGGCTTGGCGGTGCTTCGAGGAGGAGCCCGCCAACAACGCCATCTTGTTAGTTCCTTGCTTCACTGGTGACCCTGCCTTCTTTGCTTTCTTGGCATCCCTAGGAGAAACATATGCCGGAGGCGGTGGTAGGACTGCCGCTGTGGACGCATCAATAGTGACTAGAGCCTTGCTCCTCTCCAGCCCTTCAACATCAACTCCGCTATCCTTCAACACAAGATTCAGATTACGACGAACAGATTCAGCAGCTTGCACTTCCTGCCTTGCCTCTCCAGCTTTGAGGGGGCTAGTGACTTCTGGTTCTTCTGCAGCCGAGTCAAAACATGCGTCCTGGGATGAGCGCTTGCGTGGTGGGGATCGCTGGCGTGTATTGTTAGCCCGGCCTGTTCTACCTCTTCCTCTACCGCCTGAACGGCCCCCTCGAGGAGCCCATCCACCATATTGCTCCGGTGCAACGTCCCTTCTTTGTGCCAGCATCCTGCTCCCCCACTGCTTATCTTTCTCTTCCCAAACACCATCGCCACACTCCTCGTGGTTATGGCCCATGAAACCACAAACCTTGCAAAAATACGTGATCATCTCATACTTCACCAGGAGGCGGAGTCTTCCTTCTACCGCGACATTCAGTGACGTGACCCGTGTTAGAGGTTTGCTGACAAGAACCCTAGCTCGAACCCTCACATAATCTCCCTCATAAAACAAGCGAGGCGCGAGCTGCACTTCTTTTACCCTACCAATACGACGGGCGAGTTCATCAACAACCCCCGCTTTGCGGTAGAGCTCTGGTATATTATGGATTTGAGCCCACACGTATAAACCATCAAATTCAAAAGATGTTGGCTCCTTCTTCCCATCGTAGTCTTCTATCAGCATCCCCATCCCCCTGCACTAGTAGAAAAAGGACCTAATGTGAGACACATTAGTGCCGGTTTAATTTTAGCTTGTTACTAATGGTACCATTAGTGCCGGTTCGAACGGCTATGCATTAATGCCGGTTCGTGTTGAACCTTTAGTACCGGTTCGTGCCACGAACCGGTACTAAAGGGGTGATGGCAGACTGGCGTCAGGCCGGGGCCCCACGATCACCTTTAGTACCGGTTCGTGTCACAAACCGGTACTAAAGGGCTAACCTTCAGTACCGGTTTGTGCCACGAACCGGTACTAAAGGGGTCTGACCTATAGTACCGGTTTGTGACACAAACCGGCACTATAGGGCAATTTTCAAACTCTACCCCCCCCCCCCCCCCCCCCGTGTGTCGCCATTTCAGTTTTGAAAAAATCAAAAGAAAATGATAAAAACTTCAAAAAAATAAAATCCTTCGAGAGGTAGTTATATTACTACATCTACTAGTTAGGAAAATTTGAAAACTTAAATTTGGACATGTTTTGCAAAAAGTGTAGGAAAAATGTAAAACGGCTATAACTTTTGCATACGATGTCGGAAAAAGACGTATAATATATCAAAAATTCAGCACGAAAATCCGCATCCGATGGAGACCGCCTATGGCCTGTTTGCAATTTTTTAGAATCCTCAAATTCCAAAAGGAAAAAAAGATATGGTCAAATTTTAGATTTTTTAAAATCTGGTCAAACTACTTATTCAAGAAGTATTAATGTTACTACATAATTATTCAAGAATATTAGTGTTACTAAATAATTATTTCAATTTTTTAATTTTGGTCAAATCTGGTCAAACTATGGTCAAACTTATTCAAGAAATATTAGTGTTACTAAATAATTACTGTTTTTTAGAATAATAGTTTCAAACTCAAACGGTGAAACGTGTGACCTAATGCTCAAGCTAAACTGCCGAGGGTTAATAGGATTGTCAGCTTACATTTGTCAGGAAAACAACAAGTGCAGACTTGGAATGTAGGGGGAATAGAACTCCGAAGTTAAGTACTAAAGGTTCCCCATACCAGGGCGCGAGCTCACGCCACGTGGTGGCACTTTAGCGCCGGTTCGTGCCGAACCGTGCCGAACCGGTACTAAGGGGGGGGGGGGCTTTAGTGCCCACCCTTTAGTGCCGGTTACGAAACCGACACTAAAGGCCCTTACGAACAGGCGATTTGGAATGAGTGATCCACACTTGAGCAGTTAAGAGAGGTGATTAGAGACTAAATTATCAAATAATTTAGGAAAATTAAAAATTGATAAAAAAATCAAAAAAATTCCAAATTTTAAAAAAAAATCAAAAAAAACCTTTAGTACCGGGTACTAAAGGTCCCCCATACTAGGGCGCGAGCTCACGCCACGTGGTGGCACTTTAGCGCCGGTTCGTGCTGAACCGGTACTAAAGGGGGGGGGGGGGGCTTTAGTGCCCACCCTTTAGTGCCGGTTATGGAACCGGCACTAAAGGCCCTTACGAACCTGCGCTAAACCTCCGTTTTCTACTAGTGCTGAAAAGCCATGGGCCTCCATGCACTACCTTCTTCCAGTCCCTAAGACAAAACATCTGAAAGATGAACAGATTTTCTCCCGCCTCTCTGTACGTCGGGACGTGTGCCAGCGACCAGATCGATTTCATGCACTCGAACATCGCCGATGAACTGAAAGTGCGAGTAGTGTTCACCTTCGCAATCGCCAGCCACCTAGCATCCGATGCATATTTCTTCACCTCTTATTCACCTACAACCACATCATCAAGTTCGTCATCGTGGAGATCCAGGTGCTGCAGCAATTCCTCAAGATTTTTCCCCGTTCCGCCCGCCGCTGATGACTCCGCTCGGTCCGCCATCTAGGGTTCGTCGTCCAGGAAAAAGAACGCCAGAGGACCACGCCCAACTCCCTCCTGCCGATCAGGAAGATGATCTAAGCGAGGGAATCAGCCGGCGGTAGGTAAGCCAATGAGATCTCTAGACGGTGATGGGATCGCCGCCAGAGCCAAAAACCCTAAGCGAGAGGGTACGCTAATCTTAGCCCCTGCAGGTTCTCCGGGCCGGCCGGTCCACCGGTCCAATGGTTCGGCTCCGAGACGCTAATCTTGTGTAAGCCGCGTTGTCACCATGCATGCTTCGCACCAGCCTGCATCCACCGTTGCCGCCAATCCGCTCCGAGACGCCATGTTGGTGCTGCTGCGACTGCAGCGAACATACGTGGTGGCGTTGGCAATGCCGAGGCCACGAGCCTCCTTTACCCGCCGAATCGTAGGAACAGCAACCGCATATTGACACGCAACACCATGGCGCGTACCTCCTCCTCATGAGGCTGGACGCAATCCCAAGGCACGCGAACTTCTTCGGCGTCCACATCCGCCCGATTGCACCACTAACCGATCTGGGCGAATCAGCCCAAGATCACCATCTCCGGGTGTCGTCTGTTAGACTATGTATAGCTTCTGTACCTATGTACGTATATGGTACATATTGTAACACAACCATTATATATAATGAGATAAGCCACCCCTAAAGAGTTGTGCTGGTTCCCCAAAACTTATTGTCTTACATGGTATCACGCTAGGTTACGATCGCTTCCGCTTCTAAACCCTAATACCCGCACCGCCGCCGCAGCCGCCGCCGCCTTCACCGCCGCCGCCGCGCCACCGATCGCGCCGCCGCCATGTCGAGCGCCGCCACCACCGGTTCCACTGCTGCGGGCTTCCTCCCGGCCTCTCTTGCGGCTCTGCTCAACCTCCCGCTCGATGTCGTCTCTGTTCCGGCTCTGATCGGGACAAGGAGCATCGGCTCCGTCTTCTCCACGCCGCCGGCGCCCTCGCTTGGGCGTGACCTCGTGGTCCACACTGCGGCGCCGCCGTCCGCTGCGGACTCCGCAGGCGTCGTCCCGCCGCTCCTGCCGCAAGCAGATCACACTGCCCCGCTGGCGGGGTTGGCGGCGTCCGCCCCGGCCGCGGGCCTTGCGGCGTCCGCACCGGCCGCGAGCTTTGCGGCGCCCGCCCTGGCTGCGGTCCCGCCTCCTCCCGCATCGGCTTCGGTGCCTCCGGCTGCCTCCATGGTGTTTGCACCCCAGGCAGCCTCCTCGATGGGATTGTCTTCGCCGCCGCCGTTTCACTTCGGTCATCTCATCACCATCAAGCTCTCCGCCGACAACTACATCTTCTGGCGTGCGCAGGTTCTCCCGCTCTTGGGGAGTCACTACCTGCTAGGCTACGTCGACGGATCGCTTCCCTGCCCACCCGCGCTGGTAGACAGCGTGCACGGTCCGGTCTACAATCCGGCCCATCGCGTCTGGACGGGGCAGGACCAGGCGAACCTCTCCTCCATCCAGGGGTCGCTCTTGCCGGCAGTTGCCGGCCTTGTTGTCTTCGCGAAGACGTCTCATGAGGCCTGGACCATCCTTGAGCGCATCTTTGCAGCGCAGTCCCAGGCTCGTGTCTCTGCACTCCGTCGTCAGCTTGGAGAGTGTCAGAAGCTTGACTCCACTGCCACTGAGTTCTACAACAAGGTCAAGGGCCTCGCCGACACATTGGCCTCCATTGGACAGCCCCTCACCGACTCCGAGTTCAACTCATTTATTGTCAATGGTCTTGATGAGGAGTATGATGCCTTAGTCAAGATCATCAACGAGCGGGGCAACTCGACACCCATGCTGGCACACGAGGTTTTCTCTCGGCTCCTTCTCACTGAGCAACGGGTTGAGACTCGCCGCACCAGGGGCACTGGCTCCCTCTCGGCCAACGCCGCCACCAAGGGTGGCCGCTCTTCTTCATCACCCCGGTCTCCCTTGGGGCTGCCACCGTCGCCCGCCTCGGCCCCCCCACCTACTGCGACCTTACCGGGGGCTGGCGGTCCATGTGTGTGTCAGCTTTGTGGCCGCGATGGGCACTGGGCCTCCAAGTGTCATAAGCGCTTCCAGCGAAGCTTCCTTGGTCTTGGCAATGACGGCAAAGATACACGCAACAATGCCCGTCAGGTCGCCATGGCTGATCGTCCCGCGCCGCAGAAGCAACAGGGACACACTCAGTCCTACTCCATCGATCCACACTGGTACATGGAATCTGGGGCGACAGAGCATCTAACCAGCGAGATGGGGAAGCTTCACACTCGTGAACCCTATCATGGCTCCGACAAGATCCAAACCGCCAATGGAGCAGGTATGCACATCTCTCATATTGGTCAAGCATCTCTTCTCACTAGACATGCCAATAGGAGTCTTCAGCTTCGCAATGTTCTTCGAGTTCCATCTGTGACCCGTAATCTTCTTTCAGTTCCTAAACTCACACGTGATAATAATGTGCTTTGTGAATTTCACCCTTTTGATCTTTTTATTAAGGATCGGGGCACGAGGGACATTCTTCTTAGTGGGCGGTTGTGCCAGGGCCTCTACCGTCTGGAGCATCCTGGTGTCGCTCGTGTTTTTAGTGGAGTTCGGGTCTCTCCGTCACAGTGGCATGCTCGTCTTGGTCACCCGGCCACACCTATTGTCCGTCATATTTTGCGTCGTCATGAGCTTCCTAGTTTGTCTAGTCATAAAGATGTAGCAGTGTGTGATGCTTGTCAGCAGGGGAAGAGTCATCAACTTCCTTTTTCGGAGTCCAGTCGTGAGGTGAAACATCCTTTAGAACTTGTGTTTTCAGATGTATGGGGTCCTGCTCAGACTTCTGTCAGTGGTCATAATTACTATATCAGTTTCGTTGATGCTTATAGTCGCTTTACCTGGCTTTACCTTATTAAACGCAAATCTGATGTGTTTGATAATTTTGTTCAGTTTCAAAAACATGTTGAACGTCTTCTCAAGCACAAAATTGTTCATGTCCAGTCAGACTGGGGGGGCGAGTATCGCAACCTCAACTCTTTCTTTCAGTCGCTTGGGATAGCTCATCGTTTAGCATGTCCACATACACATCAGCAGAATGGTTCAGTCGAACGTAAGCATCGTCATATTGTTGAAGCTGGTCTTACTCTTTTGGCCCATGCATCTGTTCCGTTTCGGTTTTGGAGTGATGCTTTCACCACTGCATGCTTTCTCATCAACCGTACTCCTACTCGTGTTTTAAACATGAAGACTCCCATTGAGGTTCTCCTTAATGAACAACCTGATTATACCTTTCTCAAGGTATTTGGGTGTGCTTGCTGGCCGCATCTTCGTCCATATAACAAGCGCAAGCTTGAGTTTCGTTCTAAGAAGTGTGTTTTTCTTGGCTATAGCTCTCTTCATAAAGGTTACAAATGTCTTCATGTTCCCACTAATCGTGTCTATATATCTCGGGACGTCGTGTTTGATGAGCATGTTTTTCCCTTTGCCAACCTTCCTGTGTCCACTGTCGAACCACCATCCCTGCATTCATCCTTTGTTGCTTCTGACCAATTTGATGATGTTGCATACTCTCCTTTGCTGTTACCTAACCATGGTGCAGGAACCGGACGTGGAGCTCGTTTGGAGCTGTTGGAGGATTCACCATCATCATTGTCGTCTTCTGGTGGGCACGTCGATCGCCCTATGTTGCATGGCATTGATTCGCGTGCCCATGCATGGTCACCCGACGAGCCCGTCGCGCCGAGCATCTCCACTGCTCGGTCCGTTTCGCCAGCGGCCGCCGAGTCGCCCGCGGCTCGGCCCGTCACGCCGTCTTCGCCTGCGGCTCGGCCCGTCACGCCGTCTTCGCCCGCGGCTCGGGTCCTCACGTCGCCTTCATCAGCGGATCGGCTCGCGACACCGGCCGCGCCACGACCCACTATGCCGAGCTCGCCATCGGCCCGGTCTGTGTTGCCGGAGTCGCCAGCTGCTTCGTCTGCTCTGCCGGTTTCGCCGGTGGGTCGGCCTTCTTCGCCAACCGAGTCCGAGGCTACCGTGACTGGCTCCTCGTCACCGGCTGACTCGTCAACGTCGCCGTCCTCCAGCCCGTTGCAGGCTGCTCCGTCGACCTCGGTGGTTCCTGTGTCCCGACCACATACACGCAGTCGCAGTGGCATTTTCAAACCTAAGGAACGTAAGGATGGTACGGTTGATTGGTTGGCTGCTTGTTTGGCTGCTGCTGTTGCGGATCCATCTTCTGAGCCTCGCTCATATCAGGCTGCCCTGCGCATTCCACATTGGCGAGAGGCTATGGAGCAGGAGTTTCATGCTCTTCTTCGTAACAAGACATGGACTCTCGTTCCTCCACCACCACGGGTAAATGTTATTGACTCAAAATGGGTATTCAAAGTGAAAAAGCATTCGGATGGATCTATTGAGCGTTACAAAGCGCGACTTGTTGCTCGAGGTTTTCGGCAGCGTCATGGTCTTGACTATGAGGACACCTTCAGTCCTGTCGTCAAGCCTACCACTATTCGGCTTCTTCTCTCCATTGCTGTTTCTCGTGGTTGGTCACTTCGTCAACTTGATGTGCAGAATGCTTTTCTACATGGATTTTTGGAGGAAGAGGTTTATATGAAACAGCCGCCTGGTTTCTCTGATCCTGATCGTCCTGACTATATCTGTCGTCTTTCCAAAGCACTATATGGTTTGAAGCAAGCTCCTCGTGCCTGGCATGCCCGCCTTGCCTCTGCCCTTCGTGCTCATGGGTTTGTGCCGTCTACTGCTGACACTTCGTTATTTCTTCTACAGAAGCCAGAAGTCACTATGTATCTTCTGGTATATGTCGATGATATTATCCTTGTCAGCTCTTCTCAGTATGCTGCTGATGCTCTTGTCTGCTCTCTTGGTGCTGATTTTGCGGTCAAAGATCTTGGGAAGCTTCACTACTTTCTTGGAGTTGAGGTCACTTCTCGTGCTACTGGTCTTGTCCTTACGCAGAAGAAGTACTCCTTGGAGTTGTTACAGAGAGCTGGCATGCTGAAGTGCAAACCGACCACCACACCCATGTCGTCTACCGACAAGATAACAGCTGTTGATGGTGAGCTTTTGTCTCCTACGGATGCCACAGAGTACAGGAGCATTGTTGGTGGACTTCAGTACTTGACGATCACGAGACCAGATATCTCTTATGCTGTTAACAGGGTTTGTCAGTATCTTCAGGCTCCCAGAGATACTCATTGGGCTGCTGTTAAACGCATTCTTCGTTATGTTCAGTTCACCCTGACATTTGGTATGCATATTCGGCCGACTTCCTCTCGGGTCCTTTCGGCCTTCTCTGATGCAGATTGGGCTGGTAGCCCAGATGACAGGCGATCCACGGGGGGTTATGCAGTATTCTTTGGCTCTAATTTGATCGCCTGGAGTGCTCGGAAACAGGCTACTGTGTCACGTAGCAGTACTGAAGCTGAGTACAAGGCTGTGGCTAATGCTACTGCAGAGATTATTTGGGTGCAGTCTTTGCTTCAGGAGTTGGGTTTGTCTCAACCACAGTCTCCTATTCTTTGGTGTGATAACATCGGTGCTACATACCTTTCTGCAAATCCAGTATTTCATGCCCGAATGAAACACATTGAAGTTGACTATCACTTTGTACGGGAACGTGTATCACAGAAGCAACTCCAGATCAAGTTTATCTCATCTAAGGATCAACTTGCAGACATCTTCACTAAGCCTTTACCGCTGCCATAGTTTGAGGCTTGTAGGCGCGATCTTACCCTTCTCAGTTCTTTAGAAAGTGGCTAAGATTGAGGGAGGGTGTTAGACTATGTATAGCTTCTGTACCTATGTACGTATATGGTACATATTGTAACACAACCATTATATATAATGAGATAAGCCACCCCTAGAGGGTTGTGCTGGTTCCCCAAAACTTATTGTCTTACATCGTCAACGCCATTGCTGATTTGGTTTTAGATCCGATTTGCTGGAATCGATGGCTGATGCGGTTCATCAACGCCTATGTGGCAAGGAGCTTCTCCTGCTCCAGGTTTGCTCAAGATTTGGCGTCTGCTCCGGTGATTCATTGTCAACAGGGATTTGGGGCGCGGAGCATTTCCAAGGAAGAAGGTTTCCATGGACTATTTTCCGTATGTATGGGGCTCTGTTTTCTGGCTGCGACAACACCGCCTGTATCCTTTGTGTCTTTCTGTATCTGTATTCGTATGTGTACTCGCATGGCTGTACTGTTTTCCTACTCGTATGAATACAAGTAACGTATGCCTTCGGGTGTACGGTTTCAAAAAAAAAACCGCCATTGCTGCCCAAGCGACCAAGATAAGAGCCCTGTTTTAGCTTCCCGAGGTCGTGTTCCTTGTGCAGTACCCCGCTGTCCGCATCCCCTTGCGCCAGGCGGCAGCACGGCTTGGCCGTCGGTGGCCATCGGAGGCGGCAAGTAGGGCTTATGATGTAGGAGCCGAAGGAAGAGTTCTGCTAGGGATTGCCCAGTCGTGGAAGAGATCGAACAAATATGAGACGGCGCCCTCGGGTGTGGAGAAGCTTCGCTTGCCGGCGCTCATTTATCTCCCGTATTACAATATACATGCCCATTTTATACTGTTGTTTTCAAATCGATCGAGGGTGTGTGTGGAGTGGTACATGCATATACGTTCCTTATCTTTTGTTTTGGAATTTTACGGTCCTTGTCGATAAATCTGATCTCTTATGATTCCCCGTCCAAATTTTACAAATCCTACCAATGTAAAATTCACAACAAAAACAACCAAGGTACGGTTTGTTTCTACCTAACTACAATTAATATCTCGGGATTTATCATTGTCCGATGGAACTATTTCTTCACCATAGTAGACCACTAGCCGAGTGCCTCGGTCCTGATCAAACCAACCTCCTGTGCCACAACAAGAGCTCCCTAGCACTTGGCCTTCAAGTTGAAGCCCTCCTCCACCTGAATGTCGGAAATCGGACGACTAACACAAAATTGAAGGGTTGCTAATCCCATTTCAAAAGTGTGGCTGATCAATACTAGATGAGAATCGCAGGAAAAAAATACCCAAATCACCGTGTGCTTACGAATCGGGCCAACATCTTTGATTCCTTCTTGCCTTGTGATGTCAATGATGACACCATGCCTAAGATGGGTTGGTCGGTGTTCCACACCACTGATTTCATTTCAGCTCTTCTTGAGTGCGTGTACCGAACTATGTATTTCATGTCTATTTGGTCTAATAACATAGCAGCATGCATCAATTAGATGCAGAGGGCAGGGGTAATCCTTCTTCAAAACAATTGTAGACGTCAAAGCACATGCTGATGGCAATGCTCAGAGGGTGAGGGAAGACTAAAGAACGTAATTGCCCTTGTTAGAGTGGCTTAGATCCGTAAATGTTATTAGGGGACTATGCTTCGGTGCCTTAAGGCACCTGCCTTTGTGTCTATGACATGTGGGCCCAACAGGTGGGTGGTCCACATGTCAGTGACCCAAAGGCAGGTGCCTTTAAGGCACCGAAGCTGCATCCGTTATTAGGGGCGGCATATCGAAACCAAGATACGATGAAGTACAATCGATCCACATCTCAACTATGTAGTACAATATTCTTAAGTTATTTTATGGTTTACCCATATGACTACTAGATAGCTAAGTGTCTATCAGCTTTGTGTCACACAATATAGAGGAGTTAGTAGGACATGGCATGCCTGAGTGAGAAGGCAAACACAAAAAATTTGCAGGGGACAATACCTTATAGGTTGTAGTTATACCATTTTGTAGTTATGCTTTGAGAAATCGCATACAGTTCTTTATACATCAACCACCATATCTTACACCATCATTAATATTCAGTACGTATCCATCCTTCCATATATGTCATACCCATCCACTCTTCCCGCAAAATAGAAAAGGTATGGAATATAAAATTGCTAGAATATATATAGATGGAATAAGTTTTAGACAATGTGTATTGACATGGATGTATGAATATGGCGTTGTGCAGGTTGGATATGTCAATCAATTTGTTGGAATGGTAGGTATTGGGAAAGGGCTACTTGTTCTGCAAGTGGATAACTCTAGTTGCTTTTGTACATGCATGTGAGGAAATGTGATATTATGTGGTGGGAAGGTTTACATCCATTAGAAGGGAGATTACAGGTTATGACCAATCTCGGTCGAGGAGTCCACGCCTTTCTAAGCTCAAGCAACCACCGGCTACACTAGTGGCTCCTCCACTAATGTAGTCAAAACAGTCCTCCCGGTAATCAATGAGAAGGAATACTGCAGTGTCAGGGTCTTCGGAGTCGTAGACCAACCATGGAGCAAAGTTGCTCTTATTTCTGCTATAGGCTGCCATTTCCATTACTAGTTCTTCTAGTTCCATCGGTACCGGTTTTGAGTTGGACTAAAGCCGGGAACCAGTGTATGTAAATTATCTGCACACTACGAGGTGGACATATCGAGGTGCAATCTACGCACTCGATATTGAGTTTGAGGATACTGAGCTTTTTGCTGGGGCCGTCAATGGGTCAGATACAGATATGCACGAGGGAGATGATAGTTCGGCGGCCAAGGAGGCGCCGGGGGCTGCATCTGGACGTGAGATGGCCAACGGGTCGGGGCCCGTTGCTCATATATCCGAGGATGGGACAGTACCGTCCCCCTCAGTGCCGATGAATGCACTGAGATTTGGGTCGTTCGAGCCATCTTCTGCTCCTGCCAGGCTCTGGAGTGACCGGGTTGAGACCGATGATGTGCTGGAGCGGTCGCTCCCTCCGCTGGATTTCGATGTTGCTGAGGACCCAGTGCCAGAGGAACCGGAGGTGTCGGTTTCTCTGACAACCTCGGCTGTTGGAAGGGGGGAGGAGCCTCGGCAGGTGGCCCCTCGCTCTCCCCTCCTGACCGCGGTCTCTCCCGGGGCGTCCGAGCCCCAAGGTGGTGCGTTGACGGGACCTTTGAGTCCGTCTACGGCCGGGTGTGGGGGTGGCGGTCCGGGGCAGGCGGCCTCGGCCCCCTCATCTCCGGCGCCGACAGGAGGAGCGCTCGGGCAGGCGGCCCTCGCGACCTCGGTGGCGCCGGTGACGCCGGCCCCGAGGGGGTCGGCCAGTGCTGGGAGCGGGAGCCCGAGGCAGGCGGTCTCGGCTCCTGCTACTCAGATGGTGGCGGTTACCACCGCGGCAGCAGCTGCGTTGGGGGGGGGGGAGGGGCTGGGGCAGGAGGCCCTGGCTCCTCCTTCGCCCACGACGATCAGGAGGACCATTTCTCCCTCGCCGATGGCTCATCTGACTGAGCCGGAGGCTGGGGTGGGAGGAGAGCGCGGGCAGGCGGCCCCCGTCACTTCCTCTTCGCTCCTACCCATGACCGGGGTCCCTAGTGTGGGACTCCCGTCTGAGGGGATCGGGAGCCCGCAGACGCCTTCTCTGGTAACCTTGATAGACCCTTTGAGGGACTCTGAGCCAGGTTTTACTAGGGAGGAGGTTGTCGCGTTTGGCGGGATCCCGGACCCTATCGCAGAGGGGAGACGGATCAGTGCTCGCATCCTCGACATCCCAGAGGTGGATGATATGCAGCAGCGGTGCGCTATGAGGGCGGCCAAGCTTCAGGAGGCTGCTTTGTCTTCTGGTATGTCCGTCAACCTATCTAATTCCTTATTGCATTTTCTAATGAGGAGATTATAAATAATGCAAACCAATTAGGAGTTTCACTAGGTGCTACAGATAGTGAGATTACCAATTCGGTGAATGATTTATTAGATTTGGAGGCGGAACGTGCCTTAGAGACTATTCGTAATCTTGCAGCAGTTAAACCAATGAATGATGATGAGATTGATGCGTTAGGGGTTAGAGTGCTCGATAATCTGTGTGCGGATCTAGCATCCCCCAATCATGACTCTGAGGAAGATGATATACCCCTAGAGAATGATGATAGTAATATATGTGAACCCGGTCATGAGGACCGGGCGACGGAGCTTAGTAAACCTAAGCGTAAGTGGAAACGGAAGATCTATCCCGATTCCGCAGTTCGTAGGAGTGCTAGGATTCGTACCACTAAAAAATTCCATGATGAATTATGAGAGGAATTTTTTGGAATAGCAGAGGTCTGAAGGACTTGGCTAAAAGAAGATTCCTGGCTGAGGCGGCTTTAGAGAAGAGGTTAGATTTTGTTGCTCTATCGGAGACGGGTAGAGATAACTTTGCGCCCCAGTTTCTCTCTTCTCTGGTGGGTGGTATTGATTTTGATTGGCATTGCCTTCCTCCGCGAGGAAGATCGGGTGGTATCTTACTAGGTGTGAGATGCGATTCGCTTGAAGTCCGAAGTGTAGTGATGGGCGACTTCGCGGTGAAGTTTCGAGTCAGGTCTAGGATAGATGGTTTTAACTGGGCTTTGGTGGCGGTGTATGGTGCCGCACAGCCCGAGCTTAAAGCGGAGTTTCTGGCGGACCTTGTTCGTATCTATGGGTCAGAACAGCTTCCAATTTTAGTTGGAGGTGATTTCAATATCATCAGGAGGAGAGAGGAGAAGAACAATGATAACTTTGACGGCAGATGGTCGTTTATGTTCAATACCATTATTGAAAGCTTGGATCTGAGAGAGATAGAGCTTTCTGGTAACCTGGGCTAATGCTCTGCCACACCCAACCTATGAAAAACTTGATCGAGTTCTTGCGAGCGTGGAGTGGGAACAAAAGTTCCCTCTGGTGACGGTGCAAGCTCTTTCAAGGGGAATATCTGATCATACCCCATTGTTCGTGGACTCAGGTGAGCCGAACCATGTGGGTAACAAGAACACTTTCTCCTTCGAGATGTCATGGTTTGAACGTGAGGGGTTTTTGGACTTGATTGCTAGGGAATGGGATAGAGGTGTTGGAGGCAAGACTACATTAGAGCGTTGGCAGAATAAGATTAGGCATTTGAGGAGTTTCTTACGGGGCTGGGCTAAGCACCTCAGTGGTGTGTATAAGATGGAAAAGGATAGACTCCTTGCTCTTATACAGGCCCTGAACATATAGGCCGAATCCACTATCTTAACGTCAACTGAGCTTCAGGCTAAAAATGAGGCGGAGAAGAGGTTGAAAGAACTGCTCCGCGAAGAAGAATTGAAGTGGGCTTTGCGTGCTAAAGTCCGCAAAGTGGTCCAAGGGGACGCGAATACTCAGTTCTTCCATTTGATAGCCAATGGCAAGCACAGAAAGAAGCGTATCTTTCAGCTTGAGCAAGACGAGGGTACTATTTTAGGCCAGGATAACCTAAAAACATATATTACCGACTACTATAAGCAGTTGTTTGGACCTCCGGAGGATAATTATGTGTCCCTCGATGAGTCCAGGACTGAGGATGTGCCTCAGCTATCGGCTGCCGATAATGATATTCTGGTTGCCCCGTTCTCGGAGAAGGAGGTGTTTGATGCTATTACACAGATGAAAAACAATAAGGCTCCCAGACCGGATGGATTCCCGGCAGAGTTCTATAAAAAGTGCTGGCACATTATTAAGGGGGATTTACTACCTATGTTCCATGATCTGTTCTCTGGCCAGCTTCAATTATTTCACTTGAATTTTGGGACTATCACACTGCTTCCCAAGAAGACGGATGCGGTGAGAATTGAGCAACTCAGGCCGATCTGTCTCCTCAATGTTAGTTTCAAAATTTTCACCAAGGTCGGGACAAACAGACTCACACAGATTGCACATTCTGTGGTGCAACAGTTTCAAACTGCTTTCATGCCGGACAGAAATATCCTTAAAGGGGTGGTCGTCCTGCATGAAACACTCCATGAAATCCATTCCAAAAAATTAGATGGAGTAATTTTTAAGGTGGATTTCGAGAAAGCGTACGATAAGGTCAAATGGCCATTCCTCCAACAGTCATTGCGTATGAAAGGTTTTGATGAAGCCTGGCGCCGACAGGTTGAATCATTTACGCAAAAAAGGTAGTGTGGGAATTAAAATTAATGATGACATAGGTCATTACTTCCAGACACATAAAGGCCTAAGACAAGGAGATCCGATGTCCCCTATCTTGTTTAACATTGTGGTGGATATGTTAGCAATTTTGATAGGAAGGGCTAAGGAAAATGGTCAAGTAGGTGGATTGGTACCTCATCTAATTGATGGAGGTGTATCCATCCTTCAGTACGCTGATGATACAATCATCTTTATGGAGCATGACTTGGCCAAGGCGAGAAATATGAAGCTGGTGTTATGCCTATTTGAACAATTGACCGGGTTAAAGATTAACTTTCATAAGAGCGAGCTGTTCTGCTTTGGTAGGGCCAAAGATGAACAGGAGGCTTATAGGCAATTGTTTGGGTGTGAGTTGGGAGAGTTACCCTTCTCTTACCTGGGGATTCCAATCCACCATCTTAAGCTGACTAACAGAGAGTGGAAGTGCATTGAGGATCGGTTCAAGAAAAAAATGAGTTGTTGGAAGGGTAAACTCATGTCATACGGAGGCCGATTAATCCTGATTAACTCGGTGCTCACGAGTATGCCAATGTTTCTCCTATCGTTCTTTGAGGTCCTAGTTGGTGTTAGGAAGAGACTGGACTTCTATAGATCGCGTTTCTTTTGGCAGGGTGATGAGCTTAAAGGAAAATATCGGCTTGCTAAATGGGACATCATCTGTAGACCGAAAGACCAAGGGGGTCTAGGTATTGAGAATCTAGAAGTTAAGAATAAATGCCTTCTTAGCAAGTGGCTGTGGAAGCTCTCATTGGAGAATGATGCTATGTGGGCTCAAATCCTACGCAGCAAGTACCTCCAGACAAAAACTTTGTCCCAGGTTATTGTCAGGCCGACCGATTCACCTTTCTGGAAAGGCTTGATGAAAGTCAAACAGTCGTTGTTTAATAGGACGAAGTTTGTCATTGAAAACGGCACGAGTACACGTTTCTGGGAGGATACTTGGCTTGGCGAGACACCCTTGGCCATCCAATATCCGTCTTTATACCGTATTGCTCAACGACGTGAGGTGTTCGTTGCATCGGTCTTTCAATCTAGACCCCTTAATATTCAGTTCCGACAAACGCTAGCGGGCAATCATTGGGAAGAATGGCTCCATCTAGTTAGGAGACTGATGGAAGTCCAGCTTTCACAACAACCCGATGAATTATGCTGGAAACTGACTAAGTCTGGAGTATTTACGGTTAAATCAATGTATCTTGATGTTATTAATTCAAACTCCATTCCTACGTCCAAGCATGTTTGGGATGTCAAAGTTCCTTTGAAACTAAAAGTGTTTATGTGGTTTGTCCATAAACAAGTTATTTTAACTAAGGACAACCTCATAAAGCGTAATTGGACAGGACCTACTAGGTGTAGTTTTTGTCATCGGGATGAGACTATCAAACATCTCTTTTTTGATTGCCCGTTAGCCAAGGTACTTTGGCAGACGGTCCACATTGCTTTTAGTATTAATCCACCGAATTCTGTTTATGCGTTATTTGGGACATGGCTTAATGGGATTGAGCCTAACTTAGCGAGACATATTCGGGTTGGAGTTTGTGCTTTGCTGTGGACTATCTGGACTTGCAGAAATGATTTGGTTTTTAACAGAATATCATGTATACATTTTTTGCAGGTCATATTCCGTACTACGGCACTGATTCGTTCGTGGTCGCTACTCACCCAGACAGAGGCCAGGGAGCATTTGGTTACTGGGTCTTTCCTCGGCTAGTTGGTGTTTCTAGCCCCTATTGGCTCTGTGTGAGCTGTTTGTGCTTTTTTATTATTTATCGACACCTTTGGAACCATGTTGACACTACTTTATTTGGTTAATAAGATGGCCGTATGGATCTTTCTGATGCAGAGGCCGGGGAATCACCCCTTTTCAAAAAAAAAATGTAAATTATCTGCAACTCATTTCTCAACTGTGGCTGGTAAAAATTCTTTACATTTTAATGGATATATGTGCATCAGTCGTTGTTTCCCAGTTCTTTTTGAAAAGCTTATCACACTCTTGCCCATTATTTGTTCTGACTAATTTAACAGATATATGTGAAGCGACCGGTGTCAAAGTTATCACATCCCATGATTCCTAGCTGTGGCCGCCTCCTCCGCCCTTGTCTTTGCAGCGGGGGTCCCAAATGAGCTTATCTCCTCACTCGCTGCTTCTCGGTTTTTGCATGCAGATGATGCTTGGGGACTTGGGGTTGCCCCCACCTCCTGTCAGGCAGCAGATGCCTCCTTTGCTACCTCTTGGTCGGCGACATGGTGATCTTCAACCTTGTCGAGTCCCGCTCGTCCTTGACATGGCCAACCTACACAACGTGCTCCGTTGATATGGTGTTCATCATGTCAAGGTCCACACTATGCTCGGCGTGGTTGCTATGTGTGCCTGGACATCTCTGGCGCTGCTGTGCACCCTCTCTACGCCTTTCTCTAGCACACCAACGTTAACTCGCCGAACATATATGAAGTAGTTTAGTTTAGCACCAAGGAAAGTACTTAAGATGACGTGGCCGAATGTGGGGAGCTAGCAGTAGGAGAATAGATACTCGAACGGAAAAGGGTTTCCCGCTAAGCAACCATCACCACATAACAATCGAGACGCTGATACAGACACACACACCATCACACGGCGCACACACCCAAGACGAGATACAAAGGTGCCGAGCACCGATACACTACCCCACCGACAACCAAGCAAACTACAGATGTGCGAAGAGGACCGTTTGGAGCCGACGGGGACCTTCACCATGAGCAACCACAACGGAGAGGTGAGGCGGACCACAATGAAGCCAGCACTCTAAAACGGTGCCTCCCAGAAGGGTACGATCACAGATAGCCGCCACCGCCTGATCTCGTAGATCAAGTTTTCACCCAGAGCAAGACAGAAGCAGTGGGAACGCCGCGCCGAATCCTTCAGGAAGGATACAACGTCCACAGATGCTGCCACCATCGGCCAGAACAAGGGCTGGACAGGTGATATACCCCGGCGCTCACATCCTTCCGTCGCACCCTAGCTTCCCCAACCACCCATAACCAAGCCACTCGTGTGGCCATGGCTGCCCGCCCGCACCTGAGACACAAGTTCCTCCCACGAACGTCACGCCCCCCATCGTCCGGGCCGCCGCCCGACTCTCCAAGACCAGCAAAGCGACCGATTTTAGGACGAAGGGATGCCCACAATCGACGAAACCGCAGCCCACGTCCCGCCTTGAACTTCGCCGGAGCTGCCGCTGCGTGCTAACGGACGGCGAATGGGGAGAAGGGGGAGCGGACGCGTCCACGATCGGCACACCCCCGTGCCGGCGACGAGTAGCCCTAGCATTGGCAGTGCCTATTCCTCCCACCAACCTCCCCACCGGACACCCGTGCCGCCCCGCCGCGACGGTCGAAGTAGCTCCACGCAGGGCCAGGCCCTTCAACCGGCAAGGAGACCACGAAGACCGCCGCCCACTGCCAAGACTGCTCGCCAGGAAGTCCATTCACATCGCTCGCTAACTTCCAGCCATCGGAGCCGGCAAGAAAATCCGGCCAACACGTCTGCCAAGACCGCCGATGCTGCGTCGCCACCCCTACCAGCCACCTGTTGAGGTAAGGATGGCCGCCCGCAGCCCAGGTCACCCCCGACTCGCACCCCTAACCGGGACGAACCTGAATTCGCCGTCGCCATCATCCCTCCAGTGTGCACCACCAGATCTGGCCGGAGAAGCCCGATCCGAACCTGCTGTAGCCGCTACACTGCAGGAGCTGCCCCACTGCCGCCGTGACTCCACAAGGCGCCCCTGATGCCACTTGGATGCATGGTTATTTTATGTACGTTCAGTGCATGGCTACTGGATCGTACATATAATAGATTTTCAATTTTATTGGAAACTGCACTTTGAGTAATGAAAACACTTCATATCACACCCTACATGCCTACACCTTCACTAGCATTTAGAGCAACATATCCTCCTTATGATCCGTCAATATATATATGAGACACACCCACATTGTCAATTAGCTAGTATATACACATCCGCTCTACGGTGCCTGTTGTAGGAAAGTTGTTAGTAAGATATAAAAGGAACAAATGCAAAACATTGTATACAAAGATAGATGTATGGATGTGGTGCAGGTTGGATACCAATTGATTTGTCGGAATTGTAGGCATTGGGAAAGAACTAGGTAGTATCATAGAGAGCAAAAGTAGCTTGCCTACACTCAGGCTCTGATGGTTAAGACCCTGCAGAGCTATGACATGGCACAAGAGTGACATGTGTAGAAAGCCTGCATGCGTGTGCGAAATGCAAGAAGAGTGACAAGAGTGGCACACGACGCTCCAAGCATCCAACGCAAAATCCATGTCATGGCCTTCTTGATGAAACATTGGAGTGCAAATGTTGGGTGTGGGTCCAATTGACCATCCTGGGCTCTGGCCTAACCTTCCTCTGCCTTTTTAGAGGAAGGGATACCTTTCCCCCTTACATCCCCCCTGATAGAGCGAACACCAGACGCGCGAGTGGGAGATAACCAGGGGCTCACCGCCCCTCTCAGCACCCACGCCAACTAGGCCTCCTCCCTCTACCAATATCCCTCAAAGCCATGGATTAAAGGGGGAGGCCCAAGTGTCCCTGCGCCGGGAAAGGAGCGGAGAAGGAATGGCGGTCCTCAGCATGTTTTGACCACTCCGGGTGACTAACCGCAGAAAAGGTGGGGCGAGCCATTGAAATATTTGAAACATCTGGCCTATTATGTCATCCATGATACGCACAAGCACTACATCTACGATTGTCAAGCCTTTGTAAAGGAGGTCGTCGATGGTTTAGCCAACCTCGACTTCTAGCTTCATCCTCGAGCTAGCAAGAAACTGGATTTTATTCTTCAGAGCATCAAATAGACACCTAACCGTTGGGGGTGGGATCCTGGGAAGTGCATGGATGAACCCGGATATATATGAACCCACTTTGGAAAACACATTTTAAAATGCCAAAAAAATCTGAAAAAAAGTGCGCGTAGACATCTTCATATTCTATGTGTGTGCAGAAAGTTTCACAGAAAAACAACTTTTTTGTAGCCTGTGCAAAAAAGAAAAAAATATTGTGCCGCGAAATGCTTTTTAGAAGCACTAAAGTTTTTCTTTTTTATGAAGACAAAATAAAAATACTTTTTTCACAAAACTTTGTGCCGTGGACATACTTTTGCGAACATGTATACGCAATTTTTTTTAGAATTTTTGGACATTACAAAATGCGTTAAAAGTACATTTTTTAAAAGCGGGTTTATATGTACCCGTGTGCAGGACGTGCTGACTCGTGGGACACCACCCATTGTACATACAGAAGTTTGCTAATATTTCCAAGTTTCTCTTGTATATTCATAACTTCGAATTTCCCTTTAATTATAATAAAATTAAAGCTTGCCGGGAGGGTAGGGAAAATGTATCTTAATTCCGATAATGGGTTTAAGAGTAATTTACTTTTGAAAAAAACTTGAAAATGGATTTTATGTGTTGACTAAGATTGTTTGACACGTGCACGAGTGTGATGGAGTGACAATGGGACTTCGATTGTTAAGGGAGTCTTTCGAAGGGAGGGCCATGTGAGGCATGTTGCGTTATAGTTTTATTTTCTAGAAACTCAGTGGACATTCGGACAAATATTTCCTTCCATGTGTATGTGTCGCGGACCTCTACCCCAAACAATTGTTGGATAGAAATGTCCCCTTGTTTCCTTACCAAAATCATGTGGTAATTTTTACAGAGGTTGTTGAACTTAACTATCGGTGACTTTACTAGTCGAGATGCAAGTCGTGTAAAGAAATGTGCTTGTCCTTGTTCTTGGTCAATACTACATTTGCACCATGGTTTCATCTGGTTTTGCTATTATCACCTTTGCTTGTGTGGTTGATATCAATGGTTGTATCGATGCCCTTCACGAGGCAATATGCTTATCCCCCTTGCGCACCAGTTCATGCTCATTCTGTACCTTTATTTCTTTTCCTTTTCCTCTAACCAAACAAATAATGATCTTTTCTCATCTCAGGAAACCTAGATGGCCTTATCTATCCTTCTTCAACCTCAAACGAACCATGTCCTTTTGAGCCAAACTACTTTCAAAACCAACCCAATCTTCCGAATGAGATCATAGGATCCAACGAGATGCCGACTTTGCAGCCTTGTTGTGCCCATTCCCACTTATCTATGTCATGAAGAAGTTCACGACCCATGAGACCTCAACTCCAATTCTCCCTATTTATGTAACAATGATACTAGGTAATCCAACCAATAATAACATACCAATGAATAAGAAGGTAAGTAAAGTAGTATGTGTTGCAACAACCCATGCAACATTGTGGCAATAATAAATGTAATTGATATTTTCAAGTGAGTTGTAGTCATTTTGGAGTCAAAAATGTATGTTCAGAAGAAAAATCTCTTGTTGAGTCGGAGAAACTTTTAGACTAATTAGCCGAGTGTGCTCTCTCATCCGACTTCCCTAGAGCCTAGATACATGGTATGAAATAGAATCCAATTGATGTGCTTAAAAAATATGACTCAAGTGATATGCTTTGGTGGCAACAAAATAGCTAGCGTGCAGAGGAGCTGCTAAAATTTCCATGCAATGTGGTGTCAGAGAACTAATTATGAGGAGATGATGTGGCTTAATGTGAAGGAGTAGCGTAAGATGATGTGCTTGAATGTAGAGCCAAACAGGTGATATGCGATGTGTATTCACATTAACTGTAGTATCTCTAACGTTCATTCTGTTTTATAGGAAGTTGAATTGTGAGAAATCTTAGAGAACTTTCCTACAAAAATACCCTAAAAGAACTAATTTAGACATCAACCACCACACTTTACAGTTTACACCCACCAAAATTTATATGAACATTGAACATGTCCACATGTCGATACTTCAATACCATACACATCCCACTATCTATTCGAATAGCATATATACATCCACTGAACTATGTGTCATGTAAACATCACTAGGAGCGATGCAAATACAACAACCTCTGTGCAGTGGGATAGTGAAGTAACTTTTTTTAGGCATGGGATGATTGAACCCTCTCCTTTACCGTTGTTCTATATGATTTTTAATCTTTAGCAGGCAGCATATAATTGGAGGAAGAATGCTAGTATGATTTTCAATGTTGTTTTACTTTTTATTTATCCAATTGTCTTTTCATTGTATTGGAAACTGTTTATTTTAATAATTACCAGATCTAAAATGCTTTTGAGTGTCTTTTCTTCTAAATAAAGAATTAGGCATTAGTGCAAATACACTTCCTGACCACCTTACTCATGGCCCGAAAGGCAGGCAAAAGGCCCCAACTGAATAATAGAAGGGGCAGCGGTACAAGGTTATAATGATCCACCTACTAGATGCAATGGCACCAGGTTCTATATTAGATGCACGCCTTGAATGAGAAATGGGTCCATGCAACCCTCGCAACATATGCAGCACGGTGCATGCTCTTTCTTGCACCCCCACCTGCATATTCTACCCGTCAATTGATTTTAGTATTTATTTTGAACAACACCCATCAAATGATCGGAAATCCATGCAAACAGTGAGTTATTTCACTTGTATGTTTTGATTTCATAAAAATATAAAGTTTTGATTTTCTCCACACGATTAATTGCGAACACCTGAATAATCAGCTGTACAGATATGCTGAATTTAATGCTTTGTCTTGGCAGTCAGTACTGATGAAAACATTAATGACGGCTTAGGACGGTGTACCAACGGACAATTAAATTTGCCATTAGTGCAAACTGGGACACAAACTTGACTCTGCTAACTACGGTAGTACTAGAAAATAACAGAACATCTTTTACATGGGTCCAACCAAACATAGATGCAACTGTCCTCCCTCATAAAAAAATGCAAACATCCCTAAAATAAACATAGATGCAAGTACAACTTTGAAGTTAGGTGTGTAGCTTGGGTTGTCCTAACTCTGGCTTAGGACTCAGCCTAGATGTTTGGTTGGTGACGCGAGGCGATGGCGTCGGTGGCGTGGATTAAGATCACCCTTTTCAGCCTCCTCCCTGCGATGCTGATTGGTGTGAGCAGGGTGTGTGTGGAGGTTCGGTCAGGAGGGTTAGATCTTGGGCCAGGTCTTGGACGACGTTGTGGACAACAATGATTGTTTGCCTGTGTGGATGTAACAATATACTACCTCCGTCCCAAAACATAGGACGTGTTTGCAGTTCAATTTGAACTGCAGAAGCGTCTTATATTTTGGGGCGGAGGTAGTAGTCGTTTGCCTATATTCATGTACGCATGCATGCTTGTGATTGGTTGGTCAAAATCCTAGAGATAGGATCCAACACTAAATACATGTTGCAACCTTCTATGTTACTTTCTCCATCTTCAAATAGGTGGCGTATAGATTATATTTAAAAAATATTTATTTATTAGTTTGAGCAAATATAAATGAGAAAATATGAAAAACTATAATATTGAATAAACATGTTATGATAATATCTCTAATGGTGAATATATCAATATTGATTTGGTATTGATTATTTTAATGATTTTGTATACATATGCTTGGGAAAACTTATAAAACATTGACTTATTCACTAAATGTATACGCCGCCTATTTGAGGACAGAGGGGGCATTTGAGAAGATGAGGTGGGGAAATTACGAACAACTAGAAGTAAGCTAGGTGTACATATGGTTGCTTTTGTGAGAAGAATTCTTGTGGTAACAAATGTTGCTTTGAGAAGGAAAACATGCGATTTAGAATCTTCACCTTTTAAAACAAACGTTGATTGGATAGTTAATTTGATGTCTTGATGCACTAGTTGCAGTTTTATAAACTGCACTTAGGACGAAATATTAGGTGTGAGATTTATGATAAAGATGGATGTTCCCATTCATGCAAAAATTAAGTAAGGAAATTGCTTGAGGATAATTGAATGTTTAAGTTAAGAAATTGTCCTACTTGGTAAATTGGCAATTTTCTTTGAACCGGGATGGTAAATAAGTGGTTATCCTCATCGCAACTCAACACTATCATAATTGGGAGAGCAAAAGTCAATAAACGCCACAAAATAACTTGGTGCAAAAAGAAGCTGCTAATTTCCATGTGATGTGATGGCAAGAAAACTAATCCCCAAGAGATGGTAACGTTGAATGTGGAGCAGCTAGACAACTGGTGTAAAGATGACGTTCCTGCATGTGAAGGCAAACACAAACTAATTTGTAGGGGATGGTGTGTAGTTATATATTGGGTTTTTATATATTCATGGACTATGTGACATGTCACACATTCACATTAATTTGCATAAAGGTTGTGAATAATATCTTTGACATTCATTCTATTTTTCTAGGAAGCTGTCCTATGAGAACATTTAGATAAAATCTTAAATATCAACCACCACACATTACGCCACCGCTAAGAGAGCAACATGCCCAAGACCACTATCTACCGGACTATTATATGTACAACTACTTCACTATGTGTGTTGTTGAAAAGTCACTAGAAATGATATATACATATGAAACATGTATTAGATGGTGTGTACCGATATGGATATGTGGATGCGATGCATGTAGGGTGTTACTTTTTCTTTGTTGCAATTGTAGGCATTGGGGAAGAGCTAGGCAGCGTTACAGAAAAAGCTGGTAGTTGCTTGCCTGCATGAATCATCGCATGCGTGTGATTGGGTTGTGGCTTTTTTCTTAGACGACAGTGTATATATTAGATTAGTTGTCAATCTTGTGCTGGTGGAGATACCACAAAAGATGGTTTGGAATTACGAATTGCTAGCATTTATAAAGTTCAATAGAGGATGCTATAGCACGACTAATAAAGCATTAAATAAAAAAGTGCTCTTCGTGCTGGCTCGTAGAGGTCGATCCTTACACATGTCGTCGTTACCATATTTGCATAGTTTCTCTTTTGCATATCCAAAATACTAAATCTATTCTAGCTTCCGTAACTGAATTTGAGACATCTTTTCTTCTCCACAGAGGAAGGAGGGAAAGCCGGTAAATTTGACCTAACAATGAGAATCTCGTATGAATACAAGATTCGACCACTACAATTCTTTTGTCTAATGAAACTTCCTTCCATCAATTGATGTTGAGAATTAAGCTTCCCGCAAAAAATGCGGAGAATTAAGAAGAACTCCGTTGTCGTTCTTGTTAGAGTCAGCGTCTTGGTTGGGGCTGTGTGGCGGCGGTGATGTCCCTTAATGTCTCCCATGTTCTATCCCCGTCTCGATGGTGTGTCTAGTATCGTCGGAGGGTGTGTGGACGTTTGTCCCCGTCGGATCTTAGTCTTCGGTGGATCTATTTGGATTTGGTTTTATTCATCTTCGTTTAGTTCTTTATAGGTTTGATCCTTCTGATCTACGAGTTTATTCATCGACGATGATTGCTACTCTGATGCGTTGGTCTCATACGATCTTAGCACGATGATTTCATCCGTCCGTCCCCACCGCCCCACGCCGCAACAAACCGACCTCGCCTCCTCCGTCGCTCTCGCTTTCATTCCTCTCCCCTCCCTATCTATTACTACTACGAGGTCGCACGCGCGTGCCACCTCCCTCCCTCCCGTGGGTGACACCCCACTCCAGTCCAGTCCAGAGAGGCCGCTCGCTCCTCGCCTACTCCGCATCTGCCTCCGCCGGCCAAATGGCGGCGCTCCTCCTCCTCCCGCCCCGCCCTGCCGCTCCGGCGCCGGCCCCTGCGAGGCGGCGTGGCGTGCCCCGGCACGTTGCACCGGCGCCGCGCCTCCTCTGAAGCCCTCCGCCACGGTTAGTCCCCGCCCGTCCGCCCGTCGCTCCAGCTCCGGATTTCCTTTCTGGGTAGTCCGACTGAGCGGCGCCGTTTTCTCGTCAGGATATCTAGAGCCAACAGTTAGAATTAAAGCGGGTGAATAGCTCCCATGCGACGTAGTTGGTGTGAACTGTCTCTCATGCGACGTCGTTGGCTGTAATAGCTTGCATGCGACATCTTCGTTGGAAAAAATAGCTCCCATGCGACACACCATTTACGCGGCTAGTTGGCTGTCCGTTAGGCTGAGATTTGGTTAGGACACTGGGGGTTATGTGCTCTGACTGGTGGGGTCCACCTATGGCCACGTAGTCAAGAGTCAACCGTCCACGACTCGACCGGCGACTGTGTGACCGTGCTCGACTCGCCCGTGCTGGACTGGGCGAGCGGCGCTGCCGTAAGCATCTTCTCCGGCAGTGGTTTCATCTCCGCGGTGGTGGAGCGCATTTCTCGGCAGCGACAGAGCTATTGCGAGGTGAGCCCGAAACCCTAGTCCCACTCCCCGATCTGTGGCCTCATGCTGCCCTCTGTTTCTTGGCGATTTAGAATCGGGCTCCATTGGATCCGGGGGTTGTTTCTTCCTATCCCTGCAGCGGCTATTGCGAGTGAGTATTTTCCAAACACTACTCCCATTCCACTGAATTTTGAATAATCTGGGTACCATAAATCTGTGGCCTCATGCTGCCCCTGTTGCTTGATTGGATAGGAGATGGAGCGAGGGCTGATGAGATGGAGCGAGGAGACGGGCTGCCCCGAGGAGACAGTGCTTCAAATCGGTAATGGCACCCTCTTTTCTTGGCGATTTAGAATCGAACTCGATTTGGTAGTGACTGCCGCCGCTGCCTGCCATTGACAAAACAGGGGAGGTTCAGGTTCTGCCACCACATTCGCAATTATAGTGGAATTTTTTCCCTGTAAAGCCAAGCTCAGTGATGGCAGTGTCCAAGACATTGATAGAGATACCACCGTGAGGTTGGATGTCGATTTTGCAGATGTCGATCCCCAGGAATTGGATATCATGAAGGAGAAGGCCGTGGGCAATTTGGTGGAGAGAATTGGGGAGAGTATTGTTTGGGGTCCAGAACAAGAGGTATCTCTGCAACGTTTCGATAACTATAATGGTGAATATGTGAGAATTGAAGATGGAGAATCCATGGTTGCTGAAATTGATCAGCAAGGAGGATGGGCAAGCAAACAAGTAACATTTTATGCAGAGCTAATTGATCTGCAAACTCATTCCAGAGTTGGTTATGTGCCATCAAAGATGGCTGCACAGATGGAAGATGATGAGTGGGTTTCACAAAAGAAGATGTTGGCATTGTTGACTGAACCGACTATAGTAGCTGAAGATACTGGGATTGATGCAGATGGAGAGGAGGGAACCCATGGTGCTAGGAAGATTGTTGTTGACTGGAATGTAGTAGAGTTGAATGAAAAAACAGATTTGGTCATTACACCAATATCTGACATTGATATGGCCGAAATGTTTGGCATTCAAGTTGATGACAAAGATAAGGAGAAGGATGACAGTTCTTTGCCAGCTGAAGGTAACACAGGCCCTAGAAATGCAAATGAGGATGAAGAACACCTGATGAGAGAGGCTGCAGATGATGTGGATGATGCAGATGATAATGAGCTGGTTTGTTTGTATGACAAAGAGAACCCAGTTATTGAGGTGGGAAAGTTGTGGCCAAGCATGAAGGAGTTTAGGATGTCTTTCAGGACCTATGCAGTGAAAAAAGAGTTTGATGCCAAGACTATGTGGACTGATCGAAAGAAATTTTATGCTCGGTGCAAAGGTTATGATGGTGGTGGCAATCCTTGCAAATGGTACTTGTCTGCCAGACTACAACCTGATGGAAGTACAGTAAGGGTAAATCAAATACCACACCAGCATACATGTATGACCACTTCACAGAGAGTTTCAAAGATGACATCACAGCTTTGGGTTACAGAGAAGATTACTCCTATTTTAGCCAAGACTCCAAACACTACTGCAAAGAGGCTTAAAGTTGACTTGGAGAAGTTGTACCCCATCCAGCTGCAATATACCACAGTGTGGAAAGCAAAACAAAGGGCCATGAAATCATTGTATGGTGACTGGGCAAATACATTTAGGATGTTGTATAGTTTTAAAGCAGAGGTGGAGAAGAGGTCACCTGGGAGTGTAGTGGAGATAGATACAGAGGTAACAGAGGATGGCAAGGTTTTATTCAGCAAGTTTTTTATGTGTTTGAAGCCTTGCATAGATGGATTCAAAGCAGGTTGTCGTCCATATTTGAGCATAGACTCATCTTTTTTGACTGGAAAGTGGAATGGTCAGTTGGCTGCATGCAATGCTCTAGATGGACACAACTGGATGTTCCCAATTGCAATAGGAATGTTTCAATCAGAGACAGAGGCATCATGGATATGGTTCATGATGCAACTGAAAAGATGCATAGGGCCAGTTTCTCCTTTGGCCATCCACACAGATGCATGTAAAGGGTTGGAAAATGCAGTAAAAAGTGTTTTCCCCCATGCTGAGCAGAGGGAGTGCTTTGGACATATGTGGATGAATCTGATAAAAAAATTCAGAGGAGATGAATTTGGGCGCATGTGGCCAGCAGCAAGATCCTACACCAGACAGACACATTCCTATCACCTTGGTAAGATATTGGCATCATGTAGTGATAATGAATTTGCTTCATGGTTGAACACCCACCATTCTCTGTTGTGGTATAGATCAGGTTTTAATACTGCCATAAAATGTGATCATATCAATAACAACTTGGCAGAAAGTTTTAACAACAAAGTGAAGCATTTGAAAGACTTGCCTGTGCATGACATGGTGGACCAAATAAGAATCATGATCATGCGTTTGTGGGAGTTGAGAGGAAAAATTGCTAATATTTTGGAAGGGGACAAGCTTCCAGCAGTGGTACAACAGGTGGTCAACAGGAGTAGAAATCTTTCACATCTATCTGTTGAGAAATCTTCCTTGTGGGGTGCTGAAGTTAGAGATACAAAGAGTGGCAAGAGGCATGTGGTAAATACTGAGTTGCATGAGTGCACTTGCCAAGAGTGGCAACACACTGGAAAACCATGTGAGCATTCCATACTTTTTTTGGCATCTAAACCCAGGTTAAATATGCACCCATATTTGCATGAGTATTATTCAGTACAAAAATTCAAAGCTGCATATGCAAGTCCAATTCCTGCACTGACTGACCAATCTCAGTGGCCTGAGGTGGAAATAGAATTTACCTTGTGTCCCCCTGTCACTAGAAGAAAGGCTGGGAGGCCTAAACAGAGCAGATTCAAAGCTTGGTTTGAGAAAGGTGGTTGTAGTAAGAAGGGGGAAAAGGAAAAGGAAAAGAATGATAAGCCCAAAAGGGCTCAAAAAGGTAACAAAAATAGGTGCAAGTTGTGTGAGGTACTTGGGCACAGAATTGGTTCATCCAAGTGCATCTACACTCCTCAGAGGCCAAAGTATGTTTATGTTACTGTTTTTGCAAGTTTTTGATTTTGCTACTTGTTCTAGTATCTAACCAAGTCAAATGCTTTATTTTTTAGGAGGAAGCGTGCAGAAAAAGCCCCACCGCTTGTTGTTGAACAATGCTGGCCAGTGAAAAAAGCAAGACTCAGTGGCTATAGAAGGAAGAGCACTAAGCAGATAATGTTTGGTGACAAAGATATGGAGCTAACTGAAACTGTTACTGCTGAACATGAGCTAAGTGTTTGTGTTTTGGACGATGTGATGCATACTGAATCTGTTTTGCAGACGCTAGGGCAATCTGAAACTGTTGCAGATGAAGCAACTGTTGTGCTGCCATTCGAATCTGCTTTGACAACTGTGTTGCCATGTTTGGAGGTTGTGCTGCCAAGTGTTGAGTTGCAAACTGAAGTAGTTGAACAATGTGTGCCATCTACTCAATCTGCAGAAGTGCAAACTGAAGAAGTGAGACATGGTCAGGTGCAAAAGTTGAGGGGGCCAAAAAGCAAGAGCATCAGCATCAACAAACTATGCGCCGTGGAACCAAACGGTGGAAAAAAGCAGAAGAAATCGAGTGGTAGAAAGAAGCAGAAGAAATAGAGTCGAAAACATTCAAATTTGATGTGAAAACTTAAGTTTGTTGTCATTTGATGTGAAAACTTATGTTCTTTCATGTGATAACTTATGTGCTATGATGTTGATTTGACTTGAAATAAAATTCAAATTTGAACCGATATTCAAATTTGAACCTATCTTCAATATTTTTTGAGTTCATTTGTTTGTTCTGTGATGTTGCATCGTTTTATGTACTACTATGCACTTTAGTTCATAAATCCAACCCTTTTTGTGAATTCCAACTCATAGTCACGGACAATGTTGACCAAACAGGCTCCAAAGTAAGGGAAAACGGCCCCATTTCTAAGCAAGTTTTTTTCGACCTTCTCAAAATCACCCAAAAAAGATTTTCTTAGCTTATATTATACCTATATAGGATCAATACGAAGTCTCACCTTTTTTTGAATAAGTATTCATATTATTTAATTTATTTTTGAAAAAACACCCTTTAATACAAAGTTAGCAATAAAACAAGTTTAAAAATTTTAAATGCAAAAATAACTTCAGATCCTCCTTAGTCACTCTAAAATGAAGCTAAGGTGATGTTTTTGATTTTTTTGCATTTTCAAAACCTCAAACCCTCTTCTCACTCCTGTGAACTCCATGCAACCTCAGTCGAGATAGTCCAATTTGTGAAGGTTTTTTCAAGCAAAGATCATTAGATCAAGTTTATCATTTTATATCATAACTATGTAACATAAAAAGGCTATATGCGCAGGTTTTTCATTTTTTAGATTTTTTTTGAATTAGTTATACACATTTGAATGTTCGGTCAAACCTTTCAAAACCCCATTGACTGCCTCCAAACCCCATGTAACCCTAGCGCCAAACGTCCACCGTCGATCTAACCCTAACGCCAAACTGCGGCCGTCGGATAGGCCTTCTAGAAGGATTCCGTGGGGGCGATCCGTGGGCTCCAATCTGATTGGCCACCGTTTTTTCTCTCTGACGAACAGATAACGTTGAGCGGGGGATCATCTAAGTGACCGTTGGGCCGAGCGGATCGGGCCCGGCAGAGCCTGGCGTGCGTGCGCACGGCCGTCGAGAGGGGGATGGGCTGCATGCGAGAGGGTCAATGACATGTGGGCCATCCCTGTCCCATGCATGCCATGCAACGTCGCAGCCTAGCTATTCTTTGCTCGTGAACACCTAGCCCGCCATTGCATGCACGCATCGACGCAGTAAAGCACGGCAGGGGCGCAGCGTATAGGTACGTCGCATCTAAGCTATTTTAACAAATGCATGTTTGAACGAGACGGACGCGTCGGTGGTGCAGCTCCTTTTTCAGTGTCACGCGCGGATGAACGAGCCTGTTTCCCACGCGGCGTCACCGCCGATGCAAGTGCACGAAACGATGCAACTCGCCTGTGCTGCCCGTGCCTCTTTGGATGCTCTGGCCGCCGTTTTTGAATTAATGCCCGCAATTACTTATGCCAGTGCGAACGGAGAAGAGAAAACGATCCAGAAGGCACCGTGTACACATTGACCACAGCTGCAACGCGGCTATAAAAGGGCACCATTTCCTCATCCTCTCACACTCATCTCTCAAGCCTCCTCCCCTTCTTCTTTTCGAGCCAAATCCCACTCGAGCCACCATGCAGTTCAACGGCCCTACCTACCGTCGCCCTCCCACCGTGCCGGAGAGGCAGTACCCGGCCGGAGTCGTCGTCGAGAATAGCCTGAGGGTGTGGGCCATCTCTAGGTGGAGGGGCCCTAGAGAGTTCGCTCGCTTCTTCCTCCAAGCCGGCTACCGCCACCTCCCTCCGGGCACTCCGCCCATGTTCCACCTCCACGAGCAGTACGATGGCAACGCCAACGGCCTCGTCATCGGCCTCCACGTCACCTTCACCAACCCCTACGACGCTCACCACCTCCTCGGCCAGGTGTTCTGGTGTGGATGCGAGTTTATCGCGTTCACGACCTACAACATCTTCACCAACTTCCACCACATCTTCCCTCACCCCAACGGCATGCACACCCTCCCCTACCAGATGCCGGAGGATGACGAGTGAGGGGCCCAAGGAGGAGGGGCCAAGGAGTGGCAAGGAGGAGGGGCCAAGGAGTTGTTCAAGGGGCGAGTCTTCTATCTATCTAGTTTGGGGCTCTAGTTTGTGTTTGTGTTGGTTCGGGCGTGTGTGCCCGTGTCTTTTATATATCTAGTTTTAATTATTTTACTTTCATGTTTTATGAACTATATGTAGTGGGGGGATGCCCCTCTATATGTTTTATCTATCTATGCTACTAGGGTACCGGATGCCCCACTATCTATCTATATGTTTTTTCGGTCCTAAAGTTTCTCCATTGCATTTTATTTATGTGGCCATGTGTACTAAAAAACAATTGATCTGGTATTTAGCGAGAAAGGTCATTTGGGCACTGAATGTATTAAAGTATACACCATATATAAAAATGTCTAGCCAAAAGATTTGGGTGTACACCCATGACCAAGTATGGATCCGCCCCTGGTTGTAAGGGATGCCCTCTATGTTGTAAGGAGATGCTACTAGGGCACACTAGATTCTTCTTTTTGGGCACAACCTTTTTCGGTTGAAACACACGAGTAAAAACTTTGAAAACACCATAGCACAAGTAAAAAAATATATTAAGAAATGGTGCTTGGTTGAAATAAACTAGAACCAAACAATTGCAACTTTTTGGTTCACAAAGACTGCTCAAATAATTATCTCAAATAGCTTATACATAAAAATATCTCAAATAATTATCAGATGAGTTATCTCAAAAAAGGTGACTGCAGGAAACTTAAAATTTGTGAAATGATCTAAAGCCGAAAAGATATATCGATGTCAATGACCGTGTGCACTTTTTTTGCACTCCTTTTATCAATGGGCCTGGATATGTTCTATTCGGCCCTGCCTAACTTCTATATGGGCCTGGCCTTTTCGGGCAACTGTGGACGAACCTTTTTTTCCTTTTCTCCCTCTACCACTGAAACTGAAACTGATGACGAACTGAAGAAATAAAAAACGGGGCCGAAACAGAGTGGAGAGGACATGCTGAATTCATACAGCGCAACACTTTTATTCAAATGTACATATCATCCCGATTACAAATGATGCCCAATCTATTCACTTACGACTAATTATCATCACATAAACAAATGCGAGACCAATTACACAAACATAAAAAAGTGCGGCCATGAGCCCCATCAAATTGCCCTGCTTCTGCAATTTGATGAGTTTCTTCATCTGCTTGTTCAGCTTCTTCAGCTCTGCCGTCACTCCTGCATCCCCCACAGTAGCACCAATGGAAGGGCGGGCGCCCCCGATGGAATTGCCAGATCCAGGGGCCCCGGATCCAGATGCGCCCGATCCAAACTTGCCCAACTTCTCCGCCTCCAACAGTAAATCGAGCTCCCCTGATGCACCCTCCAGTTGAATCCGCTCTATGTACTCATCTAGCCACTCAAAATGGGTGCATTGCTTCAATTTCTGAAATCGGAAAGATGAACCCTAAATCCCAAATCCGATGGGGAAAAATGGGCAAATATGAAATTGGGAGACAAAAACCAAAATTGGCATATTGAGAAGTAAAATCTCACCTTTCCCTGCTCTGGTTTGCTCTCGCATTTCACGAATTCCCGCCCAAGGTTGCCATTCTTGTCGGTCGTTGTGACTAGCCGCTTCAGGGGTGCGATACGTGGGCATGCAGGGCATCTTGTCATGGGCACTGCGCCATAGCGCGGCCATGAGCGGCGGGAGGCTGAAGCGGAGCTCGACATTGCTAGGTCGCGGCCCGGAACGGCGTTGCTGCGCGTCGTCGCCGGAGAAAAAGAACAACAACGGTCGGGGAGGGGGAGGGGGGAGGATGGGCTCGGGTGCTGCACGGCTCGGGGCACGGCTCGGTGTCCTCTTGTACCAATGCTGACCTGGATAAGTTAGTGGGTCCCACGCTGTGGGTCCCGCTCACCTGACCAATGCTGAGTTGGATAAGTTAGTGGGTCCCATGCTGTGGGTCCCGCTCACCTGATTCGAGTTTTAAACATGTGTCTTTGGATTAGGCAGCAGTGTCGCATGGGAGCTATTTTTTCCAACGAAGATGTCGCATGAGAGCGATTACAACCAACTACGTCGCATGAGAGACAATTCACACCAACGACGTCGCATGGGAGCTATTCACCCAATTAAAGCGGCCTCAAAATGGGCAGGACAGGCATCTCTCCCCCTTTCAGAGAAAGCAATAATAACAACTTCGTTAAGCTTTTGGGGGAGATTTGCCTCTGCCAAAATACACGGCAACAGATTTTTCTTTTTCTCAAATCAAGGAGTAGAATTTCTGAAAAAAGAGACAAGTATAATAATTAGTTCAGTCTAGCTTTCACCGGGTGTCAGCCGCCGTCAAATCGGTGCAACAGAGCGCCGCAACCAATTCAGGACGGACAGTAACAAGTCATGGCCATTAACAGAGCGTATCTGAGCTGCGGTAATGGAAAATAACACTGGTTCTCCATAGCTTCGCAGGAGTCTGCATTTTATTGCGACTGAATGAATTCCATGGCTGGAGATGAGAAATTGTCAGGTTTTAACTATCTGTGTGACGTGTACGTCTTTCAGTGTTATGAAGCAGGTAGGTAATAGATTTACAAAGTAGGCATGATTCTCATCAGGAGTACAGAGTTTGGGCTCCACATGTGAAATTTTTGCCTGAAACTTCCATAAATCCACATTGCAGGTACATATCCTGCCTCAAAGAAAATGTTCACCATTTCTTGATAGTGCTCTATTGCCTGGTGGAAATGAATTGGCCGTGCATGATGGAAGGCTGTTCCAGATATTTGGAGGACAGCAGCAGAAAAATACCCTGCCGTGTACCTCTGATAGATCCTTATCATGATCCTCCGTCTGAATTGACTTATAAGCAGGTACTTGTTGAACTATCATAATGTTTTGTTGCTGCCTGAATATCTAAGACATTTGAAATAGGAACACAAAGTAGACATCAATGCACGGTGTATGCTGCTTCTTTTGTTACTCTGTAGCTGTTTGAAAAAGCTTGTGTAGTTGACGCGCAACTTACAAATGCACTTAGTTGCAAATAAATAAATTGAAGCCTTTATGATTTATTAGAGCTAGGAGCTGTCTGCAGTTCCAAACCATTGTTGCTTGTACATTAGGTACTGCATGAAATGTATGATATCTCTGTTGGATTCCATCGAACAGTACCCTCTCCTAAACTTAGTAACTTACTCTGCTCATGAATTTTTGCTGTTGTCCTCTGCCACCAAATCATGATCTTCAGAGCAAAGGACAATCCATCATGGCTATTCCTTGCTGGCATCCGACCACCATCCTACACAAAGAAGTGTCTCCCTCATTACAAATTTCAGCTAAAATAAAATAATAACATGACATAAATATTAGAGAATAATAGAAAATATTATTTGGCTGTATTACTACAATATCAGCAAAGCTATTGACTTGTTGAGAATTTCGTCAAACAAAACATGAAGCTGTTTACCACACATATGTGCATAATTGTACTTCCCCCCATGCATGTACATGTAGAACAAGTGTGAACGCCAGATCTATGTATAGAATTAGGAATGAAGTGCTCTCCTTTGGCAGAGAATTTGTAGCAGCAGTAGACAATTGATCTACAGTCTGGAGTGTCCCAGTTCTTACTCAGGACATATATCTACCTCTAAAATGCTGTACATTGAACTAGACAGAATTACGCAGCTCAAATTTTGTTTCATTTCCACTCACACTGTTCAGCAACATAAGGACGGAAGTAGCAATTTCCCTACTAAGCTAAAGAAAGGACATGGAATTGCTCAATACCTTGTCGAGTCCTTTATGAATCCAAAAGCATAAACTTCACCCAGGTTAAAACGAATTATGTTCTCAAGACTGCAAGGTTAGAAAAATCAATTTTAAGAAGCTCAATCTAGACATATATACGACTAGTCTCATAAGTAGAAAATAGAGCTATGTGGCCGTTAAGGTAGAAGCAGTACTTGTAGCTACTGGAGTTCCATAGCCGAATAGTCCCATCAAGTGAACCTGTAATCAGCAACGGAAGCTCTGGGTGCAAATTAACGGCAGTGATACATCCAACATGCCCTTTTAGCTTATCAACACATTCACTAATCTCCAGGTTCCAGATCTGATTCAGCAAACAGTAGGTGTATATGGGTGACAGCTTCACAAGAGTGTATTCACCAAATAAAAATTGGGTGTCTGGAACATACCTGCACAGTCCCGTCTGTGGTGCCGAAGATCAGATGCTGTCCACCAGGGCGTGTGAAGTAATTAACACAGACCAGGCTTTCCACATGCCCATCCAATGTGATGCCATGGTCCTCGGAATTAACATCCCAGATCTATCAATTAGAAACACGTTCAGAATCAATGGGCCATATATAGTTACTAGTAAAATTAAGATAGGGGGAAACAGAAAAGGAACTAACCATGGCACTGCCATCCGCAGAAGAACTGGCAAAACTACTGGGGTAATCTGGGTTAAACGTTATTTGAGTCACTCTGTTAGTGTGCCCCTGAAATGTTCGAGTACACTCCCAGTCCTTTTCCCAATCCCAAAGCTTAATCAGGTAATCATAATCAGATGATGATAGCACAAAGGGGTGTGTTGGATGCACAGCCAAACGTGTGATAGAACCATCGTGACCAGGAAAGCTCCTGACACCTTTGTCTTCATGGTAATTATGCACGTGAATATACCCGTTGTCATCGCCAGCGACAACCCATTTCTTATGCGCGATAAATTTAGCTGCTTGAACTACAAGGTCAAATATGATTTCACGTAAATTTTTGTATGGTTAAGTGTAAACAACGAAATGTCAAGTCGTAAACAATCAAGTGAGATAAAATCAATGAAAGTATGCGTGCCTGGTTCATCTGTGGCTTCAAAGGAGGTCAACAATGTCTGTGAATCGGTAAAGCACAACTTTTGTTCAGTTCAAAATATGTTTTTGACATAATGGAAGATTTTGTTTCTCCGGCCTCCGCATTACTGATTCAAAAGTGAATGCTATTCAGTCACGTACCATTTTATGGTAGTTCCAAACACGAAGGTTACCCCCATGATGCGTTGTCATGATCCTGCATTATTTGAACATGAACAAATTCTGTCGTGTCATTCTGGTGCCCACCCACACCAAGATCAACGACCGAAACTAGAATGTGCACACTCACCATGGCTCCGATACATGCACATCTATGGACGACACTTGCTGAGTATTCGGCATGGCAATTATCTGCTTCAACATCCAAATCCAATTAAACTTAACACCAGGCATATATCGTCAGTGAATCCGCACTATGTGTGGGATTCACTAAAAAACAAACAAGCAGAAGGGAAATATAAAGGAAAAAATCACCTCAATTGTTGATTGAGTTGGCTGCCGCGTCAACCCAAGGAAACCCACAGAAACGAATGAAGATGTTTGTTAAGCAGAAGATTTTTATACCGTATTTCATCTAATAAGGCTTACCTCAGACACGGTCCCTCCAGTTGGTGGATCATAAGTAACTGGCAGCACCACCTCTTGCACCTCATCTCTACCCATATCCTTGGCTTTCTTAAAGACGTAGTTGTACTCAGCGACAACCAAACCTTGGTCAATATCTATCAGGTCATGATCACCAACCGTGAAGCTATGCAATGTGAAATGCTCATCGTTGTCCAGTTGTGATTGTTGATGCTTGCGTGTTGTCACAGCGAGCGTGTAGGTGCACCTTGGTGGCACAACACCGCAGATAGGGAGCTTTGTCAAGTATCTCTTCTGGCTCTTGGTCAGTAGCATGAATGATATGTGATTATCCCCGTTGTTGTGTAGCTGCAGCAAGCAGGAGATGGACTTTTTTGGCTCGAAGGCAAAGAACAACTCCGGAGGGTGGACGCTGAGCTGTAATTGTGAAATCAACTTATGGCCAGCTAAACAGGTAGGAAATTGAGCTTGAAAAAAAAACAGGTAGGAATGTATGGAAAATTGAAATCCATGTGTAGGATCCAAAACATACACGGTCGTATATGTGTGTCCGTGTATTGAATGATGATGTATACCTGATATAAAGAATATCCTGGACCAACTGTTGATTCTTGAACAACCGGAGATACCCCTTGAATCGTGCTCTCTAATGCATTTAAAAGATGAATTATGTGAGCTAAATTAGGCCTATTACATGGGTATGCATCCACACAAGCTTGTGCAATCTTGGCGCATATCTTCACTTGTGGGTTGTCCACCTTTAGCGATTTATCCCACTGCGAAGTTTAAACATACAACAAAGATGACATCGCATTGAAACATGAAACGGTATAATAGGAGTTGAAACTAATGCAAACTCAATATAGTATGTAATGACATTTGTTACGTCAGAAATTAACCTAGACAAACTAATTTAGTTTGTTCAAAGTTTATTCGCAAAATGCCACAAGAAGATAGTCCTCACTTCGAGCAAAAGTAATTGTCACATTATATTTGCTTTTTTGGGAAAGAACACATGTACTGTTTTAACTGGAGCACCCAACACATTATACTAGTGCTAATTCTGCCTTTTATTTACTTTCGGTCAAAATTACCTTTGTTGTTTGTTGTCGTCTTGTTTTTCAGGTTTCCATGGTGCGCTGTAATTGATTATTCCCTGTTTGTGTTATGACTTCTGTCTGTATCATTTCTTCAGAAATACTAGCCGTAAGCGCTTTTTAATTCATGTGTTGTTTTTTTAGTTCATTCCACTCTTCTTCGTTCCACACATTTGGTGAGTGCATTGTGAATTATTTTCGTTATCAAGGGCATTATTTTAAATGTAACATTAGAACTTATGGCTGTTGATTTCCATATCTTGCTCAAAAGCCTCTAATTTAATTTAATCAGAAGTGGTAGCTTTTCAATGAAAACAAGTCATTTTTCTTATTGAAGTGAACTAGGATTGAGTATTTAACTATTTACGCAATAATAGCATGAAAATTGTAAAGGTCATGATTCAGCGAAATCAACTAGAATGATGAGATAAAATTCCTTACATCTTTCATATCATGGGTGTTATCCCCGAGTAGTAGTTTTATTATTATTATGCCCAAACTGAATACGTCCGACTTAAATGACATTTCTCCAGTCTCTATCGTTTCTGGTGCCATGAATAACCTGTGTAACGACATAACAGTTAGAGCACTTTCAATGCACATTGGATAGATTTGGCATCATGAAATAAGAGTTCTGAAGAAGCTTAGCTTACTGTGCTCCATTAATAAATTTAGTTATAATTCTAGATTGTCCTTCATCGAAGCATCTAGATAAACCAAAGTCCATAAGTTTTGGCTCCATGTGAGCATCGAGCAGAACATTCTCTGGTTTGAGATCCAAATGAATTATGTTTTCCTTGTGAAGATAATTGATACCTTGACATATCCCCTTAATAATGTTGTAGCGGATCTGCCATTGGTCTACATGGGATTTCTCTGCGAAATAAGGAAAAATGGCATTCAAATAGTTAACATGTTTGCACAATTAAGATCACATTTAGGACACAACATCCTCATAGATTTTCCTACATTTCGCAGTTTGGGCGATAGATTGTCAAGGCAGAAATGTTTAATTAGGTTGTCTTTACTAAAACCTATTGCAAACCTTGAGTACTATATACCCACTTTTCTCTATTGATAGTATTTGTATGCTAAATAAGTTAGTTAGCCTCTATGTTCTATGCACTCTCGAATGTAAGAGTCGTACTTTGAAGACACAATTAGTAACATTTTCAGGAAATGTACATCATATGACTACAAAAATAAGAACCAAGAAGGGAAGTTTGGCCCGAAGAGCCCGCTCCTAGGGTTCCCCCCTCGCTCCACCGCCGCCGCCGGCCCCTTCCCCTCCCCTCCCGCGCCTCCGGCGGCCGGCCGCGCGCGCCGCCCCGCGCCCCGCCTCCCTCCTCCCTCCTGGCCGCCCCCCGCGTCGCCTTCCCGAGCGAGGCGACCGGGGGCTCATCTCCCCGCCCCCCAGCGCCCCCCTCCCGTTCCCCGCCTCCCGCCGCCGCCGTCCGGCGCCACCGGGCCCTACCCGCGCGGTGTTGACGGCGGCGGCGGCCGTTCCTTCCCCGCGCGCGGTGCCACGGCTCGGGTGGTGCGTCCCGCGGCGGTGCTCCTCGGTCAGCGGTGATTCCGGCAGCGGCGGCTGCTCCTGGCGGCGCTACTCCGGGTGGCCTAGAGGCGCTGGCGCAGCCACTTGGCGGCGCGCTGGCGCGATGGATGGTGGCGGCGCCCTCCCGGCCCAGATCTGGGCCCTTTTGGGCCCATCTGGGTCTGGGCGGGCCTGTCTCGGTCGCGCCTGCGGCGGCTCCGGCGGGGCTGGTGGTGGCGCGGCTCGTGCGGGGGGGGGGGTGGAGTCGGCGGCACGTCTACTGCAGCTCGGCGACGGGTGCTTCACGACCCCTTTTGGGCTCGGCCGGGCCTCGAGGGCCTGGTACGCTCCCCTTGCCGCGTCCGGTCGATGACCGCCGATGGCAGTGGAGGTTGTCTCCTCCGGCGTGGTTGCTCTCGCTGCCGTTCTTCGTTCCCGGCTACTCCCTCTCGCTCTCGTCGGTCTCGCTTCGATGACTACGGTGAGGCGGCGGTGATGATGGCAAGGCCGTGGTGGCGCACGTTCGTGGGTGGCTTGTCTGGTGGAGCGCGTCGGACCGTTCGGGGTTGTGGGTGTTGGCGGATGGGAGAAATCCGGGCCGGCTTGCCGGCACCGACGCGGTGACGCCCATGGGCGCCATCCTTCCTTCCTGAAGGGCGTCGGATCTTCCCCTTCCCCACGCCCCTCCGCGTACCGGGGGAAACCCTAGGACCTGTCCGGGCAGCAGTGTCGTCGTCGTCGTATTCCTTCCTGAAGGTGCTGCTTGGTATGCGGAGGTTCGAGGTGCCTGGAGCGAGGTGTGGTACATCTCCGGTGGGCGCAACGGTTTTGGGTTATCTTCGTTTTCGTCGATCCGATGCTGTTGACGTTATTTTCTCTCTTCTTTCTCTTTTGTTTCTTTTGGGCATGCTTGTGCTGTTTGCCCCAGCATTGAACTCTTGGTTGTATCGGGCGGTTGCTATATCAATATAGCGGGGCGAAAGCCTTTTTCTCAACAAAAATAAGAACCAAATCTTGAGCATGTTAGAGTATTCACATAAGTGGTTAGGGCTTCTTCCTGTGTAGGTAATTTGATTCGTGGGATTGGAACCATGAAGAACGGTTTTGGATTCCTTTGCACTCTATTTTGGAGGAAAAATTCCCATCCACTCAAACTTCTTGCTACAGTTCCATTATTTTTTTCCTGTGGTGTGTAAAGCACTTTGTAGTTTCATGTAGGCTTCAAGAGTGCATAACATTCCAATCACACGCTTTCTTATTCCTATCTTTTTGAAATGCTGCAACAAAAAGATGCTTTAATTCCTTTAAGAAATGACTTGTCTGACACCGCTACACGGTGAAGCTATTTGTTAGGGACTAAAATTATAGTTTGTAATGGTTGTATTCCTTTTCTAGGACATGATCAAATCTCATAATTTTAACTAAAAATCATAGTTAGACTACAGCCTAAAGCATGCAATACTTCAGAAAATTAAATTCCAAACTTTAAAGTGTGATATCACTCCTTTAATGAGAACATAGGTAAATGAAACTGCAAGTTATCTACCTGTAAGATAGCGTTGAAGGCTTCCATTAGCTACATACTCAAAACAGAGAAACTTTTGTGGTACTTCTGCCATAATATATCTTCCATTGATTTCTGACAGTTCCTCTTGCGTATCTGAACAATAGCCAAGAAATCTTACTATATTGTTGTGCTTTGCCATCATTAGACTTTTAATCTCATCTGCAAATAGCTCATCAGAAAATCCCTGCAGTGAGGAAAGCTTCTTCACAGCAACATTCCTGTTTTGGAGAACTCCCTGTTTTATTCAAGGTATTTGTATGACATGAGCATCTCCTATATGAGAAAATGGACATTCGTGAGGCAATCAAGGACAAATCATACCAGGTAAACAACTCCAAACCTTCCATGGCCAATCTCTTGAGAGAAGTTTCTTGCTATGGATTTTATAAGTGCATATGTTAGCTTAGCCGGCTCTGCACTTGTGTTAATCAATATACTCTCCAATGTCTCCAGTTCACTTGCTTGATGAGGCATGTCTACAACTACAATATAAATAGCACTCAGTAAAAACATGTACAGTAAAATTTAAAAAAAATACTGCAGTAGAGATAAAAGAAAGTTTAAACTTTAAAGTAGGCCAAGAACCGGCGTCAGGTGTTGGTTGGCACTAGTTTTTGATCATTGGGATTTTTGTATTAAAGATTGAGAAGATGAAGTGGAGAAGGCCGGACGTGCATAAGAAGTGGAACTATTGGTGGGAGCAGTATGGATTAGTAGTTGTTTTGTGCTGGTGAATCGGACAACCACGGATGAAGGAAGTGCATGGGCTGATAGAAAAAAAAGGGGCTCTGATATTTCTGATGATGTGGCTCCATGAGATTGCAGAAAAAAAATCTATTTAATGATTGCTAGTGGAGTTTGTCTATATAAGATATATTGATTTCTCATACTCACATAAGGTTACTTCCAACAAGGCATTTAATGATATCTAAAATTTCTCTAACATTGATCCACCTCACAAGAAATTGCTTCGGCTAAAACGTAAGATCTGGATCATCATCAGTACTAAAGATAATATGTTGAGCTCATAAAAGGTTTATAAATTGCAAATTCTTTGATGGTTCTAAACCATATAATGCTCTTATACGGAAATGAAAATATAGACGGTATTTTTCAGATAAAAAAGAAGAATAACCTTACCTCTTCTTTCCACTGGTGAATCAATTTCAATAGTTTCTACACTGTTCAACTGACTAACTATGTCCATCATTGTAGGCCTTTTACGCGGGTCAGTCTCCATGCACTTTATTGCAATCTCAATACAAGTCCTCACTTGTTTGCAATCTCCTTCAAGTGATGGATACATCGGTACCTCTTGTAACCTTTTGCACCAGTTTTGGTGCACCTTCAAAAATGAAACATAGAGTACATACCCGTACATGTATGTTAATAGGTTGCTATATATATCCAGACCAATTACATCAAGGAATTTCTTAAGAATACAAGAGATCTGTTTGTAGTAACAAAAAAGGTTTTCTGAATTTCCTCACAATTTTGGAAAATGGTGTTTATGATTTTTCTCTTTGTTAACGGAGTGAAGCTCGCGCTAAAAAAAGTGCTTTTATCACATTGATTTTTATTTTGATGGCTCTGCTATTTCCCCCATCTATAATCTGCCCAGCCACCTCGCTCATCCATGTGTGCAGTGGCGGTGCTAGATATTAAAAACTGTGATGTCAACCTTACCCATTCACGCTTGCATGCTTTAATGTGATGAGTATGACAAAAACTGTGTGTTTTGCATAGTTTATGATGTCAGTTGACATCACAAATAGTGTGTATCGTCACCACTGCAAGCATGCATGAACTTCGATCTTAGGAGGAGCTCTTTAGATGTAATTATCTACAAAGTTGAGACACTTATTTTGGGACGGAGGGAGTAGTAGACTTGCTTACAGTGGACAAGGTGATTCAATCCAATCCTCAAATGAGAGAAGAAAGTTAGGCTATGGCGGTCTATTCACCATCCGGTTTCTCAAACCAAACGCCCACTAATGAATAAGCCAGCACTTGAGTAGAAAATAGCATTATCATATGGTCTTTTTCCAAAATTAACTTTGTGAAATTGTTTGAAACGGAGAGCCAACCATATGTTGGGTAGTTAATGGGGTGGTTGTATCCCTAGCCGACTAAGGATAAAACATGTTGGATGTCATGTGTGTATTACCAAGTCGGATCAACCTTTCAATGGTTGGTAGGAACGCAGTGTATGTGTACCCCTCCATAGCGGGAGGCATATATGGAGTGGAAGAACTACAACGAACTCTTAGCAGGGGCCAAAGGACAATGCAACTTTTAAATGCTCAATCAAGCTAGTATAACAAGCAGCTTTGGAGCCAAGAAATAAAGCAGACTTCACAGATTTATAGTGCTCTTGTTCACACCTAATTAAAATACAACTTTAGCAAAAGCAATGGTGGCATTTTTCCCCATAAGTAAAGATTTTGGTGCCGTTTAGTTTTGGTGGCAATGATATCACACAATTATCATAAAAAACGAAAAAATAGGAAAATAATTACATAATAAATATGGATAAATGAAGATGGATTAAACTGCATATCTCGCTAGTGGTGGACCAACATAGACTATAATATTTAGAGGAAAGAAAAATATCATGAATATCATTGTGTAAGCAATTCTTAAGTATTAGAGTTGTATATGAAATACTAATTCCTACCACACAATTGTGCACAAAGTAGCTTCTTTTCCAGAGAAAAAAAAAAGGGGGGGGGGGGGACAAAGGTAAGTAGAGTAGAAAATAATTGAAGGGGCATGTTTTAGAAGTTGCCTTTCCCCGGCCCTAAACTTGAGAGCAAAATTTTAGCAGCCTATATCCAAAAGGAATTCTGGAGTTGAGGTTGAACTAATGACATTTTGGACTAAAACTTTCTGGTGACATACATTAAAAATGGTTTAATATTAATGTAAATTTAAACTTATTCTTACATGCTCAATACATTCCAGGTCGTCCATGTCACCAATGTTTGAGTAGTCGAAAATTTCAGCCACCGTCTTTTTTTATTATAACACCCAAGCTAAATATGTCATACTTAAATGAGATTACTTGCTTGGTTATGAATTCTGGTGGCAAGTATCCACTGCAAGCGAGCATAATGACAAGGTGAGCACAAATAATCAGTATTGTTTAGTTAAGAGAAAAATGTTTATTCAGATGAAAATAATAATCTTACCGCGTGCCTAGAGGAAATAGGGTCATCTTGGTGTTTTCTTCGCCGACTAGCCTTGATAAACCAAAGTCCGCGATTTTGGGTACCATTTCCTCGTCTAGCAATATGTTGTCTGGCTTTAGATCCAAATGTGTTACATGAACTTCATGAAGGTATTTTAAACCCTCGCAGATCCCCTTTATTATTTTGAACCGTGAGGACCAATCTAGTCCAATATGCTTCACTGCAAGAGCAGTGTATAGGAAGTATTTTGAGAATGCAATTTTGGTTGTAGATTTATATCAATCAGATGCAAAATAAGTCAAAGAGCTAAAGAACATACATTTGTAGAGATGGACATACCAGAAATAAACCTACCGAGGCCTCCGTTGGGCACAAACTCGAGGCAGAGTGCCCTGTGTATCTCAACTGCACGTACTGTTTTCCCTTCGTGGAGTACAAGTACTTGCTCTTCTTCATTGCAGAAGCCAACTAATTTCACAATATTTTGATGATTCAGCCTCTTAAGGTGCTCAAATTCAGTTTTAAATTGCTTTTCGTCAATCCCTGACATGAAACGGAGCATCTTCACGGCAATCACTTGTCCATCTTTTTGCACCCCCTATTTCACCAACATTTAGAATTACTTAATTAATAATCTCTCATGAAATCCGTTTCCTCAAAACCCAATGTTAATTCTCCTAATCCAAACAACCACTTAAACTCGTTATAGGGGCCTTTAGAGGCGTTTTAAAGTGCCTTACATAATCTACCGTGTTGTAGTGTTTTCCTCTCGCTCGAAGGGGGCGACAACGATGTCTGCTTGCGCGGCAACCTCGGGTAATACATGTGCACTGACGCGTCCGCCATGCCTTGAAATGCGATGCGGTGGCAGTTCCAAGTGAAGGGGCTGCATGTGGCTCTGCATTTTCAGGGGTGCTGTCCCTGGGCTACCACCCCCGCTTGTCAAAGGCTACAATACTGTATCTCCATTACTTTGATAAACTACTGCCTCTGTCTGGGTTTATTGGGCCCAAGAGCAGGCCTCGTAATTTTGCTCTGCATGATAAATGCAGATTTCTCCCTCAATATCCCTCCTGATTCTACGTGACTCGAGCTTCCGCCGTCCCGATTTATTGGTCCCCTTCGTATTTTGTACTAAATTTTGAACATAGATTTAACTAACAAAATGTTAACACATGTCACCACAAATTATATTGATGGATTCGTATTTGAACATAGTTTGCCATAATATATTTTATGCTATGTATAACTTGTATTTTATTGGTTAAAAATATGGTCAAAATATGACCCTAAATAAGAGGGGGACTAATAAATCAGAATGGAGGTAGTAGTCATTAATTAGCTTGTTTGATAAATAAGAGGAGAGAAATTCGTAGCAGATGCATGCACGTCCACCGAACAACTCCAACTGCTACATCTAATTATGGGAGGATAAACCTCCATGCACTTTAATCGGACACGGAGCAGGAAAAAAATTGTACATGAGTAATTGTTGTACCTTGCCTTGGTCCTATAACCTCGTAAACCCGGACGGAGGGAGTATACGAGTACACGAATGTCAGATGTGTCATGAACTTGGAAAATGATTAATGCTGGTGATTTTAAGTACACGTTGAGTTGGGACATGAACTTGGAAAAAACTTCTAGTGTGCATTGAGGTTTCCCTTTTTTTATTTCCCAAGCATCTTGACATAAAAAAATCAAAAACATTGTGAAAGATGTATTTGTGCATTCAACGTGTATTTCTCAAAATTAAAATAATCCGTTAGAAGAGGTATGCACATCAGCAAATAACAACTTGGAACATTTTTTTCAAAATATGTTGGCAACTGTTTTAAGACATGTTGAACATTTTTTAAGCATGTTGAACTTTTTGAAAAACATGTTAAATATTTTTAGATGATTGTTATTATGAGTGATACATAGTACATTGCTATAGTGATAACAGACTTGGGACGGGCTAGCTCGTGCACTCTTTATATCCACCAATGGCTAATATAGTCTGCTAGAGTATTTTGCCAACATGGTTAATTTAATAGAAACTTCCCTGGAAATATGAGACAGAAATGTGTAGTCCAAGGTTCACCGATGTTGCAGCCAACATTTCCCGCACACACACCCTAAATCATTTTAGCCTCTTTAAACGATTTCGTGGCATAAATATGACCACTTGTTAATAGACTAATGGGGTGTTTCATTTTTTTCCCTCCCACGGTGTCATTTATTGTGAAACCTACTTGGGTCTTGCATATTTTTTTAATATTTTGTACGGAGATCATCACGAGGTCTCACGTTTGATCCACCGAGGGCCAATTTATTTTGTTGTTGTTTATATGTGTGGGAGGGGGTATTTTGCACACACAAGTAATTTTACGAAGCCCCCCCCCCCCCCCCCCAAAAAAAAAAAATATGAGGCACACAAGTGCGGTCCAAGCTTCGCAACCTGGCAGCCACATGGACTGGTTTTTCCTCCTAAATCATTTTTAGCCTCTTAAACGAGTTCATGGCCTAAATCTGTTCACTTCCTGAGTTTTCACCTAAAGTGTACAACCACTTTGAGTAATGGACTAAGGGCATCTCCAACACTGACCCACAAATTTGCTCCGGCATCCATCCGCGGATGGGAGGGAGGGGGACCAGTCCGCGGATACGGATGCAGGGTCCGACCATCCAATGCTAGCCACATGTCCGCTTACATTTCAAACAACGTTTCAACTAATCGGACGATGTTCATGCAAACACGGCAGATTTCATCGAAGTTTGAATAGTAATATCACAAATCATCCATACATAGCATGCAAATAAGTCTAGTATAATAGTAGTTCAAGTTCAACAAGACTAACCGGATGTTCAACAAGTTTTTCATGAACGGATCATCTCGGCCCACACATACTGCCCCTTCAGCTTTATCCAACAGTGTGTGTGTGTGTGTGTGTGTGTAAATGGCCGTCCCTCTTTCGTGTGGTACATTATGGCAGCACGTGCGGACAACATAATGTGTAGACTAACATTGAGTGAATGATTCAATCAACAAATTGAGCAAGAAGAAGCAAAACGTACGATGTCCTTCTCTACCACACGCAATAGCCACCATGCCTCCAACCTACCAACCATGTCATCACAAAACTTGGTGATGGAGGTCCAGATGGCGTACCGTCGGTACGATAACAACCTAACATTGTGTTGTTGGATGATGTGCATGTTGTAGGACGCAATGTGCTTTCGCGCATGAAACAAACCATGCACGCGCTGGCCAGAAGATCCCCCCCCCCCTCTGCTCCTGCCTACGAAATCCAAGGATACGGCCAACCACAACAACTCATCCTCGATGGTCGAGTACCCTGCCATCCTTCGTACTCTAAAAATGACATGACGCTAAAAAATTAGCTAAATGGCATTTGACCAAACACCAATTGGGCATGGTGTCTGCCATGGACGACGTCGACAGGAGGCGGATTGTACCTGGCAACGGACGGGTCCTGGGTGGACGACACCGTCGTGAAAGGCGAGCGGGCGCGTCGGTGCTGGTTGCAGAGGTCCGGCAATGCTGGTGTGCCGGCCGGAGAGGTACAGCGGCGGCGTCAGAGGAAGAGGATGCGGATGCAAAGCAAGGGGGAGAAGGGGCGGAATGGAAGAAGATGGGACCGGGAGGGGGAATTTAGTGGGAAGAGGGTGTTAGGGTCCTACGTGGCTGCCGTTGGGACTCCCGCAACCCCCTTCCCTCCCACTTTTGCTTCCGGTTTGCAGCAAAAAGTGCGTCCGAACCGCTCGGCGAACCGATGCCCGCGTTGGATGGCAAAACATGTCCAGACAGCACGGTTCAGACGTATGCAGGCGGTTTTAGGGTCCGTGTTGGAGATGCCCAAATAGCACATTTCACTATTATTTACCTCTAACTAAGCTCTTTAATGTTAAACCTACTCTAGTTTTTAAAGGTATAATTTTCAGTATTTTGTACAGAGATAATCATGAGGTCACAGGTTCGATCCAGCAATGAACAATTTATTTTCCTACTTTTTCTATGTACAAGAGAGGTTATTTTGCACACATAGGTAATTTATAGAAACCCCCTCGAAATATGAGACACACAGGTGCAATCCAAGTTTTGTCGGCATGGCAGTCACGTTTTTTTTTTTTTTTTGAGCAAGAGCATGGCAGTCACGTGAAAGAGTTTTTCCCTCCCGAATATTTTTTGGCCTCTTAAACGAGTTCATGGCACTTCCTGACGTTTTTTGCCTAAAGTGTGAAACCACTTTGAGTTAATGGACTAATGGTGCATCTTACTATTTTTACCTCTCAAAATGCTCTTCTTTTTTCCCGGGAACACAATGCTCTTTATTGTGAATCCTACTCGAGTCTTTAAAGGCATAATTTTTCTATATTTTGTATGGAGATAATCATGATGTCTCAGCTGGTTCGATCCACCAACAACCAATTTATTCTGCTACTGTTTCTACGTACGTGAGGGGGTATTTTACAAACACACGGGTAATCTTATGGAAACCCCCATGGTAAATAGGAGATACAGAGGTGCGGTGCAAGGTTCGCTGATGTGACAGCCATGTGGACGGGCTTTTTCCCTCCTGAATCGTGTTTAGCCTAACCTTCTTATAGCCTAAATCTGGTCACGCACTGAATTTTTGGCCTAAATGGTGCAACTAGTTTGAGTTAATCGGGCCCATTTCACTCTTTACCTCTCATGAAGCCTTTTATTGTGAAACCTACTCGAGTCTTTAAAGGCATAATTTTTTAATATTTTTGTACGGTCATAATCATTGTAGTTCCAGGAAACTGTCCTAAAATCAAATTTACAATAACTTCTACAATACTTATATTAAATTTTATAACAAGGGGTCAAGTATATTTATCATCGTGTTCATGTGCAAATTCTAGACTTTTGTTGTGTGTGTCATTTTTTATTTATATACTCACACAAATCCAGAATACTTGGTGCATCAATTTTCATGAAAGTCAAACATATGTATGTTTGACCACGATTATAGAATAAATATCGACATCCGTAATATAAAATAAATAAAATATGAAAATACTTTTCATGTGGATCTAATGGTACAAATTTGGTATTAAAGATATTAATGCGTTTTTTCTATAAACTTGGTCAATCATGCACAACTTTAAGTTTTGAAAAAAAAACTAATACACCTTATATTTTGAAATGGAGGGAGTACCTTATAAACGTCTCCAAATGTACCACTGCCAAGCTTCCTCTCATCGGCAAAAGCATTTGTAATATCTTTCAGAAATTCCAGGGATAGCTTCATTGGCTCATCCCTTATGCTGGGATAAATATCCTTAAAAAAGTAGTTATGATCGTAGGTCAATTATGTAGGCAAATTTTGACAATCAACAATATGAGATCAAACCTATTAACGGCCTTTACTGGCCATAGGGCCTACCTTAACAGATGGCGATCAATTCTACCCACTACAATTTTCCACAAACAAAACTAACAATTGTTCAGCAAAAAAAAACTCATATGCACTATATGCCAATAAGGTAATTTCCCATAATTGGGAACTTCAAATATTCCAGAAGTGTTCGGACCTGTTCTATCTGGTGCTCTAGGTCACCTATAAGTTTTTCAGTGTTGATCAATTCAGAAACAATGTACTGTATAGTGGGCCTTTTCTGTCGGCTCTGGTCGATGCATTGTAGTGCTATCTCGATGCATCTCTTGACTTGGTTGCAATAAACTTCCAGTAGTCTGGGATTTAATGTTCCACGTAGTCTTTTCCTCCAATTATCATGTACCTTGCAACATAGAGCTAGAATGATAACACAAAATGCAAAAGTGCACAACATTCATAATCTTATATCCAAATTGGACGGTTCAACTGATAGAAAGATGGGAAAGTTTTTCGATCGTATGGAATAAATAATTAGGGGAACTTATAGGTATACTTACATGCTCAATAAAACTTTTTTTCATTAATTCAGCAATACTTGAGTATCCTTCATGTCCAGCCATTATCTTTCCGACTATAACTCCCAAACTATAAATGTCAACCCCCCTTGTAATCATTCCTTGATGCATATATTCTGGTGGCATATATCCCCTTCATGCATGTAGAGTAAAGTTGTTATTTTTGCAAGATAATTATTCGTGAGTTTACAAAACAACATAGCCAGTGCATGTTGAGAATAATACATTAATTTTGAGCAATTGTAGGTAACTGAAATTCACAACATAAATTAGACATCAGAGATTTAAAAAATACTAAAAAATGGTAGTAAGAAAATACGAGCTTGTTAAAATTCCGTGGCAATCGATGGACATAATGCTTTGGCATGAGGCAACCTACATTTTACCCATATAACTCATTGACGTCGTAGTTGTTGCAGCACCAAGTAGCCTTGATAAATCGGAATCTGATAGTTTTGGCTGCATATCATTATCTAGCAATATATTATCAAGATTTAGGTTCAAGTGAAGTGTGGAGTTCTCCTCATGCAGGTACTTTAAACCTTCGCATGTCCCTTTGATTATTCTGTAACGCGTGTGCCAATCCAATCCCGAGCTTGCATCTGTTAAAAAGCAAAGAGAAAGAGGTTGGTCAAAGGTATGAACTGAAGAACTCGTTTTTTCACTCCATGCTTCTAGTAAATGGACGTGCAGCCCAGCGAACACAGTTTATTACCGGAAATGTGCTTGGTAAGGCTACCGTTGAGTACATACTCGTAGCAGACCACCCTATTCGTCTGCTCTGCAGAAATCTGTTTCCCATTGTCATGTAGTACAAGTACACGCTGTGATTCATTGCAGAAGGGAGCCCTGCTCCAGTGCTCCCCCCTAACCTAATTTCGGAGGGATATTTTTGTCCCCGCGAATTTGTTTTTTTCCTGGCCCGCCGCAGCCCAGATCCAAGCCCTGTCTAGCCCTGTATAACCCAGAACGTATACGTACAGTACTCTGGTCCGAAAAAAAACATCACACGACCCCATGTCCACGTAAGACCTGCCGAATCCAATCATTCACGCGAGCAGCTCCATCAATCTCGCGAGCATTGATGCAGCTCCATAAGTCGCGTAGTAGATCTCCAGCAGCGGCTATCTCGTCGCTGGCGATCTCGTCGGACAGCAGGCGCGACAACATCGTGAATCTTCAACGAGCGCGCACAGGTACCGCATCCCGCGTCCCCCCTCTAGTCTCGCTCGCGGCAACATCGAACGAACTGCCGCCGCCAGTGGTAGTGGTTAACCTAGCGGGGCGGGTAACCTAGCTACCCGGCGGCGCGATCGTGGATCTTGTTCCGGTAGTGCTGCTCCTCATGATCTGGTTTCACGTAGCGTCGGTTGCCGTCGGCTGTGCGCACCACCGGTATCGTTATTTGATGTGGCGGCTAACCTAGGTATCCGGCGGCAGAGGTAATCACGGATCAAGCTAGGTTTTGAGATCGTGCAGTTCCTCGCGATTGAAAGTGATCACGATGGGTGCCGTGGCCATCTTCCTTACTAAGTTGGGCAGATCTGAACGGCCTCGGTTGCGGTTGTTTACATAACATCCGTGATCGTGTGCTATGTGTTTTATATTTCATCATTGATAATGTTTGCACATGTGATGATACATAATATTGGTTGTAGGAAATGGCGGACGAGGAGTTAACTGATATCATGGTAGACATGGAGTTTGGAGAACTGATGAAAGACTGGATAGAAGATTGGTCAGATGATGAAAATTCAGATCGTGAAGATCGGTCAGAGAATGGGAACGAATGGGACGATCTTAATGTGAGTGGCATTGTCATGTTGTAATTTTTTGGTGGCATCCGACAACATTAAATCTTTGTGTTGAAAATTTATAGATCGATGAGCTTGATGATGATCAGGAAAACAACTCGGAGCTCTCGAATGAAGATTACATTAGTCAGGTACGTAAGTGAAAAATTTTGTTGCCATGCAAATTGAATTTCTTCTGGAATATTATATGATAAGTAATTATGTATTTGTGTTGTATTTTTCAGTTCATTTCCGAATGTCATAATGCGTACGACTATTACGGTGAATCCGACGCGGAGACAGGCCTTAACGACGAATCATTAGATGCACCTGGTTCTGGGGAGTCCGAGTCGTCGGTCATCATGAGTGAGGTATGTGTGTAATCAATGTTCTATGGAAGTAAGTAATGTTAAACCTTAGAAATCTGTTTTCATGGTTGTGGTTTGATTGTGTAGGTGACACAAGATGATGGGGCAAAGAATGTCCAAGATACTGCCAGTGCAGATGATAAGAGGGATATGTTCATGCAGATAATGGAAATGACCTTTACGTCTCACGATGCTGCGTATGATTCTACAAAGCTATGCTAGAGATAATGGTTTCAGCATTAGAAAGAATAAGGTCAGGTATAGCAAAACAGAGTCACGTCATATGCGTTATAGGCGGTTTGTTTGTTCAAGACAAGGGAAACGTGACAGCAAGTTGCTAACCAAGGAAGGACACAGCCGTAGGCTCAGAGCCGAGACACGCTGCTTTTGCGAAGCGCACCTGACCGTCAAGCTTGACCAAAAGCGTGGGGTTTGGTATGTTGAAAGTTTTGAGGACAAGCATAGCCATATGTTGGCAGGACCGGACGAGGTACCTTTTCTTTGGTCCCACAGAAAAATCAAAGAGTACCAGAAGCATGAGATAATGTCCATGGGAGCTGCAGGGATTAGAATTCACGACATGATGGATTGCTTCATCAGCAAACATGTATGGTACGGCGGTGTTGGTTTTACCAGGCGTGAAATATACAACCTTTGCGCCAAGGAGAAGAGGAAGCTGCTTTCAAAAGGTGATGCTGCCACAGCCATAGGCATCATGGCCAGTAGGAAACAGAGGGATCCTAGCTTCTTTTTCGAGTACAGGCTAGATAAGGAAGGACATTTGAATAGGATGTTCTGGTGCGACTCCCAGTCTCGTCATGACTATGAGGACTTCGGCGACGTGCTTGTATTTGACAGCACGTACAAGATGAACCGCTATGGTATGCCATTCATACCTTTTGTTGGTCTTAACAATCACCGGAAGACCATTGTTTTTGGTTGTGCCATAGTTTCGGACGAGACCGAGGAGACATACGTGTGGCTTCTGCAGACTTTTTTGAGGTCCATGTGTCAAAAGATGCCTAAGAGTGTTATCACAGACGCCGACGCTGCGATGATCAAGGCAATTCGCGAAGTCTTGCCAGACGTGTGGCACCGTATATGTACGTGGCACATAGAGAAAAATATGAAGATTCACCTCAGTCACAAGTCCTTGAAGGAGTTCCGAACTCTTCTGTACTACAGCACGTCCACGACAACGTTTGAGGAGAGATGGCACGCATTTTCCAAAAGATGGCAGTCGGAAAAAACTGTAACATGGTTGAGGCGGATGTATAAGAAGAGGAGACTGTGGGCCGCGGCATATCTAACTGAGGGGTTTTGGCTTGGCATGAAAAGCAACCAGCGAGTGAAAGCCTGAACTCATGCCTTCACCTCCACCTAGACGGTGAAATGACCCTGGTGGATATGATTTTGCACTATGAGAACGCCGTTGTGCGTATCCGTGAAAACGAGGCGCGAGATGACTGCACGGCCTCACAGAGTTTACCGGTGCCAGTTACTAGCTCGAGGGAACTTGAGATAGCTGCTTCTCACGTCTTCACTCCAGCAAACTTCTATATGTTGCAAGATGATCTTAGAAAAATTGACGGCATGGAGATTGTAGAAATTAAGCTGGGAGACGGATCACAGCAGTACATCGTGGCCTGGAAGAATAACCGGAAGCGCCGTTTTTGGGTGGAGTATACACCAGTAAATTCCGCAGAAACTATAAGGTGCAGCTGCAGAAGAATGATTCGAAAGGGTCTACCTTGCAAGCACATATTCCATGTACTGAAGCACTTGAACATATCTGAAATACCAAAGTGTTTAGTTCTTATTCGGTTCACGAAAGAAGCAAGGTTGGGACTGCCCGCGAGGCGCACAAGCGATCTGTTGGGATTTGGTTGGACTGGGGCCGGGGAAAGAATGAAATATAGCCAGGTCAGTGTGTTAGCGTCTGAAGCTATGCATGCGGCATGCAAACACCCTGCTTTGTGGGATCAGTTACAGGAGAGTTTGAAGGCTGTGATAGCTAAGAGTCATGAGTATGATCTGCTACAGGAAAATGTGTTGAAGCAAACAAATGACATCAGTAAGTGTGCAGTTGAATATGTGGACGATGGTGAAGGCAACATGATTGAGGTTAAAGATCCTATGAAAGTGTCAAGCAAAGGTGCAACAAAGGCAGATGAGAGCCGCCCTGTCTCGAAAAATGGTAGACCACTCTCTTTTGATGAGTTGAAAACCCGGTGCGGCGCTTGCAAATTGGTAGGACACACTAGACGTAGCAAGAAATGCAAACAAAATCAGAAGTAAGTGTTTGTATGCATTGTGGATTATTAAAGTTTGTATCATTCATTAACTTAGCTTGTCTTCTATCAGGTGCAGAAAAGTGGAGAAGGAACAAGAGTAGAACACTTGCTTCAATTATTTACTGTGTTAATCGGCCGGCTCATACTTCGGCTAAGGTAGCTGTAGGCGCTTGTGTTTCTTTGGTTTGGAGGCTTTGGCCCCGTGATTGTATCCTTAGTGTATTAGCAGACGAGATCCCAGTCTTTGTTTAAATAAAGTAAGATGTTTCCCTGTAAACAAAAATCAAAAAAATTCTTTACTGTGTAATGACCGGGGCTGTGTAATGACCGGGGCGGGAGGTAGAAAGAATATTATTGTACATTTCCCCTGCCCACGTCCTAAATGCCATTAAATAAGTAACTGTACGACTCTCCTCCCCACCACACACTCACCCACCTCCCACGGGCGCCGGTGCGAACTCCCCTCTTATCCCCACCTACAGGAGATCGAGAATACCCTCGCCGACGACCGCTGCAGCCGCCTCCATGGAGAGAAGCCTCGGCTGGCAGAGAGCGATGATGGACCTCGCCGGTGATGACGAGGGGTGGCGCGCGCAGTTGACGGAGGTGTGCGGCTGGTTCCCCAGCACGGAGATGTTGGTCAACCACGCGCGTGGCCTCGTCAAAGTCCTCACTGACGCCGAGAGGAAGCGCGCCTTCCCCTACGGCCGCGGCGTCCTGCCGGTTGTCCTACTCATGTGGGCAATCCGAGAGGCCACGCTGAGCGACTCCCCTGTTCAGCGCGCAAGGTGGTGGATGTACCGCTCCACCACCATGACGCTGCGGCCAGATTCAACACGCGTCACGTCGAGGGCGGACCGCGTCGACGTCGAGCTCGCTGTCCCTGCGCCCGTCAGCCCGGACTACCATGTCTGCCATGTGCCGAAGCCAGTGCTGCCGTTGGACCATGAGGAGGGCGAGGAGGACGCTGTGTGGATGGTAGATCCGGTCGCCGTCGAGGGTGGCAAGACAATGCCCATCGACGTCGACCTCCTTCCCCTCCTCCCTGGCATAGTGAAGGTGGAAGAAGAGGAGGTGGCTCAGGATCAGGTGGCGCGGCTGTCCAACAGAAGGGTGGTCAAGAAGAAGGCTTCTCCGTGTGTGGTGCGCCGCTCACGCCGCCTCAAATTTCTGAAGAAGTGAAGATGGGCACAGTTGCTGAAGGTGGAGGAAGCTGCTGATTATCTTAAGTTAGGTATGCTGTTATATGTTTCAGCATATAAGTTAACATTATTTTGGGTTTGATGTTGGTTAGGTATGCTTTTATATGTAAGCATATAAGTTATGCAATCGGTACGGTTTGATCGGGTTCTTTGTGGCTGAAGAACTGAATATCTACTGCTCACCCTAAGTGCCAAGTTCAGTTAAATTTCTGAATATTGAATATGTATTGTTGCTTTGCTTCAGTGTTGCATGGAAGCTGCTAGATGTTGCTCCTATGTTGCAACAAGACAATGAACTAGTCTGCTACATAAATCAGTAGTGTTGCTAGGTGATGTGCCCATGTGCATCACATACCAAATATAGAACATGCCAAAAGTGCATTGTCTGTCAAATACAGGACATGCCAAAAGTGCATTGTCTGCCAAATATAGAACATGCCAAAAGTGCACTGTCTACCAATCATGATGGCCCCATGTTATTTATGCTGCAATCTCTGTTACACTTTGCCCATAAACTGAATAGCAAATAATTTAGCATCATTTCATCATGTCAATTACAATGATGTCAATAACTTTATGAACAATCTACTTGCTAACTATGACAGCAATCATAATGGCAAGCAGGCCAAGATACAGAAGACCTCCAAATCCTAAAATCCTATCCCTATAGAGCAATATCTCCTTGTGCATCTTAACCATTGCCCTCTTTTCTTTCTCATTCCTTTTAATTTCAGCTTCATATTCTGTAATCTTAGTCTCCAGTTTCTTGTTCTTCATGGCAAGATACTTAATGACTGACTTTGCTTTGCTATCCCACTCCCCATCAACCCATTCAACATACTCAGAAGTGATATCATCCTAAATAAATCATGAGCAATTCAAGTCATTTTATAACTGAACTTGTCGCTGCAAGCGTTAAACACTGAACTTTTTTGCAGCTTGACCGCAATAGCAGTACTAGTTTGAAGATCATGCTCAGTAGACTAACCTCAAACACACATCCCCCGAGTGCGCTGCCAAAATTGTCTGCATCTATGCAGACACGGCCACTAGGAGTTTCCTGATGACCACATAGATGGAGCTTGTCATGGCCACAGGTGATGAATTATGGGCGATAATGCTGGGATGTAAAGAACAACGGTAAAGAACTTACCTTTTTGCCACCAAAGTGTAGGACTGAAGAAACCCTAGCCGTGGGTTCTCCCGGCCCGCCGCCGCCCATGAAACCCCCGTCCCCTGTTCCACTAGATCCGCCGCCGCTGCCTCCTGTGCCACTGAATCCGGCCCACCTGCTTGCAGGACCCAGGGTTCGACCTAACTTGCGGTCGCCATCGCTCTTGTCGCAGCCGCCGCCCAACGTCCATCTCGCTGTCATGCTTTCGCCGTCGAGATTTGGAGGCGCAAATAGAGAGGGAGGGCTAGGGATTTGGAAAGGGAAACGAGAAAAGGGGAAAGATCGATGTGAACCTGGCAAAATGGGCTGGTGTAGCGCTGTCGGGAAGATAGCCCACCTGTGGGGCCCCTCACGTGGTTAGATGGGCCATGCCTGGCATTATGGTGAGTACAGAAAAAGTTAATTATACATATAATAAAAAACGACGGGTTTGTAAAACAAACTAGAAAAACATGATGCCTGATAACACGCGATAGAGCCAACGAGCTGACATGACTAATTTTGATGAGTGTAATATTACATTTTGGCTCGATATATTTACTTATCTACCATGACTACTTTTCATAATAATGTGATGAGGGGGAATTACTAGGAGATTATGCAAGATGATGACATGCAGATAGCTAAGGCAGAATGCTAAGCTTGGTAGAGTTTAAAAAAAGTTAAGATTGTGAAAATTTTAATATGAAACTTACGAGAGCAGTTGAAGAGAAAAATAGACTATTATAAAAAATTGGAGAAGGAGAAAAATATTAAGCAAGAACACTTGATAAGTGAAGCCGTGAAAAATACAATTATAAAAAATTGGAGAACGAGAAAAATATTAAGCAAGAACAATTGATAAGTGAAGCCAAAACTTTATTGGTACGACCAAATTGTCTTCTCCGAGCGAATTTTATGACCGAATTGTCTTGTACGAGCGAATTGTCTGACAGACACATACACATGCATGTGCCCTGTTTATTACATAAAAATTATAGAACCCCTAAGATAATCATGCCGTCGAAACCTTCGACCGGACTAAATCCAAACCACTAAAACTTCAATCTTGCATGCCGCATGAATTCTTCAGGCGCCTTTTCCTTGCGATTTCGCGAATTTTGTTCTTCACACACTCCATCGAGTTTGAAGGTGACATAATCAACTCTGCGACGAAACGTCTTCTCCTTGCGTCAACGGTGGCCTGCAAAAAATGACATAAAGGTTACATGAACCGAAGTTGCTACACCACCATAGTAGCTAGTCTACAAACGAAAATAACAGCATACCTGTGTAAATTGGCGGGTGATTCGGTCCCCGTCCCAATGTTCTAGACATTCTGTGACAAAAAGGCCACAAGAGTTCCTGGTACATATGCAAACATTAGCGGTGGGCAATACAAACATGTGTGTTGTTGTTTGATTGTGCATGATGTCCTATTAACTCACCCATCCTCTTGCTGGGGTATGTCATACTCGTTGATAGGCCACTTACTTACGTCCGGATATTTCCCTGGTGTAATAAGATTTGCCTGACGCATATCGTTTGCTATAGCCATTCGCTATAAAGAGGATAGTGTTAAAGAACAATCATAAACAATATGTAAGAGCAATGGTACAAATGTTGGTTACATTACCAGTGCTTTAACAGTCCTTTCAGTCAGGTCCAGAGGATAGAGCGAATCGAGAACTTGGAATTCTTTCTTGATCATGTGCATGACCACGGTCATCCAGTGGCTATTGTCGATATTCAACGCGATATACGTCTACAGTGCAAAAAACCATTACGGATCAAAAGAAATACTTGATGAACTATCATGTAGTGATGAATCACAAACATTACGTACCTTATCACGCACAGTATACTCTTTCGTGACTCTATTAACTGCTCCAGCTTTGGTAAGAGCACTATCCATGTTGCAGCTCGATGGCAATGGATCGTCATGTGCGATAGCACGATCTACAAGGAATTTGGACCTCCACGCTGGACAGAGGTAACGATCATGACCAACACGCAGCTCCAAATGTCCCATATAAGCATCAATAACCTGCATAGAATATCAGCGCATTACATGTTGAAAGTTGAGACATAGATTATTGGGCATTTTAAAAACAGGACATGCAAGTAGTACTTACATCGTCCGACAGCCATCTATGAGCTAGTACCGGTAGAATCCTTTCGGAAGTCAGAGTTATGCCACGCCCTTCACTGTAGTAATTTTTTTTCTTGTTCTTCTCAGTGCTAGCAGCTAACTCGACAAATGAAATAGCTGCATCAATTATTTCCGGCGTCAACTCATCTGCCACAACCTCCGGCACATTATTGTTCGAAAATAGAGCTGCATGAAATAATATGAACGTCAACAATGGTGATCATATGCATTGGTAGTAAATAAAAAAAATTAAGAATGTTAGTTACGATACCTCTAGTAGCAGTACTAGTACCAGAGGTTCTCTGACCACGGCTGGTACGCCTGCCGGGCTTGTCAAGTGCGTAGGGGGATTCAAATTTCTTGGGAACGGTCCGCTTCCGCTTACCGGACATAACCTCCTCATCCTTATCGATTGTTACACCCTTTTTTCCATTCGCCTTAGCCATGAACTTGCTGACAGAAGATGGACAAATGTCTATGTCCGATGAAGGTGCTAGAGTAGAAGTACCAACCACCCAAGGGTTTTCCGGTGTACCCCCACATACATCATTACGCTTAACAGGTGAAGCTTCCTTGTGTCCATTCATCTTCGGTGGGGTTTTCTGTTTGGCAAACTAAATCGTGTGAACATTTCTGGACGTAAAAAAATTAAACGAGAAAATTATAGACAGAAAGATAAATACATAGTACCTCAGGAACGGTTTTATGGTCGGGAAGCACTATATCAGGCTGCGTCATGTCAATGATCGGCTGTCCATCACTGTCCATGTCTTCCTTGTACACGAATTCCTTCTTTTCATATGGACCATTCTCGAACGAATCCACTTCGTCCGGATCATTCTCCGCGGATGGCACGGCAGCAGCCGGCTTGTACATGACACCTGCTTTGTTCAACTTCTCCAACAACCTCTGCAATAGAAATATAAACTTAGTAATGGTAGCATGGTTTAAAACAGCAAACATACTGTAAACTATAAAGTTTGGGTGTGATACCTCAGCAACTTGATCAGGGATTTGCCTCATCTGGGTGTGTATGAAGTCCATGCACCGCTTCATTAGAAGCTCCATCAAATCTTCTGACAATGCGGCTGTCGTCGACTTCTTTGCGTTTCCAGTTGCAGGCTTGGTTTTTGGCTTCATGGTAGGCGCATTATTTGGGATGTTGGGCTCCTGAGCCCTATACTCCTGGGTGATATTATTTTCGATCTGCATGCGATATTGAAGTACATGTGATGAATAAAAAATAAATAGTATTAAGTTACAAAACATTTAAGAAAGACGAAACACAATGACTTACCCTTACGTTACCACGGCCGCGCCCATTATCATAGTCGAACCTATCTCTCCTAGTGGCTGCACCTTCTGTCCAGTTCCTCATAAGAGGTTGTATGGACAAGTTGGGATTATAGGCGCATTCGCCTTCGACCGGTTGCACCTTCTCCCAGTACAAGTACTACAAAAAAATATAAGGATTTAGAGTTAGTAATACATCACATAAAATTGCAATGATATGATAATTGACATTATGCAACAGGTCTCATATGTGTACCTGCAAGAGAGCCAAATTGCCTTTCGGCCATTGGCGGAGGTGTTTGCCTTTCTTCACTATGCGAAGGCAATCAAGGAGAACACGCATGGTGAAGGCATTCCAGTTAATCTTTGAAATACGTTTCACATCTTCGACCAAAGCGTAGTACTGCTTTGGCACAATCTTGCTCGACATGGGAGCAATAATTGTTCCTAACAGGACAAGCACTACTTTGCGAAGGAAATCGTCGTCGGTGGCTTTACTTTTAATTATGTCCTCAATGAGATTATCTATCACTATGTTTTCTGATGTCTTACTGAGAAATTGTGGCGGCACCTGCTCCTTCATGTCCTCGCCTTCTTCAGTCAGAATGTCCGAAGCGGACAGTCCTTGGTTCTCGAGGTTAAAGATGCACTCGACGTCGACCGCACCGAGAGTCACCTCCCCAACCTGCTCTTGTATAATGAACCTGCCCGTGCTGGCCTGAAAATTCTCAATCATATACCTAATCAGCAGGGTACGCATCTTAATAGATGGTATCTGCAGCATGCTGCGCAATGATGTATCAGCCACTCTAGCGCGTTGACCGCTCGATAGATCTGCAACAAGCTTGCACCATTTCTCAACTGCGCATACTATTTCTCCATTCAGCTCGTCCATCCTGTTGAAAGAAAATATATAACTTCGTGACATTAGCTAACACTAAAGCAAAAATAACAATAGGCATGCAAAAATATAAAACTTTCTGGCAGTAGCTAACACTAATGCAAAAATAACACTAATGGAAATACAAAACTATCACCATGTATACTGCAACATGCAACCAAAGGTGTGCTGACATGAGGTAATAAAAAAATAACTACAATTGGTAATTGAATTTACTTGCATCTGATCAAGTTCTTTGAGTATCATATAAATTATATAATCAATAAATTAATATGGTAAACTATTACTAATTCGTCTGGTTGTCTTACTAACAGGGTGACAAATTGTTCAACTGTAAATAAACTAGAGTCTATAGCAATGGTACCTATTTGAGGTTCATCAACATCTAATTTTAATAACTCTTTAATTTTCTATGTGCACAACAATATAATTGGATCGTGTGACAAAAATATAATTGGATCTTGTGACAAAAAATGTATTGCATCATGCTTCTCGAGAAACAACATCTTATTCTACCATGATATGAAAGAACCAAAGAATGTTTTCATCTACGCCATCTGGTCAGAACGCATCTAGTCGACTTCATACTAGTTGAAAATATGTGGTAAACCTATGTCCATCAAAGCAACGAGACGGAGGAAGTAGCTTGCTATGAAGGCGCGAGGGAAGGAGGACAATTTACTTGATCGGTCGACGAAGATGAAAGAAGTCGGTGATGCGTTCTTGACGTAGTTCGTCGAGGTCGGCCTGCACATGCGGACGACCTTGATCTTCTCGGGGTTTTTGTGGCGTGTGGGATGCGGCGGACGGAGCTGTCGACGCCTCGCCGGTAGGAGTCGATCTAGTCGACGACATGTGCGAGGAGGAGGAGATTATATACGAGGTCGACGCCTAGGTCGTCGTAACTTCCCTGTGGCCAATCTCGCGATCTATATTTTCCTCCGTTGAAGCGAGGCTGAACGTGCTCCTCAATCGTAGGATTAGGAACATATGGATTAGCACGATCCCAGAATTGTGTAACAGAACGGCAACTACTCCCGTGATCGACGTGCGTGTGATCAACATGCATGGAAAGCGCAGCGTTGTGGGCTCCACAATATGGATCCGACACTTATTTGCGGTCTGGGCCGGCCCACCTACCTTTATTGTTTCTTCCCTCAAAATAAATATCATTGGTTCATCCCTAAAAAAAACTCTTTGTGACACGCATTAGTTATTGTATACTTGTATATGTTCAAAAATATTTATAGTATCTCTATCATTTCTACAATATTATACATGCATCGAGTGTCGGAAATGAACGATACTTGTCATGCATGCATGCCATGGTCATCGTAGGTTACGGATTAAGTTTGGGATCATTTCGTGAGATCATAGGTTACACATAAACCACTTTCAGACCTGCCCTCCGGCAGACACGAATGGTCCTGCTTGTACATGGTGCAAGTGGAAGCATGCATGAGATGATCCCTACTTTTGGGAGCTTGTGGGCTTGGCCAATGTGGTCCCCCAGGCAAGGTGTGCATGAATTCGGACACAAAACGCACGTTGCGTCACGTGGGGCAGTGTTGTAGGGTTTTGTCGCCAGAAAACTCTAGAAGTTGCATCGAGTGTTGCAAATGAACGATACTTGTCACGATGCAAGCCATGGTCATCGTAGGGTATGCATGAAGTTTGGGATCATTTGGTGGGACCGTCAAGGAAAACAAATTTCAGACCTGCCCTCCAGCAGACCCGAATGGTCCTGCTTGTACATGGTGCATGTGGAAGCATGCATGAGATGACTCCAACTTTTGGGAGCTTGTGGGCTTGGACAATGTGGTCCCCCAGGCAAGGTGTGCACGAATTCGGACACAAAACACACGTTGCGTCACGTGGGGGTAGTGTTGTAGGGTTTTGTCGCCGGAAAACCCTAGAAAAGGCATCGAGTGTCGCAAATGAACGATACTTGTCACGCATGCATGCCATGGTCATCGTAGGGTATGCATGAAGTTTGGGACCATATGGTGCGATCGTCAAGGAAAACAAATTTCAGACCTAACCTCCGGCAGACCTGAATGGTCCTGCTTGTACATGGTGCATGTGGAAGCATGCATGAGATGACTCCAACTTTTGGGAGCTTGTGGGCTTGGCCAATGTGGTCCCCCAGGCAAGGTGTGCACGAATTCGGACACAAAATGCATGTTGCGTCACGGGGGGGGGTAGTGTTGTAGGGTTTTGTCGCCGGAAAACCCTAGAAAATGCATCGAGTGTCGCAAATGAATGATACTTGTCACGCATGCATGCCATGGTCATCATAGGGTATGCATGAAGTTTGGTACCATATGGTGGGACCATCAAGGAAAACCAATTTCAGACCTGATCTCCGGCAGACCCGAATGGTCCTGCTTGTACATAGTGCATGTGGGGGCATGCATGAGATGACCCCAACTTTTGGGAGCATGTGAGCATGGCCAATGTGCCCCCCCAGGCAAGGTGTGCACGAGTTCGGACATAAAACACACGTTGCGTCACGTGGGGGCAGTGTTGTAGGGTTTTGTCGCCAGAAAAACCCTAGAAAATGCATCGAGTTTTGGAAATGAACGATACTCGTCATGCATGCTTGCCATGGTCATCCTAGGGTGTGCATACAGTTTGGTCTGAATTGGTGAGACCGAGAAGATAAACCTGCTCCTAGTACATGGTGCATGTGGAGGTATGCATGCGACTGTCCCAACTACATTTGATTTAATAATATTTCAAGTATCAAACAGAAAATAAAATTTATAATTTGGAATGAAGAATTGAAATAATGAAGAAGTGCAATAGAACATAACATATTATCTTACATTTTGGAAATATTTCGAATATAAAGAAGAGAACAAATATTAGAATGAAGAAGTGAAATAAAACAGAACATTTTATTTTACAAACTAAAAATATTTCAAAAATAATAAAGATAAGAAATATTAGAATTCACAATTAAAATAAAACACACCATTTTAGTTTATATTTCGTAAATATTATCAATATACAAAAGAGAACGAACAAATGAAATAAAACACAACATAATTTGGCATATTTTTTAAATTTTAGTAAACACTTTTAGAAATAATATAGAAAAAAGAGATTTGATTTTAAATATTAGAAATATAAATAAGAAAATATAAAACATATCAGCGCGCGGGTAAGGCTACCCTGGGCCAGCCCGCCCGAATTGGGCCCAAGGCAGAGCCGCGCAGGGCACATCGCAGCGCACAGCCGTTGGGTGGTGGGAGTTTAGTCCCACCTCGCCAAGCGAGGGAGTGCCGCACCGGTTTATATACCCGGTTGCGACTCCCCTCACAAGCTCCTATCAATTGCAGGCAGTACATTGCCTAACTCTCGTCCCCTCTACCCCGTGGGGCCTATTAGCAGCAGAGATATTCTGCACCACGGGCCTGCATCCTGGCCCATGCACCGCAGGGTTCCTAGTCGTATGCAGGCCGTGGAGTATGAATTCTCCTGCTCTGGTAGATGGGCACTTTTTTTGGCATATTGCCACGTGTATTGATCTTCAAAGCACACACTAAATTATACACATGCTCACTTGGATTCAATACACAATTTTTTTGTGCATACATGACAAGTTAATGTTTTGACCTTCAAGTCATCTAATAAGTTTTACACATGCTCACTTACATGTAATACACATGGATATTAATTGGATTTCAACAAAAATGAGGCCGTGGTGTATGAATTCTACTACCACATGCATTCCATGGTCATGGTACGGTGTGCAAAAAGTTTGGGATCTTTTCGTGGGACCGTCAAGGAAAACCTCTTCCAAACTTGCCCTCCGGCAGACCCGAATGGTCCGGCTTGTAATGGTGCATGTGGGGGCATGCATGAGATGACCCAAACTTTTGGGAGCATGTGAGCATGGCCAATGTGCCCCCCAGGCAAGGTGTGCACGAGTTCGGAGACAAAACACACGTTGCGTCACGCCGCGGCAGTGTTCTAGGGTTTTATCACCGCAAAATGCCTACAAGATGCATAGAGTGTCGGAAATGAACGGTAGTTGCGAGGCATGCTTGCTATGTTCATCGTAGGGTGTGCATAAAAGTTTGGTATCAATTGGTGAGACCGAGAAGAAGAACCTGCTTGTAGTACATGGTGCAAGTGGAGGCATACATGCGATTGTCCCAACTATATTTGATTTAATATTTCAAGTATGAAACAGAAAATAAAATTTATAATTAGGAAAGACAACCATGAAAAGTGAAATATGAGAGAACATTATATCATACATTATTTAAATTTATAACTGTCAGAACAAAGAAAAGAGGAGAATATAGAAAACAGAAGAAAAAATTTGAACGAATAAGTGCAATAAAAGACAACATATTATCTTACATTTTGGAAATATTTCAAATATAAAGAAGAGAACAAATATTAGAATGAAGAAGTGAAATAAAACAGAACATTTTATCTTACAAACTAAAAATATTTAAAAAAAAATAAAGACAAGAAATATTGGAATGAAGAATTGAATTAAAACACAACATTTTAGTTCATATTTCGTAAATATTATCAATATACAAAAGAGTACGAACAAATGAAATAAAACACAACATAATTTGGCATATTTTTTTAAATTTTAGTAAACAATGTTAGAAATAATATAGAAAAAAAGAGACTTGATTTTAAATATTAGAAATATAAACAAGAAAAGAAACAAAGAGAATATAAAATGTATCAGCGAGCGGAGTAAGGCTTCCCTAGGCCAGCACGCCCGAATTGGGCCCAAGGCGGAGCCGCGCAGGGCACATCACAGCGCATAGCCGTTGGGTGGTGGGAGTTTAGTCCCACCTCGCCAAGCGAGGGAGCGCCGCACCGGTTTATATACCATGCTGCGACTCCCCTCCCAAGCTCCTATCTATTGTAGGCAGTACATTGCCTAACTCTTGTCCCCTTTGCCCCATGGGGCCTACTAGCAGCAGAGATATTCTGCACCATGGGCCTGCATCCTGGCCCATGCACCGCAGGGTTCCTAGTCATATGCAGGCCGTGGAGTATGAATTCTCCTGCTTTGGTAGGTGGGCACTTTTTTTTGGCATATTGCCATTGTGTATTGATTTGATCTTGAAATCACACACTAAATTATACACATGCTCACTTGCGTTCAATACACATATTTTTTTGCATATATGACAAGCTAATGTTTTGACCTTCAAGTCATCTAATAAATTTTTTTGAATTTGTTTGAATTTTTTATTAATTTATAATGCCCTCTAGACTGACTGGTCAAAACATCGGTCTATACCTCAGGGGGGCATTGTAAAATATTCTTTTTCAAAATTTTCTTTCATAGCCATGATTGGCACATGTGGGTCACCATGTTCAAGAAAGTTTGTGTGATTTGGAGGTGGTGGGAAAAATCACATTTTTTCAAAAACTGGCTTAAGTTAGACCAAATGGCCCCTCCGGAATGCGGTCATTTTTTCGACCACCTCCAAATGACCTCAACTTTGGCACACATGATCTATTGCACCAACAAAGGTGGGTTTCCAAGGTTTTATAATTTTTTGAATTTTTTATTAATTTATAATGCCCTCTATACTGACTGGTCAAAACATCGGTCTATACCTCAGGGGGCATTGTAAAATATTCTTTTTCCAAATTTTCTTTCATAGCCATGATTGGCACATGTGGGTCACCATGATCAAGAAAGTTTGTGTGATTTGGAGGTGGTGAGAAAAATCACATTTTTTCAAAAACTGGCTTCCAAATGGCCCCTCCGGAATGCGGTCATTTTTTCGACCACCTCCAAATGACCCCAACTTTGGCACACATGATCTATTGCACAAACAAAGGTGGGTTTCCAAGATTTTATATTTTTTTTGAATTTTTTAATAATTTATAATGCCCTCTAGACTGAATGGTCAAAACATCGGTCTATACCTCAGGGGGGGCATTGCAAAATATTCTTTCTATATATTTGATTTTTTTGAATTTATAATGCCCTCTTATCTTTGTTTACTTTTTTAATGCCCTCTTATTTTTTTGAATTTTTTATTTATAAAGCTAGGTTTCCAAGATGGCTAGGATGGCCCATGCTTTTCCTTTTGTTTATTTTTTACCTTTTCCTTCACTTTACATAAAAATTACCTGAGCACTCTAAAAATAACATAAAAATGTTGGAAATATGCCCTAGAGGCAATAATAAATTGATTATTATTATATTTCCTTGTTCATGATAATCGTTTATTATCCATGCTAGAATTGTATTGATAGGAAACTCAGATACATGTGTGGATACATAGACAACACCATGTCCCTAGTAAGCCTCTAGTTGACTAGCTCGTTGATCAATAGATGGTTACGGTTTCCTGACCATGGACATTGGATGTCGTTGATAACGGGATCACATCATTGGGAGAATGATGTGATGGACAAGACCCAATCCTAAGCCTAGCACAAGATCGTGTAGTTCGTTTGCTAAAGCTTTTCTAATGTCAAGTATCATTTCCTTAGACCATGAGATTGTGCAACTCCCGGATACCGTAGGAGTGCTTTGGGTGTGCCAAACGTCACAACGTAACTGGGTGTCTATAAAGGTACACTACAGGTGTCTCCGAAAGTGTCTGTTGGGTTGGCACAAATCAAGACTGGGATTTGTCACTCCGTGTGACGGAGAGGTATCTCTGGGCCCACTCGGTAGGACATCATCATAATGTGCATAATGTGATCAAGGAGTTGATCACGAGATGATGTGTTACGGAACGAGTAAAGAGACTTGCCGGTAACGAGATTGAACAAGGTATCGGGATACCGACGATCGAGTCTCGGGCAAGTATCGTACCGCTAGACAAAGGGAATTGTATACGGGATTGATCGAATCCTCGACATCGTGGTTCATCCGATGAGATGATCGTGGAACATGTGGGAACCAACATGGGTATCCAGATCCCGCTGTTGGTTACTGACCGGAGAACGTCTCGGTCATGTCTGCATGCTTCCCGAACCCGTAGGGTCTACACACTTAAGGTTCGATGACGCTAGGGTTATAAAGGAAGTTTGTATGTGGTTACCGAATGTTGTTTGGAGTCCCGAATGAGATCCCGGACGTCACGAGGAGTTCCGGAATGGTCCGGAGGTAAAGATTTATATATGGGAAGTCTTGTTTTGGTCATCGGAAAAGTTTCGCGCATTATCGGTATTGTATCGGGAGTGCCAAAAGGGGTCTGGGGGTCCACCAAGGGGGTCCACCTGCCCCGGGGGGCCACATGGGCTGTAGGGGTGTGCTCCTTGGCCTATATGGGCCAAGGGCACCAGCCCCAAGAGGCCCATGCGCCAAGAGATAAGGGGAAGGAAGAGTCCTAAAGGGGGAAGGCACCTCCTAGGTGCCTTGGGGCGGATGGACTCCTCCCTGGCCGCACCCTTCCTTGGAGGAAGGGCCAAGGCTGCGCCCCCCTCTCCCTTGGCCCTATATATAGTGGGGGAAAGGGAGGGCAGCCGCACCTTTTGCCTTTGGTGCCTCCCTCTCCCTCTCCAACACCTCCTCCTCGTCTCTTGCGGTGCTTGGCGAAGCCCTGCTGGAGTACCACGCTCCTCCACCACCACCACACCGTTGTGCTGCTGCTGGATGGAGTCTTCCTCAACCTCTCCCTCTCTCCTTGCTGGATCAAGGCATGGGAGACGTCACCAGGCTGTACATGTGTTGAACGCGGAGGTGCCGTCCGTTCGGCACTAGGATCTCCGGTGATTTGGATCACGACGAGTACGACTCCATCAACCCCGTTCTCTTGAACGCTTCCGCTTAGCGATCTACAAGGGTATGTAGATGCACTCTCCTTCCCCTCGTTGCGGGTTTCTCCATAGATAGATCTTGGTGACACGTAGGAAATTTTTGAATTTCTGCTACGTTCCCCAACAGTGGCATCATGAGCTAGGTCTATGCGTAGATTCTATGCACGAGTAGAACACAAAGTAGTTGTGGGCGTCGATATTGTCAATTATCTTGCCGTTACTAGTCTTATCTTGATTCGGCGGCATTGTGGGATGAAGCGGCCCAGACCAAACTTACACGTACGCTTACGTGAGACCGGTTCCACCGACTGACATGCACTAGTTGCATAAGGTGGCTGGCGGGTGTCTGTCTCTCCCACTTTAGTCGGATCGGTTTTGATGAACAGGGTCCTTATGAAGGGTAAATAGAAATTGGCAATTCACGTTGTGGTTTTGGCGTAGGTAAGAAACGTTCTTGCTAGAAACCTATAGCAGCCACGTAAAAACTTGCAAGAACAATTAGAGGACGTCTAACTTGTTTTTTGCAGCAAGTGTTTTGTGATGTGATATGGCCAAAAGGATGTGATGAATGATATATGTGATTTATGAGATTGATCATGTTCTTGTAATAGGAATCACGACTTGCATGTCGATGAGTATGACAACCGGCAGGAGCCATAGGAGTTGTCTTTAATTTATTTATGACCTGCGTGTCAACATAAACGTCATGTAATTACTTTACTTTATTGCTAACCATTAGCTATAGTAGTAGAAGTAATAGTTGGCGAGACAACTTCATGAAGACACAATGATGGAGATCATGATGATGGTGATCATGGTGTCATGCCGGTGACGATGATGATCATGGAGCCCCGAAGATGGAGATCAAAAGGAGCAAAATGATATTGGCCATATCATGTCACTTTTGATTGCATGTGATGTTTATCATGTTTATGCATCTTATTAGCTTAGAACAACGGTAGTAAATAAGATGATCCCTCATTAAAATTTCAAGAAAGTGTTTCCCCTAACTGTGCACCGTTGTGAAAGTTCGTCGTTTCGAAGCACCACTTGATGATCGGGTGTGATAGATTCTTACGTTCACATACAACGGGTGTAAGCCAGATTTACACACGCGAAACACTTAGGTTCACTTGACGAGCCTAGCATGTACAGACATGGCCTCGGAACACAAGAGACCGAAAGGTCTAGCATGAGTCGTATGGTAGATACGATCAACATGAAGATGTTCACCGATGATGACTAGTCCGTCTCACGTGATGATCGGACACGGCCTAGTTGACTCGGATCATGTAATCACTTAGATGACTAGAGGGATGTCTATCTGAGTGGGAGTTCATAAGATGAACTTAATTATCCTGAACATAGTCAAAAGGTCTTCGCAAATAATATCATAGCTCGCGCTTCAGTTCTACTGTTTAGATACGTTCCTAGAGAAAATTTAGTTGAAAGTTGATAGTAACAATTATGCGGACTAGGTCCGTAAACCGAGGATTGTCCTCATTGCTTCGTAGAAGGCTTATGTCCTTAATGCACCGCTCAGTGTGCTGAACCTCGAACGTCGTCTGTGGATGTTGCGAACATCTGACATACACGTTTTGATAACTACGTGATAGTTCAGTTAAACGGTTTAGAGTTGAGGCACCAAAGACAGTTTTTGAAACGTCGCGAAACATATGAGATGCTTCGAGGGCTGCAATTGGGATTTCAGGCTCGTGCCCACGTCAAGAGGTATAAGACCTCCGATGATTTTCTAAGCCTGCAAACTAAGGGAGAAAAGCTCAATTGTTGAGCTTGTGCTCAGATTGTCTGAGTACAACAATCATTCGAATCGAGTGGGAGTTGATCTTCCAGATGAGATAGTAATGTTTCTCCGAAGTCATTACCACCAAGCTGCTAGAGCTTCGTGATGAACTATAACATATCAGGGACATATATGATGATCCTTGAAATATTCGCGATGTTTGACACCGCGAAAGTAGAAATCAAGAAGGAGCATCAATTGTTGATGGTTAGTGAAACCACTAGTTTCAAGAAGGGCAAGGGCAAGAAGGGATACTTCATGAAACGGCAATTCAGCTGCTGCTCTAGTGAAGAAACCCAAGGTTGAACCCAAACCCGAGACTAAGTGCTTCTGTAATAAGGGGAACAGCCACTGGAGCAGAATTACCCTAGATACTTGGTAGATTAGAAGGCTGGCAAGGTCGATAGAAGTATATTGGATATACATTGTGTTGATGTGTACTTTACTAGTACTCCTAGTAGCACCAGGGTATTAGATACCGGTTCGGTTGCTAAGTGTTAGTAACTCGAAAATAAAAGCTACGGAATAAACTGAGACTAGCTAAAGGTGAGCTGACGATATGCGTTGGAAGAGTTTCCAATGTTGATATGATCAAGCATCGCACCCTCCCTCTACCATCGAGATTGGTGTTAAACCTAAATAATTGTTATTTGGTGTTTGCGTTGAGCATAGACATGATTGGATTATGTCTATCGCGATACGGTTATTCATTTAAGGAGAATAATGGTTACTCTGTTTATTTGAATAATACCTTCAATGGTCTTGCACCTAAAATGAATGGTTTATTGAATCTCGATCGTAGTGATACACATGTTCATTCCAAAAGATATAAGATAGTAATGATAGTACCACCTACTTGTGGCACTGCCACTTAAGTCATATCGGTATAAAACGCATGAAGAAGCTCCATGTTGATGGATCTTTGGGCTCACTCGTTTTTGAAAAGTTTGAGACATGTGAACCATGTCTATTGGTGTATATGCATGAAGAAACTCCATGCAAATGGACCATTTGGACTCACTTGATTTTGAATCACTTGAGACATGCAAATCATACCACATGGGCAAGATGACTGAAAGCCTCGTTTTCAGTAAAATGGAACTAGAAAGCAACTTGTTGGAAGTAATACATTTTGATGTGTGCAGTCCAATGAGTGCTGAGGCGTGTAGTGGATATCGTTATGTTCTTACTTCACAGATGATTTGAGTAGATGTTGAGTATATTTACTTGATGAATCACGAGTCTAAATTATTGAAAGGTTCAATTAATTTCAAGGTGAAGTTGAAAGATCGTCGTGACAAGAGGATAAAATATCTATGATATGAATATCTGAATTACGAGTTTGGCACAGAATTAAGACATTGTGGAAATTGTTTCACAACTAATACAGCCTGGAACACCATAGTGTGATGGTGTGTCCGAACATCATAACTGCACCTATTGGATATGGTGCATACCATGATGTCTCTTATCGAATTACCACGATAGTTTATGGGTTAGGCATTAGAGAAAACCACATTCACTTTAAATAGGGCACCACATAATTCCGATGAGATGACACCGTATGAACTATGGTTTAGAGAAACCTAAGTTGTCATTTCTTAAAAGTTTGGGGCTGCGACGCTTATGTGAAAAAGTTTCAGGCTGATAAGCTCGAACCCAAAGCGGATAAATGCATCTTCATAGGACACCCAAAAACAGTTGGGTATACCTCCTGTCTCAGATCCGAAAGCAATAAGGGATTGTTTCTAGAATCGGGTCCTTTCTCGAGGAAAAGTTTCTCTCGAAAGAATTGAGTGGGAGGATGGTGGAGACTTGATGAGGTTGTTGAACCGTCTCTTCAACTAGTGTGTGGCAGGGCACAGGAAGTTGTTCCTGTGGCACCTACACCAATTGAAGTGGAAGCTTATGATAGTGATCATGAAACTTCAGATCAAGTCACTACCAAACCTCGTGGGATGACAAGGATGCGTACTACTTCAGAGTGGTACGTAATCCTATCTTGGAAGTCAAGTTGCTAGACAACAATGAACCTACGAGCTATGGAGAAGCGATGGTGGGCCTGGATTCCAAAATGGCTCGAGGCCATATAATCCGAGAGAGGATCCATGTATGAAAACAAAGTGTAGACTTTGGCAGAACGGCTCGATGGTCGTAAGGCTATTGATTACAGATGGATTTTAAAAGGAAGACGGACAACGATGGTAAATGTCACCATTAAAAAAGCTCGACTTGTTGTTAAGAAGTTTCCCGACAAGTTCAAGGAGTTGACTACGGTAAGACTTTCTCACTCGTAGCGATGCTAAGAGTCTGTTGGAATTATATTAGCGATTACTACATTATTTATGAAATCTTGCAGATAGGATGTCAAAACATTGTTTCCTCGACGATTTTCTTGAGGAAAGGTTGTATGTGATACAACCGGAAGGTTTTGTCAATCCCGAAAGATGCTAATAAGTATGCAAAGCTCCAGCAATCCTTCTAAGGACTGGAGTAAGCATCTCGGAGTTGGAATGTATGCTTTGATGAGATGATCAAAGATTTTGGGTGTATACAAAGTTTATGAGAAACTTCAATTTCCAAAGAAGTGAGTGGGAGCACTATAGAATTTCTGATGAGTATATGTTGTTGACATATTGTTGATCAGAAATGACGTAGAATTTCTGGAAAGCATATAGGGTTATTTGGAAAGTATCTTTCAATGGAAAGCCTGGATTAAGCTACTTGAGCATTGAGCATCAAGATCTATAAGGATAGATCAAAACGCTTAATGGTACTTTCAAATGAGCACATACCTTGACATGATCTTGAAGGTGTTCAAGATGGATCAGTCAAAGAAGGAGTTCTTGCCTGAGTTGTAAGGTATGAAGTTAAGACTTAAAGCTTGACCATGGCAGAATAGAGAGAAAGGACGAAGGTCGTCCCCTATGCTTAAGACGTAGGCTCTACAGTATGCTATGCTGTGTACCGCACCTGAAGTGTGCCTTGCCATGAGTCAGTCAAGGGGTACAAGAGTGATCCAAGAATGGATCACAGGACAGCGGTCAAAGTTATCCTTAGTAACTAGTGGACTAAGGAATTTTCTTGATTATGGAGGTGGTAAAAGAGTTCGGTGTAAAGGGTTACATCGATGCAAGCTTTAACACCTCTCCGAATGACTCTGAGTAGCAAACTGTATACGTACAGTGGAGCAACCATTTGGAATAGCTCCAAGTGGAGCGTGGAAGCAGCATTTATAATATGACCTAGAGATTTGCGAAGTACATATGGATCTGAATGTTGCAGACCCGTTGACTAAAACCTCTCTCACAAGCAAAACATGATCAAACCCAGAACTCATTGAGTCTTAATCACATGATGATGTGAACTAGTTTAGTGACACTAGTAAACTCTTTGGATGTTGGTCACATGGCGATGTGACCTGTGAGTGTTAATCACATGGTGATGTGAACTAGATTATTGACACTAGTGCAAGTGGGATACTGTTGGAAATATGCCCTAGAGGCAATAATAAATTGATTATTATTATATTTCCTTGTTCATGATAATCGTTTATTATCCATGCTAGAATTGTATTGATAGGAAACTCAGATACATGTGTGGATACATAGACAACACCATGTCCCTAGTAAGCCTCTAGTTGACTAGCTCGTTGATCAATAGATGGTTACGGTTTCCTGACCATGGACATTGGATGTCGTTGATAAAGGGATCACATCATTGGGAGAATGATGTGATGGACAAGACCCAATCCTAAGCCTAGCACAAGATCGTGTAGTTCGTTTGCTAAAGCTTTTCTAATGTCAAGTATCATTTCCTTAGACCATGAGATTGTGCAACTCCCGGATACCGTAGGAGTGCTTTGGGTGTGCCAAACGTCACAACGTAACTGGGTGGCTATAAAGGTACACTACAGGTGTCTCCGAAAGTGTCTGTTGGGTTGGCACGAATCAAGACTGGGATTTGTCACTCCGTGTGACGGAGAGGTATCTCTGGGCCCACTCGGTAGGACATCATCATAATGTGCATAATGTGATCAAGGAGTTGATCACGGGATGATGTGTTACGGAACGAGTAAAGAGACTTGTCGGTAACGAGATTGAACAAGGTATCGGGATACCGACGATCGGGTCTCGGGCAAGTATCATACCGCTAGACAAAGGGAATTGTATACGGGATTGATCGAATCCTCGACATCGTGGTTCATCCGATGAGATCATCGTGGAACATGTGGGAACCAACATGGGTATCCAGATCCCGCTGTTGGTTATTGACCGGAGAACGTCTCGGTCATGTCTGCATGCTTCCCGAACCCGTAGGGTCTACACACTTAAGGTTCGATGACGCTAGGGTTATAAAGGAAGTTTGTATGTGGTTACCGAATGTTGTTCGGAGTCCCGGATGAGATCCCGGACGTCACGAGGAGTTCCGGAATGGTCCGGAGGTAAAGATTTATATATGGGAAGTCTTGTTTTGGTCATCCGGAAAAGTTTCGCGCATTATCGGTATTGTACCGGGAGTGCCGAAAGGGGTCCGGGGGTCCACCAAGGGGGTCCACCTGCCCCGGGGGGCCACATGGGCTGTAGGGGTGTGCGCCTTGGCCTATATGGGCCAAGGGCACCAGCCCCAAGAGGCCCATGCGCCAAGAGATAAGGGAAAGGAAGAGTCCTAAAGGGGGAAGGCACCTCCTAGGTGCCTTGGGGAGGATGGACTCCTCCCTGGCCGCACCCTTCCTTGGAGGAAGGGCCAAGGCTAACCCCCCTCTCCCTTGGCCCTATATATAGTGGGGGAAAGGGAGGGCAGCCACACCTTTTGCCTTTGGTGCCTCCCTCTCCCTCTCCAACACCTCCTCCTCGTCTCTTGCGGTGCTTGGCGAAGCCCTGCTGGAGTACCACGCTCCTCCACCACCACCACGCCGTTGTGCTGCTGCTGGATGGAGTCTTCCTCAACCTCTCCCTCTCTCCTTGCTGGATCAAGGCATGGGAGACGTCACCGGGCTGTACGTGTGTTGAACGCGGAGGTGTCATCCGTTCGGCACTAGGATCTCCGGTGATTTGGATCACGACGAGTACGACTCCATCAACCCCGTTCTCTTGAACGCTTCCGCTTAGCGATCTACAAGGGTATGTAGATGCACTCTCCTTCCCCTCGTTGCGGGTTTCTCCATAGATAGATCTTGGTGACACGTAGGAAATTTTTGAATTTCTGCTACGTTCCCCAACAAAAAATTACATGACCCCTCAAATAATAACATACCAAAAATTCAAAAGGTATTTTTATCAAACACATCTTTTTGAATATTTATATTTTCTTTTCTTATAAATAAGTGACATTTTCAAAATTCTAATAAGTAGGGTAATATAACTTTATTACAAAATAAAGTAGATCTTATTTCAAATTCCTTTTTTTGCACACATTATTTTTAACTAGTATTACATTACTCTTCTAAATTTACATTTAATTCCTTCACACTTTGATGATGGAATATTTGCTCTCTAATTGCAACATAGGTTCAAATGATGGAACATTTGATCTTTTTGCTTATTCAAATTATGTGTTGATGGAATGTGTGAGGATGAACAATTATCAGTAACTTTACTAAACCCCATGTACTATAATTCATGACAGCCATTTTGGAACATTGCCACATTCAATATTTGGTATAATTGGCACATGGGCACAGCATGTTGCACTTGCCCACAGCATAGACAAGTGTTGCAGCATGTCTCAAGCAACACTGAAGCGCCATTTGTGATCATTGCACCATCGAAACAACAACTAAACATGAAGGAAGCATTCACCACCAATAAAGTTAAGGCCACACATATATAGATAGCATTCTAGGTTACCACCATATGTAGCAGGCCGTTCACAATAGATCCAGTTCAAACACACAATACATTACATTAATATAGCAAGTTTTCAAGCAGTTCATACCCAGATGCAGCTTTCCAAAAGTAAAACATCATCAAATATACTGATGATGAGTACGGCTTCCAGCTTCCGATGATCAGCATGATGTACGACTAGAGGTCAGGGTTTCTCAGGACCTTCAGGAGGGCAAAATGCTAACCAATGATCTTGTAGTCATGACCGGAGATCGATGTAGCCCGGCAATGCTCCATCAGATGCTCCAATAACCCAGACCTGGGCTTGGGCTTGTTGCAGTAGGGGCACCGGTACTTTTCATTCCTCAAGTTGTAGTACTTAGCAGGTCCTTGGACCCTGATCTTCAACACCTCCTTCTCTTTAAAGGACTCGACGTTCCCCTCGACCACATCATCTCCAGATTCATACTACACACATTAATGACTGACATTAATACATTATGCATTCAAAAACTATAAACACATAATACTAAATCAATGCAGAAATAACATTTCAACTAGGCCTTACCTCGTACGGCTCATCTTCATCAGACTCATATGGGTAGAACCCAGTCTTGTCCCAATTCCTCTTGTTGCCCAGAAGATCCTCCTCCTGCTGCTATATTGTCAAACATGCACATCAATTACAATGAATTGAATTGCAGTTCACAGAATGTCATTACAAACAAAATTGTGAATGTGAACCACATTGGTATGTTGCAAGTGACCAAATGCTTTCCTTATAAATACAGAATCTAAGCAATCAATCAATAGATAAATGATGTCCTTCATAAATGCTAATGAAAATGCAAGCTGGATTCTTGACATTCCCTGGATTAACCCAACACTTTCCTTTTGAGGGAATTCCCCCCACACTACTTAATGGAAACATATAGTATATTTTGTTGCTAGGATCCTGCCTTGGAATGTTTACTTCACACTTTACATATAGTATATACTAATTATAGAAGCCAACTACAAATTTTAATATGCACAAATTACTGTTTTTGGGATAATGCAGCAAAGCTCCTACACATATTAACATAATGCAGTAGTTAATTAGGTACAACTTCAACTATAAATGCATACATCTCCAACAAACATCTAAAATTTCATTACTTACCTAAACAACAACAAATTATACTATAGATGAATCTTGTACCATCTAAATCAATTCATTGGCACATCTTAATTAATGCACTCCAAATCAAATATGTTTCCATCCAGTATCATTGAACCACAGATCAAATCAAATAATCATAAATGTCAGCAGCATTGAACTACAAATCTAATAATCATATGACATCTATCTGACCTTAAATAAGGTATTCATCCTCATACTAATTAAATTCTAACAAGCAAAAATTCAACTACTAATCTAATAAGCATCTGAAAAAACCCCAAGATGCTTTTATCTCTGAAGCAATGGCATTGCAGAGGATGTTCAATGCTGTCAATATCTCTGAAGCAACGACAAAATTCCACTACTAACCCAAAGTAAATAAGCATAGACTGCCCCTTCCCCTCGACCACGCTTCCCCTCTCCTTCAGAAGCCCCAATCCAGCACAAAAAAATCCAGCCCTTGAGAAGCTCTTTTTGTTTAACATGACAACACCCAGTACATGAGCACATCCTTCACTATATTTACAACCAAACTAATTCACCATCTAATCACCTCACGTACACAATTTCCAAAAACACAAGGCCATGCACAACTCATCTAATAGCCTCTGCCTGACAGGCATCAATCAAGCATCAAATAACTGCAACTATGACAACATGCATCAATCAAGCATCTAAGAATTGCAACTATGACAGCCATAATCCCTAGAACTCAGCATCCATTTAATTAATCATCAAGGCAAAGAACTAAAGCAGGCACCAACCCAAACCAATACAGAAGTATATATTTGACTCCAAACACCTAAAGAATTGCAAAAGTTCCACTACTAATCTAATAAGCATCTGAAAAAACCCCATCCCTCAATCTGGCTACTTCTAACCTAATCTAATAATCATATGTGGTCCACCATTCTTGCACGAATCAAATACAGAAAAACCCTAATGCAGAGAAAACCCTACCTCCAACAAATCTAACCAAACAAAGTCCTGGCCACAAACCCTACAATCTAAAAACTACCAACTAAAAGTTAGCCGCAGATACCTTCTTCTCCGCTTCCTCCTCGCCGGAGCCGGCCTCCACCTTCTCCACCTCGTGCGCCTCGCCAGAGCCCGCCCCCACCTTCTGCGCCTCGCCAGAGCCCGCCTCCACCTTCTGCGCCTCGCCGGAGTTCGCCAGAGCGGGCGCATCTGGCTGGACCGCGCCATTGCGGCCCGCCCCCGCCTTCTCTAGATCTCCAGCGGAGGGAGCACCGCGCTGGATGCCGGCACGCCCCCTCACAAAGGTGCCCGCAGCGACCTGCCGCGCCTGCTCCACCAGATCTGCGCCCCAATCGAGGCGCTCGCCTCCTGCGTCTGCCATGGCGATGGAGAGGATGCGGTGAGGGAGACGAGGAGGTTGGAGAGGAGAGGGAGTGGGGAGTGGAGAGTGGAGAGAGGGAGACGATGCGGCGGGGGGAAATGGTGGGCGATGCGGCCGGAGGTGGTTGCCGTCCACATTTATATGATGCGACAGTTTTGGCAACTACCCGTGACACGTGCTGCCCCACGCGCGGGCGGCTTCACGCGTGCACGAAAGGCCGTCGTATACAAAAAAATACGTATACGGACGGGCATACATATACGGCCGGGCATACGATCTAACCGGGCCCGTACGGGCCTCCCAGGGCTCCTCGACGGCTATACGCAGGGGCAACAAAGACAATCGTGCCCCTCATTATGAACCGTTTTTGGTTCATTCTGGTCGTCGATGTGTTTTTCCACCCCACGTTCAGCCCAAGGGGGAGCACCGGAGCAAAAACGTGCAGAAGGCCACAAACTCGACAAGATTTTGATGCTTGAGCTTCCGAAGGTGCTGTAACTCATTCTCAAATTGCCTGTCACCAAGACCTGGCTTAACAAGAAGGACCTTCATAGCAATCTCTTCCCCGTTTTCATAAATATCCTGCTCAAATTAAAGTCTCCCATTAATGTTTGCCAACAAAGAATACTCCCACAATTCCTGTAGAGAGCGTACTAGGTTTCATTACATTAAAAGGTGCCTCTACAAATTAATCGAGACAATTTGTGAAGTGCTTCCAGAAAAGTACTATCTATTATTTCCTATAACACATGGTCATATTTGTCTTGTAGGGAAAAGAATAAAGAAAGAAAATAATAGTGCGATGATAATTTTGATGACGTATCTATTAATACCATTTGCCTCTGAAGATAACTAAGAAGCTACTGTAAAGTTAATCTCTAATATCTTACATATATTTAGTAAGAGCTGTTTTACGGTGATTGGGTTAGTACTCGGAGTACTTAGCAGTACTTACATGTCTGATCACGTCTGATTTTTATTAGCCGTCAGATCTTGCGGGGAATTTTAATTGATTAAATTTAATATGTTAATTGTGATAAGGGCATAATGGTCCAGGGGGAAATATCTTTTCTTGAACCGATCACCTGAGGACCAGATCCATTTCTACTCGATCCAGTTCAGAATCCTCCTCCGATCTATTCGTCGCCGCTCGCCGCTCCTGACCTTCTCTGTCCTTGACCTGCCCGGCGAGAGGAATAAATTCATCGTCCTCGTCCTCCACCCAACCAACCCCAGCCCCCCACGCCATCACCGAAGAAGAAGAAGGCCGGATCTGCGCCGGCTGAATCGGCGGTGACCGCGGCGGGCGATCCCATCTCTTCGCGCGTACCATCCTTAGGGTATGAATTCGGCTTGGCGGTCTGCTCGTTCTCTTGGCCGTTGCGCCCCTCCACCGGGCATGCAGTACAACCTCAACCCCACAAGATCCGGGTACGGACTAGAACAACGAATGGAAAGCTTCATCGTGGCATAGTTTCTCTTGAGCTAATCGCATCATGTTTGTTTAAGTAAGATGTTGAGGGCATTGCTTACTTCCTTTGGTACCGCAGAAAAAAAGTGACTTACTTGACGTTTGAGATGAGATATACTAAAGGAAGATGAGATACTGGTTCCATAGTTCACTTAATTTAGTTTATTAAAGTCATCATCACTTTAGGTTTGCATAGTGCATGAAATATAGTTTAAAGGAAGATGAGATACTACTTGTTGGACGTTGATGATTGGTTTCCCTCACATGTCAAACGAGCAAAGTCTTTTCCATGCACTTGTCTTTGCCTATGAGCTATTTTACACCTGCAACATTGATAAACAGAAAGATGTTGATGATTGGTTTCCCTCACATGTCATATGCAGGAAGACATGGCGTATGCAAGTGATGAGAGTATGTTCGAGTATCTAAATGTTGTCAGCAAGATGTTTGATAGTGAGGCTGAAGGCTATGAATTCTACAACAAATATGCTCTTGAAAAAGGTTTTAGTGTGAGGAAAAGCTACATTGAGTGGGATGGATCCAACAAATACATAATTTTAAGGAAAATTGTGTATAGTCGTCAAGGGTTTCGCGAAGAGAAGCACATGAAAAGAAAGATGGAAGATAGAAAGAGGAGGCCATGAAGTTTAACTCGTGTTGGGTGTAATGCTAAATTGGTCATTACAAGACAGGAGGAAACCGGTCAGTGGTTTGTCAAGGATTTCATCGATGAGCACAGCCATCCTCTAGCCCCACGGGATCTTTCTTGTCTGCTGCGTTCGCACAGACGAATTAGCGATGAGCAGAAAGCGGACATTGCGGACATGGAAAAATGTGGGATCCGCAAATACCGTATTATGGATATTTTGTGCTTTCAATATGGTGGATTTGATAAGGTTGGATGCATAAAGAGGGACATTTATAATTTCTGCCATGCTAATAAGCAGGAGACAATCAGTTCCGGTGATGCTAATACGGTGATCATGCACATGATGGCGAGGCGAGAGCGAAATGTGGATTTTTCCTTCATGTACTTCGTAGACGAGCATGGCCATCTGAAGGGACTGTTCTGGGCTGATAGTCAATCGCGACTTGACTACGAGGCTTTCAGAGACGTCATTGTTTTCGATAGCACATACAGAACCAACAAATACAATCTGCCATTCGTGCCGTTTGTCGGGTTGAATGACCACCGCATCACTGTTATCTTTGGCTGTGGTATAATTTCTCATGAAACAAGCCAGGCATACGAGTGGATGTTGCGGACCTTTTCTGATTCCATGGCACAGAAGCATCCGATATCTGTGATCACAGATGGGGACCTTGCAATGCAGAGAGCAATAATGGTGGTCTGGCCAGACTCAAACCATAGACTATGTATATGGCACATTCAGCAGAACATTGTACGCCATCTGCATGATGACGACGTAAAGGAGGAATTCGGATCTTTCATTTATGATACTTCTTCCATTGAAGAGCATGAGATAAAATGGATACAATTCTTACAATGGAATAAAGTAACCAGTGAGGAGTCTTGGCTGCATCAGATGTATCAGATGAGAAAGTTGTGGTGTGCTCCATATCTTGAGGGGCGTTGTTTCCTAGGATTGAGCAGCAATCAGAGGAGTGAGAGCTTAAACTCTGTGCTACATACGCATCTTGAGGGTAAGATGTCGTTGTTTAAAATGCTAGAGCACTATGAGCGTTGCCTTGCGTCGCGACGGATTAACGAAGCTCTCCATAACATCGAAGCCTTGCAGTCCGTTCCATTTACAGAGGAAAATGCTTCGCCGCTTGAGAAACACGCCGCAACAGTTTTCACACCTAGTGTCTTTAAGATGGTCTTATGGAGCATAGATGCTATCAGCAAATGTCATATCAGAGAGATACTAGATGGATTAGAAGATTCCACTTATGTTGTGTCCAAGAAGGAAAGAATGGATAAAAAGTTTGGAGTGCACATTGAAGAGCAAGGAGGTCTTTCGCACAGGGTGAGTTGTTCTTGCCATAAGCTGGAATGCGCAGGCACACCATGTTCCCACATTTTTTACATATTGGGGATTTTAAAACAAACAATTCTGCCCGGTTGTTGCGTTCCCACTAGGTGGACTATGAATGCAAAATGTGCATACGCACCTACCAGAAGAAACCAGATGTATGACTATTCGGTAAGCCTGCAGAGGTACCGCGAGTTGCGGAATTGTAGTCACGCAGCAAGTTTCAAGGCATGCCACTCTGATGAGGACTATCACCGTCTAAAGATGCTTTTGCAAGCACAACATCATGGCAAGCAATCAAGTTTTGAACAAGCTGACAGCAAGGAGTCAAGTAATGCTCAGCATAACAGCATTAGGTTTGGCCCGTTGATGCCGCACTCGAAGAAAGTTGATAAGGTTCTGGATCCCGTGCATGTGCCAGGACAAGGTGCACCGAAGAAAAGGCTGCAGGCAAAGACAAAGAAGTCAAGATCACAGAATATCTGTGGCTATTGCAAGAAACTAGGTCACAATCAACATAAATGCGCTAAATTGCTAGAGGTATGAAATATGTTCTTATTTATTTTTTGCATGTGTTTTACTCATAATTGATGTCCATGTGATTTATTGTATTCTTCTGTGTAGTATCTCGAGGCTAAACTGTGATATCTACATACAGCATGAACCGACGATGAGCCAGAGAAAGTCGTGTGCCATTCAGCTTTGTGTGACGTGGTCTTTACATTCTATTTCAACGTGACAGTAATTTAGTGAAGTGCGGTTGTACTGCCATGTTACTGTATTAGTTCGACATCTTTCGTTTCCATTTTTTGTGTGTATCATTTGATGTCCAACTTTAAGAATGATGATGTATTTCAAACAGGAATAAGGGCTAGCATGGAGCACTTGTTATTGTCGAGTAGAATAATTTTTGTGATGTATTTCTGCATGCACACACGGCCGCCAGACGGATCTCCCGCGCGATCCCACGGTCTGCATGGCTGGCTCGGTGCGTGTCCATCGTTTAGGCGAGACTACCGATGCCATGCATGCATGGCAGGCCGTTTTCCTACGTCGACCCAAACACCGGCCCATCCGAGGTTGCAGCTCCGGACGGCCCATGTCACGTACGATCTCGCGCGTTGTTCTCGTCTAACTAAAAATAGTCCCACCTCGCCCCTCGACCAGCTCCTTTACCTGCTTAAATACCTTCATCGAGGTGATTTTAGCAAGCGTTGGTCCTCATTGTAGGATGAATATGATTCTTCACCCTTACTATGGTTGTCATGCATATTCATAATCATCATGCATATTCTTCATTTACAGAGCAATAATGACTGACGTATTTTTTAAATAAGCGGGGGCCACTGGGGTGTGCTTGGAAATCTTTGAGAAACCTCCATGCACGTTCATCTTCGCTGCATGCAAATCGGGCGGCAGCCGCTGTGCCAGTAGCTGTCAAGGCCTTGATGAATCACTATTCACATGCAGGTCCCCGACTCTTGCATGCAGGTCCCCGAATCTTGCATGCAGGTCCCAAATTATCTTGTACATGGTGACCCACATGTGCCAAACATGTCTATGAAAGAAAATTTTGAAAAAAAATTATTTTACAATGCCCCCTTGAGGCATAGACCGATGTTTTCAGCAGTCAGTCTAGAGGGCATTATAAATTCAAAAAAAATCAAAAAAATACAAAAACTTGGAAACCTAGTTTTGTTTGTGGAAGAGATCAAAAAATACAAAAACTTGGAAACCTAGTTTTGTTTGTGGAAGAGATCAAGTGTGACATGATTTGGAGGTGGTCAAAAAAAATGCCCGCATTCCGGAGGGACCATTTGGTCTTAACTTAAGCCAGTTTTTGAAAAAAGGTGATTTTTTCCACCACCTCCAAATCACCCAAATTATCTTGTACATGTTGACCCACATGTGCCAAACATGTCTATGAAAGAAAATTTTGAAAAAAATTATTTTACAATGCCCCCTTGAGGCATAGACCGATGTTTTCAGCAGTTAGTCTAGAGGGCATTATAAATTCAAAACAATTCAAAAAATACAAAAACTTGGAAACCTAGTTTTATTTGTGGAAGAGATCATGTGTGCCAAAACTAAGGTGATTTGGAGGTGGTCAAAAAAATGCCCGCATTCTGGAGGGACCATTTGGTCTAACTTAAGCCAGTTTTTGAAAAAAGGTGAATTTTTCCACCACCTCCAAATCACCCAAATTATCTTGTACATGGTGACCCACATGTGCCAAACATGTCTATGAAAGAAAATTTTGAAAAAATATATTTTACAATGCCCCCTTGAGGCATAGACCAATGTTTTCAGCAGTCAGTCTAGAGGGCATTATAAATTCAAAAAAATTCAAAAACTTGGAAAATGCAGCATTAAATCAGGGTGTGTACAACTCTAGCTTGTTCTTGCCAACACTACTAGGAAAAGGCATGCTAGTGGCGCACCGATTTTGCCTTCTAATGGCGCACTACTAGTGCGCCACTGGATGTTGTTTTCGCTGATGTTGTTTTGGTGCTGTTTTGGTGCCATTTTGGATGGCTGCAGTGACTGTTTTGGTGCCATTTTTTATCTCTTAATATGGTTGCAGTGATCATTAATTTTAGAGCAAATTATGGCTGTTATTTTTTTGTTTTGTTTCAGAAACAGGAGAAACCAAAGGGCCCACGTCTCCCCTCCAGAGTTTTCGAGGGCCAAAGGGCAGGACGTTTGAGTTTTCAAGGCAACTCCCCACGTCTCCCCTCCACTGGCAACTCCCCACGTCTCGCCTCCACTGGCAACTCCCCACGACGCAGGTAACTCCCCTCCTATTCCATTGCCGCTCCATCTTCCTCCCTCTGCCTTCCTCCTCATTCCATTGCCGGTCCATCTTCCTCCCTCTGCCTCCCTCTGCCTCCACCATCAAGCAACTCCCCTCTGCCTCCACCATCGCTGGCCAGGAGGGCAATGGCGGAGGAATCGTGGAGCAACTCCCCTCCGTCCGCCAAGAGAATGGCAGAGGCATCGTGGAGCAACTCCCCTCCGTCTGCCAAGCATCACCGTGGTGAGGCGTCTGGCAAGGAGCCGCTGGTGGTCGACGACGATGATTCGGTCCCCGGGCAGAAGCAGGACTACACCGTGCCGCTCATGGTTGATATCCAACTGAAGAAGGAGAAGCTGGATGTCGTATGCACCAGCAATCCAGACGAAGCCGACAAGAGGATCCGCGAGATCAGGAGGAGGCTCGGCGGCATGCTTTCTCGGTCGATCGGCGTTGATGTCGAGTATACCAGGGAAGACGAACCTCCACAAATGGCTGCAGTTCCGCAGTTATGCGTGGAGGATCTTGTCCTGGTATACCACATCACCGCGGCAACCAAATGGTAAAAACATCCAGTTCTGAAGTTTCTAAAGTTCTGAAGTTTCTGTCTAATTAGTAGTTTCTGAAGTTCTAAAGTAGATGCAATACTAGTTCTGAAGTTTCTGAAGTTCTGAAGTTTCTATCTAATTAGTAGTTTCTAAAGTTTCTGAAGTTTCTAAAGTAGATGCAATAGTTCTGAAGTTCTGAAGTAGATGCAATACTAGTTCTGAAGTTCTGAAGTTTCTGTCTAATTAGTAGTTTCTGAAGTTTCTGAAGTAGATGCAATAGTTCTGAAGTTCTGAAGTAGATGCAATACTAGTTCTGAAGTTCTGAAGTAGATGCAATACTAGTTCTGAAGTTTCTGTCTAATTAGTAGTTTCTGAAGTTTTTGAAGTAGATGAATTTGATGCACCAGATTAATTTGATGCAGGCCCAAGGAACTCCGCCCGCTCCTGCAGGAGAAGAAGCTGTACACCTTTGTTGGCTTCTCCATTGGAGGTGACAAGGAGAAGCTGAAGTTGTCTGGTTTGGAGATCAACCCCGACAAGTACGTCGACATGCAGCGCAAATGGAGATTTCCAAACAAAGGAAAGAAGTGGCAGTCTTTGGCTGAGTTTGCAGCCAGCCTCATCCACCCATCCTACAAGGAAATGAAGCAGAAGATCAACAAGAAATTGGACCACAAACTATGGGGGGGCAGCCCACTACCAAACAACCTCATTGAGTACGTAGTGAAAGATGCGTACGTCACCTACGAGGCATGGAAGAAAATCGAAACCATCAAAGAAGGTTTGAGGCAATGGGAAGAGGCGGAGGATCACTGGGATGACCCCTACTACTGGGGATATTGAGTTGTTTGTGGTATTATGTGTCTTAGTTTGTAGTTATGTGGTTGAACAAGTTTGGTTTTGTTATGTTGAACAACTTTGCTTTTGTAATGATGAACAAGTTTGCTTTTGTTATGTTGAACAAGTTTGCTTTTGTAATGATGAACAAGTTTGCTTTTGTTATGTAGTTATGTGATTGTTATGATGCTGGTGCAGAACACTTATGGTTGTGATGTGATGCTACTGCTATATAGTAGTGGCGCACCACATGACAGGTGCGCCATTAGTGTCCATTCCATCTATAGCCTTTTTCCTAGTAGTGCAAAATGCAGCATGATGGACTGGCTGCAATGGAAATAATGGTGACAAATGCAAAAATGAAATATGACAAAAAAAAGCCCGCCTACTTGCCGCTTAAAGTTCACAATTCAACGGCCTGCATATGACTAGTAACCCAATCATTTATTGGGCCAGGATGCAGAGGCCCGTCAGATTGTGATAACAGGTAGCAAGTAGGCCCCACAGGGCAGGGACGGAGACGGTTAGGCAATGTGCTGCCCGCTTTAGAAAGGAAATTGAGAGGGAAAGCTCAGCTCCCTATATAAACCGGTGCTAGCTCCGCTCGATCGGCGAGGTGGGACTAAACTTCCTGCACCCCTGGGATGTGCCCAGCGCGATGCTCGCTTGGGCCTAATTCAGATGGGCCGTCCCAAGCCAGCCTCACCCGCTGGGTCGCTGGATGGACCGTTGGGCCATCTCGTTGTCTGCGCCTGAGGCATGCATGCATGGGAATGGCGGCGACGTGGGTTTGCATGCGCGGGTGGTGGACGTGAACTTTATCTATCCAAACTATGTTATGATTTGTACCCGAAAACAAGCTCCCATGCGACGCGCTCCCGTGTGACGCACGCCTCTCGCGTGATAGGCGATTTCGATGCGATTGCGTGCCAAATCTCAGCACGGCATTGCTGATCTTCCGACCAGGTTCGATCCGCCGGCGAGGGCACCGCCTGGAGCTCGCCAACGTCGATGGGGTGGTGGTGGACGCGCGAAGCTGGCCCGAGGACGTTGGGTTCACGATGGGCCAAATGGTGGAATTCCCGTGCCATTTGGCATGTATGGCGGCGGCTGACTGGTGGGGCGACCCCATGGTGGTTCTCGAGGTGAGTAATGGCGATGGGAGGGTGGGGGGAGAGGTTATTAGGCCGACGCATCGGCTCTCCGCCACTTCCTCCACCACTCCCTCCCTCTCAGATCTCATCCAAAACAACCGCTGTGATGCGACGCTCCCAGAGCTAGGGTTTGATGACGACGCGCGAGCAGCAGATGTGGGCTCTCGCCGCCAGCGACGAAGTGCTGATGGGGAGGCTTCAGGAGCTCAACGGCTGGTTCCCGACGGCGAAGGCCCTCAACGACGCGTCGGAAATGGTGAGAGACAAGCTCAGGGGAGAAGAAATCCTCTGCTGCTTCCCCAACTACGAGCGCCAGCCGGCGATGGGGGTGCTCCTCTGGGCGATGCTGGAGACGGAGTCTCTAGATCCAGAGCAGAGGGAGAAGTGGAAGGTGTTCTGCTCCCTCCGCTACCGCCTGATCCAGCCGCGGGCGCCGCCACCGGCTCAGCCGCAGGCGCCACCGCAGGCGGTGGTGATGGGGATTCCGTCTCCTGGAACCAGATGGCTCCCAATCGAAATCGAGGAGGACGAAGTGGTGGCTGTGACTCCAAGACGCAGGGACAGGACGCCAGCGACTCCAACCACGCTTCCCCGCCGCTCCCCTCGCTTCCCGAGGTGCTCGCCCCGCCTCCTTTCCCTCTCCCGCCGCCAGTAGGACGCTCGCCGGCTGGTAGCCGTTTCTGGTTACTGGCCGGTGAAGGCTCCGAGGAGGTGGAGGTGAGGGAGCCCTCTGTTTTCTCTTCAGGTATGTTTCCAAACCCAAAATACTTGGTATCTACTGCTTCGATTTAGGTAGATGATACTAGAATTGGGAAGAAAAAGGGGAACAATGTTATGATTGAGAGATGATAGTAAAAAGAAAAAAGGGTGGAAGGGGATGGTTGGTTGATTGGTCCATCTTGCAGATAAAGGAGCCATGAAGAAAAATGTTGTAGCTGGGAGCTAGAGTACTAGAACGGGCAGCAAATGAGGTGTATACAGCTGGGCAAGGGTGGCGGATCAATGTGGCAAGGCTTCCCGGATGAACGGTTGTGACATCTTCACACTGCTGCTGCTGTGGTTCTCAGTCTTCTTGTTTCTTCTAGATGGTAGCTGCTATTTTGCTGTTGATGTATTGGTTTGTGTAAGACTTATTTGCTCTGGGCTTTGTTGCCCCTCAGAGTTCAGAGTTGTTGTGGCCTGTGTTGGCCTTTTGGTGGGTTGTTTTTCATGTTGGTTGTGGGTTCTGTTCCGTTCTGTAATGTCTAGTAGTTGGTTATGATTTCTACCCATCTATTTGATATGTCGTTGGTTAACTGGAAATTGTTTTTCGACGTTGTATGGTTTTGTAGGCTATAATGATTACGCACATGTGTAGATGAAAGGCACGAATAAACAGTTTCAACAAAGACAACATAAATGATTTTTTACAAGTTTTATAGATGGAAACTTCTTTAGATGCAATGCCATCTCACAAACAACTCAGAAACAACTGTATGATTGATCATAAAACACACGCATTGTTGTTCAAAGAACTGTCTCATGAATAAATTGTACCATAATTGCGAACATAGTGTGAAACAGAAAAAAATGTTTGTTTGCAACAAAATAATCCTGGTTTGAAGCTTAAACTGGTTGAAAAACAGTTGAGCCTACTCCATATTGTCTTCTGCACTGCCAAAATCCAGTGACCTCTTGCGTTGCGTCGTTGGAGATTGCGTCGGGCTTGGCGATGACCCATGTGCTTCAATCTTTTTCTCTTTAACATCAATGTAACTATACAACTTAAGTTGTTCTTGGTCTTTCTCTGCCAACTCTCTAGCAAGACCCTCCATTTCTTGGATTCTTACTTCCTGAAGAAAACCATAGGAATTGTATTAGGAAGAACTCAAAAAAGACGTAACCATAAACTAGATGCATGTAACATGTAAAATTTGAACCTCTGGATCAATGTCATCCTTGGGAAAGCAACCCGTAGTTCTATTGTACACAATGTACAGGTGACATGTCTTGCTACCATTCAGATCAAAAAGCATTTTTTGTACATCATCTAGTCCTGCAATCAAGAACATTCCTTCTGGCAGCTTCCACGCAGACCCGGATAAGAAGTAGTACAGTTCTGCTCCCAGTTTGCAACCAAAAGTATCTCTCATTTCACTCATAATGAGATCGTAGGTCACTTTGGCGGGTTCAAAAATTCTGACTTCTGCCGGGTGTTCATCAAAGTATGTTCTCGGGACATGTGACATCTCATCATCCCTACTAACAAAAAATTCCATGACCAGCACCTAGTATCTCACATCAGAGTTAATACATTCAATGAGTAGAGGGGCAAACATAATTTTTTATGTGCATAGCAACATTGCGGCGTTGTTACCTACTTTTGTGGAATGTATCCTTCATGTGGAGTGACTGGGGATTGTGCCATCTCAAACCTTCTCACCTTGTTATGTGGAATGTATCCTTCATGTGGTGTGACTGGGGACTCTGCCATCACAGGTTTCTTATCCTGCGTATGAAACCTCGATAGTGGGTTTACACACAAGTTTTGAAAGGTCATACCATATCTTGGGTATGCATCGTTGCGAGGTACTTACAAGGGGAGAATTGACGATATGTTGTTGGGATGGACTGATGTGGCATTGAACGGGTGACTCTATCGCAATGTCTCGAGTGAATGGCGACTGTGCCGTCTCATGATGCTTAGCCTACATACAATCACCGACATAAGGTTGCCACAAATTGAAGATGTTTGTATCATAGAATACGTCGGTCCTTAATATATAGAATTGGTGCGAGATACTTACAGGGGGGAATAATTGAAGACATGTTGTCAGGGTGGCCGTGAGATTGCACGATCTTCTAACATATGTCCTTCCAAGCGGACCTTCTCCAGCATGGCCTTATAATCCATGTCCGACCGCTCCTGTAGCAGCTTACTGTCCATATCCGCACGTGCCTGCAACACATACGCGTCCATCATGACTCGCTCTGTCTGTATAACACTGTCCACAAGCTTCCGGTCCTTCTGCAACGTTTGATGTATTTCCTTGTAGCCAAGGACAAACTTTTTTTCCATGTACTCATAGTCCCGCTTATACTTTTCTTCAGTCTCAAGACGCATCTTCGCGATCTTATGGGAAAACTCTTCACGCTCCTCCTTTATCATCATGTCCACGTATGTATGTTCTTTTTTCAGTTTCTTATCTACCTCAGTGCGATCCTTTTGCACCTTCAGGTCGATCTCCCGGCGCGCTTCATGCAAAGACTTGTCGTACTCCGCACAGTTGTTATGCGCCTCTGAGACCATGGTCCCTACAGCAACACATATACCCATAGTATGAAAACTGTATCCACAACCTCATCCAACTAATTCGAAACAATACGACCGTGGAAAAATATTCAGAACCAGTTCGTACAATCAACTACTACAAACTATCAATCAAAAAGCTCTTACATGACATCCTGTACTCCAATTACACCAGAACTACTCAACTATGGCAAAAGCTGGATTTTCTAATCTCTTCGGAAATGACTTCTTGGTCGAATCAATGGAAAAAATAATCAGCAATGCAATCGAAGATGGGAGGAGCCGTGGAGGAGACCTTTTTAATCCGGCGTCGGCGTGGTCGCTTGAGAAGCGATGGCGCGATCCCGACGATGGCTATGTGAGGAGAAACAAGGTAGATGGGGGTGGTTAGGATAGGGTGATATGCGGTATAATGGGAAGGTATATATCCGTGATTGTAGGGTTAATTAGTTATTTTGAAGTAATGCGCTTCGATGCAAGTTTTTTTTAACGAGCGTGATCTTTTCGGGGCTTCCAAAACATGTGCACTGACCGCGGGTCCAACCACATATCACAGAAGCCCGAGCCATCGTCGTGCCCGTGCCAACCCGCGGCCCACCATTGCCTCCCTTTCCCTTGCCCCACCAAATTGTTATTCTTCTCCGGCGATGAAGCCTGTCATCGCCGGCGGACGGTGAGAGACGAGAGATGTC